>NC_041811.1:10818069-11138725 GCF_900964775.1 Scleropages formosus
TGAATCCAGCCTCAGTGAATTTTAATTGGATTGAAATTGTCCCACCTTACATTTACACATTACCATTTAGCTAAAGTTTACCTTTATTTTAAATATGGTGACTGTTTTATGTTAATTTAATTCTTTAATTTTTAGTTGGGAAATATTTTAGGCTTACTTTTAAATTTGAGTTTCAAATTTCGCAGTTTTTCTATAGTGATAGCAAAGCTTGTTCATGATTTTGACCTTAGCAAAGATTAATTTCTAAATCGATATTGTCTCTTATAATCAATGGCATATTAGAATTGAGTAAAAATGGTCATTTCCAGCACATGCTCTCAAACTTTTGACTGGTTCTGTAGCAGCATTTGTACAGTCCCATGAAAGTACTATGAGGTCCCGGTGTCCTTGTCTTCTCCTTCAGCTTGACTGTATCAGCTCTGCTGCCTTATCTGCAGTGAAACAGGGTGAAGAAAGCCTCCAGAAAACTGAGCAAACAATCAGGAACTGAATATCTCTATCGCACTGTGATGTAGAAGAACCCACCAGCCACAGGCAATCCTGGGACCCAACCCCAGTCATCATTAGCCGAAACCACAGCACTAGAATACAATGTTTTCATATGCACCCCATAACCACTACATAATCCTCTTGTCCTCTGCATTTCCAGAGTCTGCTAACCCCCAAGGAGACAAGAAGTGGATTGAAAGACAGATCATGGACAAGGTCTTTTTAGTCCTTCTTAATGTACATTAGCCTCTATGCAGGGCTTACCTCTAGAATATTCTGAAATGGTGAAAACCCATGAGGGGAAGAAGGGGTTACCAGTCTTAGCACGTGTAACATACCTTCTGTTACCCTTGACCCTGTCTGAACCATGCTCTTCTTCTGAGGAAAGAGAGCAAAAACTTGTGAGAATGATGTACTAACACTCAGCATCAGTGTATAAATCATTGCACTATAAACCCAAGTCAAGTCTCAGATCACTACAGCTATACCACTACCGCTAAATCACTAAACCTACTTTTTCTGCAGTGTCTACAACCGCTTGTCCCAAGTGAGGTTGCAGCAAGCCAGAGCCTACCTGGCAACACGGGGCGCAAGGCCAATGGGGACACACCCTGGATGGGACACCAGTCCGCTGTAAGGTACCCCAAGCAGGGCTTGAATTCCAGACCACCACACAGCAAGCACAGTGCCAAACCTGCTGTGCTGCTACACCACCGTGTCCCCCCGTTAATCTACTGTGTGCCAGCTAAAGCAGCAGGATTTAGTGAATCAGGTGTGTGAGCAAAGCAAGTGAAATATTTGTTCATTAAAATGCCAAACTGCTCAAAGCACAAAACCAAAAGAACAAAAAAAAAAAAAAAAAATGAACAATCTCAGAAATGCAATAAAAATATCATAAAATACAGAAAATATTAAGAACTGTCGATATCTAAGTCAACGGATTTCATCCCAAATCGGACTCTTAGTGAGTATCGGTTGAGTTCCAGTGAAGTCACTAGCCAGGAACAAGAGCCCTCAATGAAGTCTCAAATCCAAGCCCAGAATGCAGGTGTTAAACCAGTGGATCTAGGCAATGTCTTAAAAGCCTATAAAACTCGAAATGTGTGAGAATGTGAAATGAGCTAATATTTAAAAACCAAACATCACACTCAGCAAGGCAGAGCATTGCCTCAGTCTGGGTGCTGTCAAATAGAATGACGACGCAGATTTGCTCGGGCAATCCATCTGTAGGTTTTCTCATTAACAAAAATATTGAAATTTTAAAATTTTAATTAATTTAGATTTTCCAGTTAAAAAAAGCTCCAGGTCTCTGTGAGAAGCTGAGATCTCAGGGAACTGCAGGGATGATGGTGGGTGGGAGTTGAGAGTGACGCTATGCCCCCCGAGCGTGACGGGGAAATAAAATGACATACAGAGATGTCGGGTAGCAGAGATGGCACAGCAATCCTAGGACCTGCAGAATGGCCACTGGGAGAACAGGAAGGTAGAAGAGGTCACGAGTAAAAGTAGACTGGAATTACATACAGTTCACGAGCCCCCCTTTCCTACCAGTGCAAACACACAAAGACTATTCTAAAACCTCCATGAAACTTTAAACAGGGACATTTGACTCACGTTAGACCAATTATTTTTATGCAGGCAATAGAATATTGGCATCATTTTCAATTATTAAAAACTTAATACTGTATTCCCAGGCTGAGAAGTACAGGGTAATGGTCTAATATGAGCAAAGGGGCAGGTGGAGTAGCGGTCTGCTAGTTAGCAAATCATATGACTCAGACTTGTACCCCTCCTCTTGTTGTAGAACTCATGATCAGAGTGATGTGCTGAAAATTAGTCAGCTGCACATTAGTAAATACCATAACTGTATGTAGTTTAACACTGTAAGCTGGTTTGACGAAAATTATCAACGAAGGAAATGATAATAACAATTATTATTTAAAGAAATTGGAAATGGTCTATAAATGTCATTTGTATAATATTAACACTGAGCCCAGTTTTTTTACATGGTTTTATTACATTTGCTTATGAAAAATATTTAAGACAATAACAGGACGAGCAGGTAGCATAGAAGCAATTGCCTAGTCATCGGCAGGATCCAGGTTCAAATCTCTCACTGTAGCACCATTGAGCAAGATGCTTATCCAGAATTTCTACTGTAAAAATTATGCAGCTCTACAATTAGGTAATCTTTATAATGTTAACTGTTTTAATGCTATACGTTACCTTGAACAAAGGTGTCAGTTAAATAAAGGTGAGTAATGTAAGAATTTACGGTACTTCCTCAAGTTCAAAGATGAAACATGGCTGTGTTACAGAAACGTTCTAGATTGGTAAATATAACTGAGCAGATGTTCTCGTGTCTAGGCAGCTTTTCTGCTCTTCCTTGATTCGACAGGCTCACAACCTATCATGAGGTCGAGAAGGACAATCGTTAACACCGTTAATGGAAAGTATGCTTATTAATGTTAATGCTAATTTGTGGCTAAAGGGTAATTGGCAGCGGTCTCCAGGCGACAGTTTTATCAATTTAGCTCAGTATGTTGCGAGCCCGCTCAGTTAATGGTCAGACAGGGACTGGTCCGTGACGGCCTCCCTTGAACGCTCGTCTGCAATTCAATGCTGTTGCATTGATTTCTGTGTGCAACATCTATTTACAAGATGCAGATGTAACACAGGTCTTCCAAAAAGCATGAAGATGCAGCTTCTAGCTAAAGTGTGTGTGATTAAAATGTCAAAGTTATTGGAACTGTTAGCACTCAAATTTTATATTAAGTCTTCAAATTACAATCTGGTAATTGTGTTCAAAAACCAGTGTGAAACATTAACTTTTGTAAAATCAATACTTGGGCCATTGCCAGCGCTGTCATCCAAAGCGACTTACCCATTTTACTAGAGCAATTCAGGGTAAATACTTTGTTTAATTCCACTGCAGCACACTCCATCCTGCGGTTTGTGTCAACCACAGCATTTACATGTATTCATTTAGCTGATGCTTTTTCTCAAAAGTGACTTACAATGTTAAGCTACACAAGCTATTTATCCATTTTTACAGCTGGGTAATTTTAACAGAGTGATTTAAACTAAATGTCTTCATCAAGGGTACTACAGGCGGAAATCAAACCTGTGGGTCCAAAGGCAGCTATCTAAGCCTACTAACTAGTTAGCTGTAACACTACCTGCTAATAAATTCTGTAATAAATATCTGGAAAAAGTAGCCTGTTCTTAATGTATTTGTGAGTTTGCTTCTTTTGCCATACCTGAGTTGTTTTTATAAAAGAGGAACATACAGTATTTATCATGTGACTTGAGTACATAAAGAATAAGCAAAAACCTTCAGACAGCAACTCAAAAGCCAAGACCACCACCCTGCCTGATATTTAGGTGTCTGTAAAATTAGCATTACGTATCCATAATACCTGAAGGCTGGTAATAAGAACAAAATGAGGAACATGAGCAATTTTATGGGATGACTTAATCAACAACAGGCATAAAAATTTTGAAAAAAATATGTTTCATATAAAGTTTGAAATTGGTTAATTAGAATGTTCTAAGTTAGTAAAGGGATAAAATAAAATTAAACTATTAAAAACTTTTTTTAAAAATTTATATATGCCTATAAATTTACCTTTTAGAACTTTAGATGTGAATAAATCAAGCAACCTTTGCATTATTAAGGTTTCATTTAGTGGAGAAAAGTGACTTTGGACTTAAGAAACTGAATTACAGACTTTTGGCCCCAACTGGTTGGTGGCTGGTGGTATTGTGGTACGAATAGCTGCCTTTTACTCCAGAGGTTGCCAGTTTGATCCCCATCTCTGCCTATAGGGCCCTTGAGCAAGGTGATTGCGCTGCAACTGTTCCAGTACCTTCACCTGGTTGGATGCCTGGGTACCTAGTTGTGGCCCTGTAATGGTCTGATGTCCCATCCAGTGTGTGCTCTCACTCCAACTCCTTCAGCCTTGTGCCCAATGTCTCCAGGATAGGCTTTGGCTTTGGCTTGCTGCAACCCCACTCAGGACAAGTAGTTAGTGAAATTGATTGATTGGTTGGTCCCAGTTGTGTTTGGAAAAAGAGGAATCCCACACACACATTGTCTGAAACTGCTTGGCCCAAGCAGGGTCACAGTGAACCAGAGCCTAACCCAGCAACACAGGGTGCAAGGCTGGAGGGGGAAGGGACACATGCACAAGGGGATGCCAGTCCATTGCAAGGCACCCCAAGCAGGACTTGAACCCCTGACCCACCACAGAGTAGGATCTGGTCAAACCCACCACACCACACCACACCACACCACCATCCCACCACCCCCCTAGAAGATGAATCAGTGTACTTCTAATAGATATTTCACTCTCATGAACAAGTATAAAAAGTGATTTCAGTAAACCACACAGTAGGAGGTGAAAAGACTCATGTTCCTGCACATTTACATCTCTTTTTGACTTTTATCGCTCCCGTTCGTTTGTCAGATTTACTGTGGCACTGCAAAGTGGATGCCTGCCAGAACGTTCCGTCTCAGCCGCTTTACATTTATACCGCATTTTGATGGAAAGTTAGCAACGTGTGAAGTCGCTCTTTCGGGGATTGGAGCGTGACACTAAAGCAGAGACAGATCACAGCTCCTTTTCAAACAGCTGGTGGCCTTTGAATGTGTTTCACCACATATTTGCTTCATTTCAGTTGGCGTGAATTTATGGACAACGTTTTATAGGCCCAGTGCCAGCAGCCAGGCCAAAGAAATATAAATGGATGTCTGTGACAGCAGATCAGTACGATATGTCCCCTTGTCTTAATCTTCGTGCCTTTATTGTACAGTTTTCACTTAACTTCTCACTGTCAATGTGCTCTACTCCCCGAACAGCAAGTCTATTTATACCACTCATCTTCCATTAAATGCCATGGCAGAGGCCATCTCTAGGTTTTGGATCTCTGGACTTTTCTCTCACCTCATATCTTCTATAGCATGAGTCTAGAAGAACTTAACAGCTGGAGTGTTTAATAGCCAAATAATGCAACCCATTCTGATTATTATTAGGACTGTTTTGTTTTGTCCTAATCTCGTAGTAGTAGAAATAGCAGTAGTAATAATAATAATAATAAAAATGATAATAATAATGATAATAATAATAATAATAATAATAATAAGAAGAAGAAGAAGAAGAAGAAGAAGAAGAAGAAGAAGAAGAAGAATTTGGGAAACTGAATAGTTGGTATATGTACACTCTGCCTCACACCCTAACCTTCCAGGAAGGGCTCCAGACTACTGGGAGTCTGCACTGGTTAAGTGGTTACTGGTAATGGCTAGAAGAACACTTGGTAATCATTGCAGTCCTTTTCAATTACACCTTGGAATTTGTTCTAAAATAAGCACTGTCAAATTGCCACTGGTGGAATTTCTCACCTGGTTCCATCTTCATTAACACCACAGCCACCCTTGACGTTTTAGATGTAGGAACAGGGAAAAGTTGCTGAACAGGAAATGGGTGACTGGTGACATCGGTGTGATTTCATTATCAATTCCTTCCTTTGCAGAAAGTGTGGAATGACTTTTCTTTGACCACTGTGGATATGGATTCCCTCTCCTTGTGTTTTCCCTGCTTTTCGTTTTTTGATCAGTCAGTCAGACGCTATCGGTATCCATGCATGATGAACATGGCCTCAGTGGGGAAGTGTTCAAGCAGTTTCTGCGGTGGATGGAGTGTTGCTGGACCCAGTCGGTCACTACTGCTGAGCTGGTCGTTTCCTCTACCATGGATTTCCCCAGAGGGTACAATTACAGCAGCATCAGCTGGAGCAAATGCATTTATATAAATTTGTCAACACTGATGTCAGGAAAAGGACATCTGCATGACAGGAATATTGATTCCCGCATTACCCTTACTTTGTGAAAGCACACTGTGCTATGCTTGAGATCACACTCACAACAAAATATTAAAAACTCCCCAAGCTCAGTTTTTGATTTTCGTATCCTGTGGCATGAAACTTTGAAACTGTGAATCCCAGATTAAAATGTACATTTCCATCTCCTTATGAAGAAAAAAAAGAAGATAATGTATTTTGCATGGTCAGCCGATTGTGAGAAGCTCAAAATTCATTCGATGAGTTCTATTCCAATCCTGTTCTTAAAGCCGTCCTTTCAGCATGTTAGTGAGAAAGCTATGCAACATTTTTAAACAGACTTAAAACAGGAAAATAAAACACTAAACAGAAAAAAATGCTGCTCATCCTGCATGTCTCTGGTCAATGATCTGGATTCAAAGAACACCTCTGAACCTGTTTCTGTTTTTTCTATCTCTTTTATTTATTTCTGCCACCCAGTCTTCATTTGAAAAGCCTCCACTTATTCTGTCTCTACACTTATTGGGAAAATAAGTAGCCAGCCAGCGAAGCAATCAATGCTTCTCTATGATAACAATGACTTGAGAATTTCTAAGGAACGGGCAGAGGGAAATAAAAAGGCAAAGAAGAGTGCCGTTACATTTCAACCCTTGCAATTAACACGTTTTGTTTTAAATTAGCTAAAAGCGCACATTCAGTGTAGCTAACCAATGTGCTTAGATAAAGAAAGAAATTAAATGGAAGCAATATAAGAGCTTGGTCAGTTTTTAAGATCGTGGAGCCTATAAAGGGATTCAACTGTTGCAAAGTGAGCCTTGGGTGTGCTCTTTAATGCAGTACTCATGTCTGATAACCTTTAAAGACTCAGTGGGCAGTTCTTGGGAATCTAGATTCATGTCCCTGTAGGCTTGAGGGGTTTCCAACTCATACAGCTTGGAGCATGGCCTGGATTTTGGGTCATGCGACCATGTTAAATCAACATGTCTGTATGGTCACCTGTGCCTAGTTTCTCCTAGCTTTGCAAGGTGGACAAACACACTCCTGTGCTCCTGTTCCTGCATCTGCCTTGTAAATCATTAGTTAAGATCTATTGATCAGCCCCGCTTCTCATGAACGAGGGGTCACTAATGGGGTCCTGGGCAATTCCCTTTGTTGCGCCGAGCCGTGGAAACATTTAAAGACTTTCCTCCGGTACAATTCTGTCTCACAAAGGAAGCCTTCAATTAAACGTCTAAAATGTGAGGTGTTTTTTTTCCTCTCTCTCTCTAAAACTTTGAATTAAACATTCATTTTTAACAGGTGTGCAGAGCATGACACTGTAGGAGATGGGGCTGACTACAGAGAAAGGTATTAGTGGAAAGGATAACACAAACCGTCAGATCGTTTAGAAAAAAGGTTTCAGATGCTTTCCTCACATCACTTTTGCCTGTCATTAGAAGCCAGCATCAGACTTGGAAAACAGATGTTATGAAACACCTAATTGCTAATTGGGTGTGTTATGTTCTGGATTTTGCCTGTTATTGTCAAAAACTATTAAAGCACCAAGCTAGTGGCTCAGGAGATAAACTGAAAATATCTAGCTTGTAAGCTGTCTATCTTCTGGAATGACGAGCTCCTGCTTACACATGCTGCCATGTCCTGTCTTGTTCTTCACATTAGCCACACCTCCATGGGTGGGACAAGCCCCGCCCTCTGTGTAAATGCTGGCACTCAAAATGACAAGCAACTGTAATTAAAAACAACAATAATTAGATGGCTAAATACTCCTGTACTCCAATTATCTACTGTAATTCAATATGGCAGCTGCAACACTTCCTCATACAGTGCGATGAGATTAATTTCCTAATTGGGCTTTAAAAGATAAATCATCACTAAACAGAACATGGAACACTGATGATTCCCTCAAAGCAAAAAATGGGGAAAAAATTAGCGTGTGTAATTGACTAGGAGCAATGACTAGCATGTATTCATATAAAAGGACCTATATGGGAAATAAGCAGTATATTTTATATTTGGCTAAAAAATACAGATTGTAATTTTCACCATATTTTGGTAATTTGGGTTGAATATGGGTTTATTTTTGATAATATGGCTTAAATGTACAATATCTAATCCTAGGGGGGCGCGGTGGTGCAGTGGCACAGTGGCACAGTTGGTTGGACCAGGTTGAACCGGGTCCTCTTCTCTGGTAGGTCTGGGGTTTGAGTCCCGCTTGGGGTGCCTTGCAGCGGATTGGCGTCCCATCCTGGGTGTGTCCCCTTACGCCCTGAGTTGCTGGGTAGACTCCGGTTCCCCGTGACCCCAAATGGGACAAGCGGTTCTGAAAATGTGTGTGTGTGTATCTAATCCTAATGATCATTAACTTCATAGTGCCCCTTTTACAATACTAAGCATTAAACAATGGGTCAATAATAATAATACAGCAAAGGTACAATATTCCAACATAGCACTAAATATTATTATTGTTGTTGTTGTTTTTGTATGTTATTACCATCATTATTTAAAAAAAAAAAAAAAAAAAAAAAAAAGCTTTCCTACACGATATTTTCCAGAAGATAACATTGTTAATTCAGAGGTTGCACTTATTTCTAAACTTCTTGTCTATGTTCCCTGAAGCACGTAAAAGTTGACACAAACCAAGATAGCAAAGCTGCATCTCTGACTGAAATACAATGCAATACACACATGATGCATGGCTCCTTAGACCCAGTGTCTACAAACAATAGATGGAAGACACCAGCCAGCCATGCTGCACTGACACTCCGTAATTATAGGCGCATGTAAAAGCAGGACTATACCAGAGAGGACATTATGTAGATGTCATTCACAGGTATCAATTTATCTGTGCCAGAGACAATGGAATGTGAATAAATTACAATAATTTTAATGCTGTTTTAGGAATCAAAAGTTCAAGGGACACTTGGTTAGAGTGTATTATTCTTTTCACCCAGTTTGCTTCACTGTATTCTGAATTTGCAGCCAGTCAGAATATTTTATAGCATATAGTAAGTAAATAAGTAAATAAAAAAATAAATAAAATATAGTCAGCACGTTCAGCCGGCATATAACAGGCCTCCTTTAGAATATGGCAGAGTCCGCAATCTCAGCTTGATCTGCATGTGTAACAGGGGTGTAAAAAAGTAGGACAGAAAGAACACGCTCCCGCTCAACCGCTTCATTTCATTTCATGGAGAGTATGTGCAGAATTACTCTAGCTCATTATAAACTACAGGGTCACTTTGCTCCAGTCCTTCTGTACATAAATATGTAGATGTAGAGTGCCAAATCATGAGACAGTTATGAAAACTGACATAACACAGCATGCTTGCAATTATAGATCCAGCACTACTAGTCTATGGTATTTGTGTGTGTCCTGCATCTTCACTGATTTTACTGACTCATAGTGGATTTAACACTGCTCTTTATTACCCTTTAGCTAAATATGTAGTTGGTTATGCCTTTTCCAGTACTTTTAGCCAAAGCAATTTATGTATTTTAACATTTACAACTCCTGGAATTTCTTATAGTATTTATTGAGGTAATTTGGGATAAGTTTCCTTCACTAAGGTAAAACAAAATTTCCACAAATTCTTGAACCTGTAATGTCTTGGTTAGTTTGTTCTATTGTTGCAGTGTCTGGTTGTAGAGTAATTGGTGAAAAAAGTCTGAAACTTTGTCAATCGTGACTAAAAATCCAAACACAATAGAGAAAACTACACAAAAGCAGGCAAGCAACAATGCAGTGCTCTGTTTGGCTACTGAAGAAATCTATTATTGATTTTGCTATGCTCAAAATGAAGACTGAGCTTTATTTACCATAACGACTATGATTCTTTCGAAACACAAGAGTGATATTAGTTTTGTGCAAGTTCACAGCTAGCCCACACGAAAGGTCACATACATTTATTTTATTCTTTGGCTTTTTCAATCTGTTGGTATGCACTTTGGACTGAGTACAGTCTCCAAGAACATTTTGCCTCCAGCCTTTGGATGGGTTAGTCCTGTTTTCATTCCTCCAGGGTTACACAGATGAGCTATATGTGCAGATACTTTCATCTCTGAGCCCCATTAGCCTTGTAATGGCAGAGCGTATTCTGAACCCATGTGAATCATGCCCTGTCTTGGCCGGGTGGAAGTATCGACTCACACTTGCATTCGACTTTGGCTTTAGGAACTGGTCAAGAAAACAAAAAAAAAGAGGTATTTTAATTTTTGTTTTCTTTATGTCCTCTACAGCTAGATGTGCTTTTGCTTCACTTGCCATCCCCACCCCCCCAAAAAAAACAACTTCAGCACAATCAAGTACTATACTGCTATTAAGTATTTAGCTGATGCCTTTGTCTAACGTGACTTAGAAAGTCAGGCAAAGCTGGATAATTTTTACTCAAGCAAATCAGAGTAAGTATCTCACTGAGGTGTACTACAGCAGAAACAGGTCCTCAAATCGAGGACATCCATACCATCACTTTAACCATTACAGTACCTTACATCTCCATAATCTTCTAAAGGCTACAGATATTCTGTTAGTTCCACTTGTTGGATTTGCTTAATAATTAATACATGTTAATGTACTTCATAACTGTAATACATGTTTGTTTTTTGAGAATATTGTTTTAACAAATATATGTTGCACCCTTCAGATGTATATGTAACCTTCTATTTTAACAGGTTTCAGTGCTAATGAAGAGCAGGGGGATTTTACAACTGGAAATGGTTACCAGTAGTCCCTGCTCTTTGAAGTCCTTGCTAATTACGGTTTGATCATTATACACAGAAACGTGCTTGTCAAGACAGCTGCTTATTTCCAATTATTTCTTCTCCACGCTGGAATTTCAAACAGGGTTTGCTAGAAAGAGCTAAAAAGAACAGAATTAATTACTACATGCAACAAATGCACACTGCCTCATTGTGTTTGTCAGTTGAAGGAATTTGCAAGAACATTTTCTTATCGTACTAGTGTTTCCCTCAACTTGTTTGCTGCACCCTTTATCTACCTAAGGGCCAAATAATATAACTTCCCTTTGTTGCTTGGTTGGCTTTTCAAATTACGCCAGACTAATAGCCACCATGCTATTATGCAACGACAGCAGAAAGAATGGAGGATATCCTCCCTTTCAGGTGGGGGCATATGTTCTGATTAATACCTAATCCAGAATGTCAAATTTGTGCTCTGAAAGACGATGGAGATAATTGTTGAGACAAAGACGTGCACTGCTGTCTCTTATCTTTTGAGCATCCCACCTGTCTCTCTTACAGTCAAGTCAATCTCTAACCAGGGCTGACGCTGTCAAATATGGAGACTATATTGTTTTCATTTCAAGGGCACTGGAAGGTTACTGACAGACCTTTGGTTTCCTTCTTCTGCATAGTTCTTCAAGAAAGAAAGAAAAAAACATACCCATACTTCTTTACTCTCCATAACATTTACGATAAAACCTTCGGATATAGTTAGTATTACTTTTAACACACTGCTTATGAGGCGGGGGGCATGGGGGTGCGATGGCGCAGCGGGTTTGGCCTGTGCCTGCTCTGTGGAGGGTCTAGGGTTCGAATTCTGCTTGGGGTGCCTTGCGACGGACTGGTGCCCCATCCTGGGTGTGTCTCCTCCCCGTCCAGCCTTGCACCCCGTGTTGTTGGGTTTAGGCTCTGGTTCCCCATGATCCCGCTTGGGAGAAGCAATTTCAGCCAGTATGTGTGTGCTTATTAGGTGCAGCAGGTAGCACAGCAATAGCTGTGGCTTTCCAGAGAATGCACCAAGGTTCACATCCCTGCTCCTGCTTGATAAAAGTATGTATCCCAATTGAAACAGTAAGACAACACTGCTGTAAAAATTGGGAAACAGTTGTAAAGTTGACACAGTAAATTTGGGAGATATTTTTTTTTTGTACTCCCTTGTAAATCTAACACAGTAAGTTTCCTTGGAGAAAGGTGTCACCTGGTGAATAATAGCATTTATCCAAAATGACTGGTGTAGATGAGTTTTGTGGTGAGAATTTTACAAAAAGGAGAACCACTGCTGGAAAGTCATGTCGCATATTTCAGGCAAAAATCTGTAACCACTGAGCCACTTTGTTACAGCCCAGCATCGGATCTCAGTTAGTCTTCCCAGCTCTACCTGTGAACAGAGACAGAGAGACACATGCCCACAAACAAAATATTGCAGGCTTTTGGACCAAGGCCGTAACATACTTACTGTTCAAACACTGTTTGAGTACAAGCACCATGTGGACTCTGCATTTCACTAAACCTTCTAGTCACAGGATGTATTGGGTACACGGCCATTAAAATATTAATTATATACAATTTAAAACGTGTGTGTGCCCGTCAGCGTGTATGTGTGTGTGTGTGAGAGATCTTTCTACAAAGCTTCCACTGTTCTCCTATACACATCCTTTGGGGTAAAGCCGATTAGAACACAACATCCCTGTATCCCTGTGCCCTTTTCTTAGCTGTCACCTTGGCATTTAAGCCACGCTGATGTGTACGCGGATGGGTTTAAGACACGTCGCTGTTCTACACACAAACCAGATGCTGATACGAGAATGTTTTGAGGGGCTGCTGCAGGACTGTATCATGCTGTGGTTTAGTAACCGTCCATCACAGATCCCGAACCAGCTAGTCTTTGATGTAAACACAGCGCTGTCCGGAAATCCACCTTTTTATCCCGCACATAGCGGTATTATGAGAACATGTCTAATTTAACCAGAAGGAGAAGGCTTTACAGATCTAAATAATTGGACTGCTGTATTTTGCTTTGAGCTGCAAACAAACTGTGTGTATTTCTGAAACAGGGATTTTGCATTCCAGGAGGATGGTGTGTGTACGTGCATATTTCTGTGTATGTCATTTTAGCTGAACTTATTCCTAAGGCTTGAATGGTCTAATTACTAGTTACTTGTTTGTAGCACTTATAAGCACAAAAAAATATATATCTTCCAAAAAACAGCATAGTTAAAACAACTGGACTCAGAAATACTGTCTTTATTAGAAGAAAAAAAGAAAAAAAAAAGCAATTGTACTATTTCAGTAATTAACTGAAGAAGAAATTGGAGCAAAACCTACATACATCCGGGGATGTAAAAGGAGGTTGCATCGCTACAGTTACTACTGCATACAAATGTATTCAAAGAAGGACAAATTGTGGATGAATCCACAAATAACTCATTCAAGGTCAGGATGAGTTATTACAGGCGTCCTGTTGGAATAATGAGAACATGTCTTGCTAAATAACTTTGCAATTGTCAGCTCTCGGTTATCTTGCAGAGCAATTACAGGAAGACGGAGGAGCAAGAAAATGAACAAATGTCTGACCATTTCTGGTAAGAAAAAGGAAATAAGGCATAAATATTGCTACTGGTACTGATAAACAGAAAAATCAAACGAATGAACTACCGAAGTGGCGAGAGAAAAATATTTTCCAAATGAGGTTTCAAACAGGTACTGGTGCCTCACAGCTGTTGTGCTGTGGATTTGGACATTGGGTCAGACCCCTTTAGTCTGCTCAGAGTTTCCATGTCCTATCTGCAATTGGATTGGTTTCCTCCAAGTGCTCTGGTGTCCTCCCACAATCCAGAAACATGTGTTTTATGTGGACTGATGACTCTAAACTGTGATCCACTCCTTATGCTTCCAGGATAATCACCAGACAGTCGGGACGCTGCACTGGACAATTAGTTATTGATAATGGATGAATGGGTGGTTTCTAAGCAGATTTGCATGCCTAACATATATTTGTCATGGCAAACAGAGGAGGCGGAGGAGGCAGGACCCGAGTGCAGGATGGTTTATTCAGAGCCAAAGAAGTAGACGTGTTCTCGTGGTCAAAGATGGGCGAGTGGTCGGTCGATCGGCAACCTAAACAGAGGAGAGGATCTGAAGTCGCGGTCGGGAACAAGGCAGGCGGTTGTTTACCAGATAGATGTGGAGCAAGATTGGGGAATGATGAGGGATGGGACCCAGGAAACGCAAAGCGAGTTAAGTTCCGTTGGAGAATGCAGAGGAGACGGTTTTCTCAGGTAAGATTCCAGAGCTGGGAAGAGGCTGAGAAGTGTCTTTTATAGCTAAGTGCTCCAATTAAAGCCAGGTGTTGCTGGTTGAGGTGGGGGTGTGTTAGTGACAGTATTTCAGTTGTGAATTGCATCTCTGGCCACAGTTCATTTTGGTTGCATGAGGTCATATAGGGTCATATATTGCCAACAGCACCCTAGTGGGAACTCAGTCACTCATGAACCAGAATCAGAATTCATTCTTAAACCTACATTTATATTTATTTATTTAGCAGATGTTTTTTCTCCAAAGCAACTTCCAATGAACTCTATGTACTGTAGTGTTATCAGCCCACACACCTTATTCACCAAGGTGACTTACACTGCTAGATACATTACTTACAATGGGTCACTCATCCATACATCAGTGGAACACACTGTCACTCACACACTATGGGTGAACCTGAACAGCATATCTTTGGACTGTGGGTGGAAACCAGAGCACCTGGAAAAAACCCACGTAGACATGAAGAGAACATGCGAACTTCACACAGACTGAGCGGGCATCAAACCCATGTCCTCTCGCTCCACCCAGGTGTTGTTTGTCTTCCATATATTCTTCCCAATTTTCCTTCTTCTTTAGCTCACCTACTGACACCAGACCTCTGGGTTCACACTTATAGATACTACTGCTGGAATTAATGTTGTGTGTTATATAAAGTATTGTGTGGCTGCCCAGGACAAGTCCAGACCCCAGAAGTATCCTTCCAGGGAAATGAACACCCTTCAGTCAGTGGCATTTTGCTGTCTGCCTGTATTTGGAAATGGGAGCATCCGTCACAGAGCTAGCATGTCCAAATCTGCCCGCCTTCCCACGTGGAACTGCGGCTCAAGGCCTCTCAGCAGGGGTTTGGGTGTTCAAAATTGCCTTCCTGCCCCTGAGAGCATGCACAGTGGGTTGGGGGAAGGTGGGTATTGGTGGTGTGACAGTTTAGAGAGTGTGTGAGATTTTCCCTAGAGGGATAATAGCACATTCGGCCGCACTGAGTGTGGCAGAAGAATCGTACGGCCCAAGGTTCGACTGTGACTATGTCAGGTGGGAACAGACATGCAGGCAAGGCTCTGGGTCAAGCAGTAGGCGTGTGTTAGTACCTCCTGTCGCTCGCAGCCATTCCCACCTCCTGCATCACTCTTGTCCTTTTAATCATCCTTCCTATCAGACCGCCACACCTTCAAGGGAACTCAGCATCATACAGTAAAATTGGCAGCATTAAATCAGCCTCAAGAAGAGTTCACACTGTTGATGCTTGTTCAAACCTACTCCCCTCAGAGCGGATTTAAACTTAGTGGTCCTCCAGTGCCGAGGTGTGATCAGCGTCTCCAAAAGGTCCAACCTGTTAGTTCTGGACGCACGCCATGGTGCTGTCAGCAATTTTGATGTGCAACGTTCCCACAGCAGCGCAGTTCGATTTTCACCTCTGCAGGCCGGAAGCGCAAACAGGTTGGGCTGCGTTTGTTTGGCTCACGCACGAGAACTCTGTAGCTGGATATTTTTATTTGCTGCAATGCTATAGTCTGGGCATCGGGAGTTAATTAAGAGCGAATCCTCTCCTGCAGAGCGAAACGTTGACTGATGGTAACTGACGTCTCTGAGCTGCAGCATGAAGCCCGTGATCTGCAGTTGAGTTATGGGCCGCTTGATGTATTGAGCGGCCCATCGATTGCCCGCCTGGAACGGGAAATCACAGCACTCGAGACAACGGGTTCCTTCATCTGAAATATTGTAATAAACAAATACATGACTCAGAGTTCCACTCCAGCTTCGGGGGTTTAAATCTCTCCAATAGTTTCCTAACTTTTCTCACCAGACAGAAAAAAAAAAAAAAAAAAAAAACACATGCTTGGTATGTGGGATTAGATGCAAACATATGTAAACTGTATGTGTCAATTCAGGTTCAGCTGCATTGCTTGAAAAATTTGCAGCACATAATAAATTGTTTTACTTTGAAGTAATGATACTGAGTGAATGATTAGTTACTGGAGGTCAGGATATTTCAGATGTTTCTGGATTTTTTTCCTTTGTTTTTCGAGCTGCTTTACATTTCTTAAAATTTTTCATCTTACACCAACACACTGCACCACCTGCTGCCCCCTAGGAAATCATTGATTGATTAGAAAATCACTCCCCTTTGTAAACAAGTGGGCTGTTTTCATACAGCTCTTTGGACTTATTTCCAATGCATCAACCCACGCGCTCAACCCTCTGCTTCTCGAAGTCCACACTCCGCACTTGGTTTTGACATCACAGTGGAAATAACTACAGCGCTGAAAATAAACTGTGCAATCCCACCGGCACTGCTGAATAATTCATGGGCCGAAATGGAAAACATTGCAAAACACTCTACAATGGAACCGGATAGATTAAAGAGTGTGGTCAACACCCAAACATTAAATTTACCTAATCATTTAATATTGGTATAAAGGAAGTGGTTTAAGCCTGGGATAGGGGTGGATAAACAGTTGTTTCAGATATAAGAAGGGCAAATGCCAGGCATTAGGGACGGCGAGTTAAACTTTATGATGCATAATTTAAGATGACACGAATAGCACTTAAACTGAAATGTTGCTGTGAACCAGGACTTCTAAATTATTGACAACAAACCTTCTGAAGGCCACAATTTGAGCCTGACATTTTTGCTGGCGGTGTGGCGGAAATGCAGCGGTTCGGAACGCTCGGCTGAAATTAGGCGTGGGTGGTCTTGCTCCGGGGTTCGACGTGAACTCAGGTGCCGAGGTGCAATACCACCTTGCTCCAAAAGGGGGAGAATGTGTTTTGCGATAATTATCGCCTCTAGCAACACCAGCTGTATCATTCAACAAATACTTAGTGGCTATCAAGGATTCATACCCTATTCAGTTAAAATCCTTCGTGAACAATATGCACAATCCCTCCAATATTTCTTTTCTTTATTAACAGGACTGTTTTCTCTTCGGCAGTTTATCGGAAGGTGAATTCTCCTAATCCATACACTGATCTATCCGTCACTGCAAAACAATCAAACTTGTTTTGAAAGCTGCCTCTGTACAAAAGGTTGATCGAATAACCTCTAGCCAATGAAAGTGGAGCCCAACCAAAATTGGAAAGGTAGGCGATTGGTAAGTTTTAGTCGATATCATGATTAAATACCAACCGTCTGTCATTTACACAACACCCATATGACTTGTGGCATCAAATCAAGGGAAACATTGCTCTTTGACTGATAATATTGACATTTCTCCATCAAGCCAGCAGGCATTCTGCAGTTACCACACGAAAAAAGTTCTAGCTCTGACATTGATCTCATCTAGAGTGTCTCAAGTGATGAGATAAGCATTTTTTTTTCTAGAAACTACAGACATTTTCAGTGCAGAAGTGTGTACATGTTAACAGTAAACATTTTGAATATTGTCACAAACCCTTATTTTTCAGTACACCAAGCATCTACCTCTGACAAATGATGTAAAAAATACATTTAGTAAATTAAAGTGTGCATAAATTTCTGAGACACGTTGAATGAGATAAGGTTCTAGGCAATAACAGGAGCAAATGACAGTTCCATGGAAGAAGAGGCTCAAAATGTACAAAAACACTGGAAACCTTCCTCACACGGAATAATATTTTATCATCAACAGTTAGGTCAAATACACACACACACATTTTCTGAACCGCTTGTCCCAGACGGGGTCGCGGGGAACTGGAGCCCACCCGGCAACAGAGGGCGGAAGGCTGGAGGGGGAGAGGACACACCCAGGACGGGACGCCAGTCCATCGCAAGGCACCCCAAGCGGGACTCGAACCCCAGACCCACTGCACCACCGCGCCCCAGTTAGGTCAAATAATGAGTCACTATTTCTGGCATATGCTTTCTGGGATATTTTGACAGACCTGAGAAAGATAAAAAGGGTTTTCAAATTTGACTCCACACCAACATGTGGGGCACAGAGTTGGGGCTCTCTAGTAGTTTTATGGGTCGACAGAAAAAAAAAAAAAAAAAACAATTATTACGAATAAATTGCTTATCTAACACATTTGTTCAAAATCCTTGGCGATTTTACCTATTAATAGTTGGATGGAGAAATTCAGGATTGAACCCCTGGTCAACAGATCCTGTCCTACAGATCCTCTCCCATGACTTGAACTGGTGATCTTCTGTGAACCTAATCATCATACAGTTGTCCAAAAGAGTACTGGTCTCACCTCTCTTGTCCAAGCTGAATTGGTGGTTCTCCTGCCCCCTTTCTAGACCATCCATGGTGTGGGTGGTCTGGCTGCTGAAGTCCTCTTCCACCTTGCCATCAGACAGCTGGTCGAAGTGCTGGCCACCCTGCTCATCATCCTCAGCATCGCAGTCATCCAGGATGGGTGTCTCACGGATAGGCACACCGATGACAGAGCTGTGCGGTTGCAGTCGGGCACCGCGGAAGCTGTCACGGCCCTGTGGGCCCAGCAGCACTGACGGGATGTAGTGGATCTCATGCGTAGCCTCAGTGCTGGCACTCTTCTGGGGTGCGCGGCGGCGTCGGCACCAGCGATTCCGGGTGTACAGCACCAGAGCGAACAGCAATATCACCAGCAGCAAGGCAATCAGGCCTCCCTTAAACACAGAACAGCAAAATACAGCCTTAGTTATAACAAATACATATTGAAAAACCTATGGTAGCATTAACGGTGGTAGCACTGTGGTAATAATAAAAGTCTAATTTATATAGCTCATTTAATTTTTATTGTTTGAGACAATAAAGTTTACGTTTTACAGTTAATATTAAATATGAGGCCTTTTACTAAATCACATATTTGGGACATTACAGATGAGAGCCCTCTTACATTACATAGCTAAGGCTCCAGAAAAGGCTTGACCACTCTCACTCTCATCATAGTGGTAAGCCAGAATTTCAGTTTTGCTATTTCTCCACTGGCATCATGAGTCTCTCAGTTGTCAAATGACCCAAACACAGATAGACCAAGCGATGACCTTTTAGGACATAAACTAAAATGTAATGAAATGCAACAAAGCCATTAAACAGATATTTATTTATTTGACTACAATAAATCACACCAATCTGGATCACTTCCATACTTTACAGGCTTTTGCACAGTGTGAAAAATGTATTTGTCCTAGATTTGATACATTTATCTCTGCATGATTTTCTGAAGTATTGCAAGGTCATTACACACTGCCCCCCACTATACCCCTCAATGCGTACGGTTGAAATTTATCACAATCTCATTTTTTTTTAAGTTGTAAAAGATCCCAAATCAACCACATGGTTATCTCTTGTTGTTAAGCTTTTGGTTAATTTAACTCTCTCCAAATCACAAACCGATCATCAGCTATTTTAAAACAAGTGAAATATTGTATAGCAGGCCTCAAGATAAACGGCGGGATAAAAACAACAACGCACAGGCGGTCCGCTCTCCACCTGCTCCATTCTGTTCCAGCCATCTGGACACCAGAGGAGCTGTTTTCTGGTTGGCCGACTGTCTGAGCAATCAGAAGCCATGGCGCCGCACTCGTTTTTCGGCGAATTAATTAGGAGCAAGTTAACCTGACATGCTAGGCCTGGTGACTGAACGGGAGGGCACAGTTGGGGGTGGTGCAGATAGTTCACCCGGGGAAACATTGATGGATTCTGTTGCAGAAATGGGTAAACAACCATGTGCTGAACTGGGTATTCTCCCTCAGCGCAAGGTACATGCACCATGTGCCGAGGTGGCTGCAACTGACTGTACCCAGCCTGACACGCAGCCTGGCACAGCAGGCAAATTTCATTTCTACCAGTATTGCCCCCAGAAGGGATAACTTACATACATCTGCTGCAAACCGCCTTCAGGACGATGGCAACATTGTCACGGACCTGGATCAGTTAAAGCCAGTACCCCGTTAAAGCACGGGAATAATTAAATAAGTATGCATGCATAAAATATACTGGGGCTACAAATTTCATTATTTGAGATTTTTTGTAATAGGTTACCCCACACACACACACACACACACACACACACACACACACACACCTTGTCCCAAGTGAGGTCGCAGCAAACCGGAGCCTAATCCATCACAAGGCACCCCAAGTGGGACTCAAACCCCAGACCCACTGGAAAGCAGGACCCGGTCAAACCTGCTGCACCACTGCACACCCGAATAGGTTACTAGCAAATTATTATTTTTTCCACACATTTGTGGTCATTAATCTGGCACTCTTGGATATAAAAATTTGTACTACAAAGTATAGTTTTCTTTTCTAACTAATTCAAAAAATAAATAATAAAACACAAATGCATCCGCATATGAGCTGCCCTACAGCAATGCCCATAATTAACATTAATTCTGAAATCATTTATTGAATATAAGACCATTCCGAATCTTCTCTCCAGATTTATGTGTGTATGTGTGTGTATATGTGTGTTTGAGATTGGGGAAAGGGGGATTTCGGACCTATTTCATCCGTGCCGCTCCCTGAATCGGAGATGCGGAGAAGCCATGGAGGCAGGCAGTAATCTGGTTAATCAGGAACAGTCAACAGCACAGAACTAATCTTGGTGTCTCTGCACCAGGAGACAATAATAAGGACCGGTCTGGTTTGCCATCAGAGATTAGTGGTGTCCAACGGTGCTCCAGCACCGAGACAAGACAGCAAGTCAGTGATTCGGGGAATTACTTTCTGTGGATTCGAAACAAAAGGCTAATATGTTCCTACAGAAAAATAGGAAAGAAAAAAATAAGTGAGAAGCACTGACTTCAGTTCCCATCCATTAATATTTTCTTTTATTCATTCATTTGCTAAGCCATTCATGGATATAATTATCTGGTAAATTTACCATAATGTGTATGTAGATTCAGCAAGTGAGTAGTCTAATTTTCTATTTCAGGGAGAGAACATTTGCAGATGCGACTGCGGCACGCGTATCACCAGTTGAGAAACTAACTTTAAAGTGCTTTTTGCAGTTTCTATTAGTTGTACGCATCACTTTGATTATTTTTATTATATTCCCCGTGACCTCGTATGAGACAAGCGGTTCAGAAAATGTGTGTGTGTGTTACAATCTTAGTCTACACTTCAAAGCGCTAGATGGAGACTTGTAAGTCAACGTACAAGCTAAAGATGCAAAAACCTATTGATATTAAAAAGAGGAAATACAGCACAGAAGCAGCTGATATGACGTTTTTGGGTGCAAACATTATTATAATCTTTTATTCATTGCACCAAAGCAACTTAAAATGTTTAGGGATTTATAATTAATTACGCATTTATACCAATGGGTAGTTTTTTTTTTTTTAATTATACCAATTTAGGGTAAATACTTTGACCAATGCTCCTTAAAGTATAAGCTGGAACCACTAACCATGACATGACCTGACATCTTGACATTTTAATTGGTCGAACAAATATAGAGGCACCATTGTGTATTCCCTTTTTTTCTTTAAAAAAAAAGTCCAAAGTTCTACCTGTTGGTGAAAATGTTGGTTAAGTAACTTGCCACTAGGGTATTACAGCAGGTAACCCTGGCAGCCTTCAGACCGCAATGTAGTGCCTTTATCCTAAAATTTAAAAAAAAAAAAAAAAAAAAATCCCAATAACTTTATGACTGTCAGCTTCGTAATTTAATTTATGTTTTATAAGCACCTGTCTCGCTGATTTATTCCATTTTGAAGCCCACGTTGTATCACTGCATGCAGCAGCTGGACAGTGTATTACACATGAAACTGAAAATAATCAAGGCAGAGTGTGTCAACAACATCCAGTTCAATATCGACCTGTCAAAAGGCAAGACGACCTGTCAGGGACTCGGGTCCGACCGCCGCTCACTAAACTCACTAATTAGCACAGAGTCTGTTTACTAAGTGCATCTCTTCAAAGCTGAAGCCCGTCGGGCGGAATCGGCGACTCCAACATGACGGCGCTAATGGCTGTGCACGTCTTCTAGGCTGCGCGTCTCCCGCGCTTCCATTGCTATGGAAAGTGGAGCGGAACGGGGGAAGGCGTTCCTCGGGGAGAATCGCGCTGTCACGGGTGCTTGCCGTCTAGGTTACAGCTGGAAACAGAAGCTGAAATTAGAGCCTTTCAAAGCAGCACTCCCCAGCCAACCTCCCTCCAGACCCGCTGTTTGCTAGGACACAGGGGTGTACCGATTACAGGGTATGGAGGAACTGATGGTGGCCAGTTGGCTCTGGAATCAACACAGATCAGGGTTGCGTTGTGTTTGATGATGAGGGTCATCAGTCCGAGACTATATAGGCTTAAACATGTAGCAGTCATACATGAGTTTGATTGTACTTTTAATTATGATTTTATTAAAGAAAGCATGGGCTTCCTTCCACAGTTCAAAAAATTGTGCTTCGGGTGCACTGGTGATTCTAAATTGCCCTTAGTGTGTGTGTGTGTGTGTGTGTGTGTGTGTGTGAGTGAAAGAGTGTGTTTTACTGCCCTGTGATGGAACGGCACCCAGTCCAGGGTGTATTCTACCTTACGCTGTGCTTCCAGGATAGACTCTGGGCCACTTCAGCCTTGCAGTGAAGTGTAACGGATGGATGAAATTACAGAAATAAGCTATGGCCATCGTATGAACAGCAGCACATCCGCTGTTTGATATGAATTTTCATTGCAAAAATAACAATTAATCAGTGATTAATAATTTGATGAACATTCTGACAAACATCACTATGTAATGAAGTCAGGAAATACAACTTCTGATTAACACTGCAGTATTAATAACACTAATTATACATTTGAACAAAAGCAGCTGGTTAAGGTCCTTTACTGTAGTGACTTACCACGTCTGAGCCATGCAACCTGCAATTGAAACACATTCCCAGATATCAATAGGCATTTAGAGATGTGCAGAACCACATGATGACTTTAAGAAGCATTTCTTGAATGTACAACCTTCAATTTTAGGAGCAATCCATGTCACTGGATGTTTATTTTCATTCCTTTTCAGTGTTAAGTGGCTTTCTGAATGCAAGAAAGCAATCGCTTCTGCCTGCTGTCATGTATTATTTTTAATATGTTACATGGCATTGGGGGCCTTTATGTTAAGTGTTTCTAAAATAGTCTGTACAATTCAGAATGCAGAGGTTGTCATGCCAGCTGCCAGTTGCGATTCTTGACATATTGTTTATGGAGCGTTGGTTATTATTTTTTTCTATCTTTAATTAAGTCCCATGATACTTCCAGTTTGCATAGCAACCAAATATAATTCCCTAATAACCATGCATCATTGCACTCTCATTACAGGACCAAATTAGCGCTGGTAAGGCAAGCTCCTGTGCAATATGGCCTCACGTGATTGTTGCATGATTTGTCGCTTCTGCGTGAGTGGCCTTTTGCATGACATTTTGAGAAACTTTTAAGTTAAAGTAAAATCGAGCTCTTGGGGCGAGAACATGGTGTTAGATTGTAAATTGATTATTACCTGGTTGTGGTGAAGACGACTATGGTGGAAGGGGGGGATTAACAACAAAGGTATAATGTTGCTTCTCAGAACTTGACAACACTGTAATTTTATATTTATTTTACACCACACACATAGATGTGCACACAGATCATAGTTTTTTTACTAATATCAGTTGTTGCATGCCTCTACTTCCCCCCTGTTGTATGCTAAAAGCTTGGAGGCAACATTTTGGGAAGGTCACTATACAAAAACAAATTGAACTGTACATAAATAATTTGTGAGAAGGGGGAAAAGACACCACTAGAATTTTAATGTCCTGGTACTTTGGGCTAGGTAAGTGTTTGAGATAAATGAATACAGTATAACACAAATGCCTTGAAAACAAAATATATCTGTAGACCCGTCACAGTTTCTGCTTTTTGACTGTGTTATTGACCTCTATGTATCTGATGCCATTGTGCAAGGTAGTGTCAGATAATCTACCTACAACGGTTTACTCATTTATACAGTGGGACAATTGGCTTTGACTAAAAGAAATAAGGCAACAATTTTTCAAACACATAATTCTGACACTTTCAAAACACAGTTGCAAAATTATTCTGCAGCCTGTAATCTGCTGTTTTTGTCTTTATCAGAGGTAAGGTGATTGGACTGTATACAGAATATCTCTGTGGTGTGGACTAGTAATGAAGTGGCTATGAGTGACCGTAAATGAACTGTAAACCGTTTCTCCTGCTGGAACATGATAGCAGTGTCAGATAACTGCTGGCATTAACCTGTTTACTTGAAATGGATTATACGCTTGGCAGATGGTGTTATGAAAACTGACTACAAAGCATACAATTATACATGTTTATCCATTTACGCAGCGGAATATTCACTGAGGCAATAAATGTTAATTGCCTTGCAGAGGTTTTGCTCCCAAAATCGGAGTCTGTAAACTTTTCATTAAGTCCAGTTCCTTAAATATTATACCACCTGCTGAAACCACAGTCCCAGATCTCCCCAAATCCTTCTCCCATGTAAGTTATGAAAGAAGCAGAAATACATTTAACGTGCATTTGAATCCCAGTTCACCGGGGGGAGCCTTAAACGGGTTTGGAGATTCCTACCTGCTTAAAATGTGCGAAAAAAGGCACAGTTGTTTCTTTAAGATGGCAAAGACATCTCAGATTATTATTCTTTAGGGGCTAAACAAAGTGATTAGCATAGGGTATCTAATCACACCCAGCCATATGGTAATTAAAAGATGTAGATCTGACTACAACAATTGAGATAAAAGAAGCAAAACCAAGTTCATGACAACTGGGGGATGGTTTCTATGACCGGTTTTTCTATATCTTCCAAACAGAAAAGAATGTACAATGTCAGGGATATGCCATCGGGCTCTGAATAAACACCTGTCGGCTGGGGAGATGAACTCTTTCGCAGGTCGGTGGAGCACAATCGCTGACAATGTGTGCCTGTCTTATCATTTCCTCTGATGTTGTTGCCTCTGCTGCAGCTGGTTCACCTTCATAGGAGGACAAGTGCGTAATGGAATTTCCCACTGAACTCGATCCACATAAGGCTGCAGTTGCAAAGGTTTGATTGTCACACATATGTGGAGTACACATACAGTACATGTTGATAAACAGCTAGAAATAAAAGGGCCAGTGGATGCCATAGTAGTTAGTCCTGGTTTTCTTGCAACCTGAAGTTTATCGGTTGAAATCTGCACTCCTTATGAAATACCCTAAAGCAAGGTACTCTCTCTGAACTGATACAGTAAAAATTATCCAACTGCATAAATGGGCAAATCAAAGTTATCTAAATTTAATAGTCCCTTTGGAAAAAGATCTAATAAAACTGTAATAAAATGTACAATGTAATAAAACATGTCTACTCAGATGGAGTTTTTATATTCAGTATTACTTATAGGGTTGTGTATGAGCATATGTAACAAGTATATGTATGCATAAAAGTGTTTCTATTGTGTAAGTACGCTCATACACATCTCTGTAACTAAATGACACACACACACACACGCACACACACGCACACACACACATACTGTCTGAAACCACTTGTCCCAAGCAGGGTCGCAGCAAACCAGAGCCTAACCCGGCAACACAGGGTGTGGGTCTAGAGGGGTAGGGGACATGCCCAGGACAGGATGCCAGTCCGCCAGAGAGCAAGACCTAACCAAACCCGGTGCACCACCGCACCCCCTTCTATAAAATTTATTTAATGAATTTCCTTTAAAAAAATCTTTCTTTCAAATAATACTTCACAGTTACCCTATAACATTGATGTTCTTCTGTATATTGACCATCAACAAAAAGGAATTTGTCTTATGTTTAAAAATGGAATTCGTTTTATGTACACAACTGGCTTTTAAAATCATCTTAAAATCTTATTCACATATATTATTGGATACTAGATCTTTCTGTATGGGGGTGTAATGGCACGAGAGGGTCCTGCTCTCTGGTGGGTCTGGGGTTCAAGTCCCACTTGGGGTGCCATCCAGGGTGTGTCCCCTCCCCCTCCAGCCTTGCGCCCTGTGTTGTCGGGTTAGGCTCCGGCTACCCGCGACCCCGGATGGGACAAGCGGTTTCAGACAGTGTCTGTGTGATCTCTCTGTGGGGTGGCACAGTGAGTAGCACTGCTGTCTCACAGCACCTGTGTGGTGTGAGAGGATGTGGGTTTGATCCCTGCTTAGTCTCTGGGGAGTCTGCATGTTCTCCTCATTTCTGTGTGGGTTTCCTCCCACAGTCTAAAGACATGCTGCTCACGTTTACCCATAGTGTGTGAGTGACAGAGTGCGTGTGTTCCACTGAATAAGTGACCCATTGTAAGTAGTGTACCTAGCAGTGTAAGTCACCTCGGTGAATAAGGTGTGTGGGCTGACAACACTACGCAGAGTTCATTGGAAGTCGCTTTGGAGAAATCATCTGCTCAATAAATAAATGTAATGTATGTAGATGTACTTACTATAGGTTATATGTATTAGTGGCTGTGGTGATTAAAAGACAAACAAAATCGCTACTTATGAACGCACACAATGTCTAGAACCGCTTGTCCCAAATGGGGTCGTGGCAAACCGGAGCCAAACCCGACAACACAGGGCACAAGGCTGAAAGGGGAGGGGACACACACATTTCAAGTCCTAAGAGATTATTGTTGTAACCCTCAGTCAGGTACACAGCTTCTGTTTCCACAGTAAAATATTTCTAGCTGTGTAAGAAACTAAAGCTACGCTCAGTTGCTTAACTAAGTAAGCTGTATAAGCGGTGTTAATAAGTCACACAGTCAAAATAGTAATGACAGTTCAACAATTGAGTCTACAGGTATTAAACACTGTAATACCTGTATATCTTAAGAGCCATTTTCCTCACAGTGAATCACAAATCTGCAAACAGAAAGAGTCGCCACTGTTTTTCTTTGTGCTTTTAAATCCGATTAGTCCGAAAAAATGCAAGGAGGGTGAATAGAAAGAGGAGCGTTCGGCAAAAAAATAAATAAATAAATAAATAAAAATAAAATAAATAGATAAAAACAGGCTGAATTATGTGGGTGGTGAAATCGGATGGAGTGACTGCAAGAGGAAAGAGGAGAAGACCACTTGACTCTTGATGGTTTCTGTGTGTGCGATTCATCGTGTTCACCTATCATTGGACCTAATGGGGAAATTACAGTGGAAAAGGTGTGGTAGAAACCAGGAGAGCTGCAATGCCATGGGTCATGTGTCACAATGGGAAAAAAGTAGCAATTTGCAGAACATTAATCTGAACATCGGTGTTAAGATTACATCTCCTGAGAAGGAGGGGAAGGGCAAACAAACTTGTTAATTAATGTCTCTCGCAGGTTCGGGAAATGTTGGAATGGAGCTGACAAAATGCGTTGATGCGGTTTTTGCACGCTCTTTAAATATTGAAGTGACAAATTCAGTCACTGTGAGATATCAGACGGAAACTGGCTAATTAAGAAAATTTACTTGGATTCATGTGAGCTGTAGTAAAAAAAAAAAACGGCTTCTTTTCAATTAATGCAAATAGCAATGCTTTTTCTGGAGCCTGTTTCACCACATATGGCATCTGTGCCAAAATTACAACTGCTCATCTTGACTTGGAAATTCATATCCTTGGCGTTTCATTATTTCGCAATTATATGTGTAATAAGAAAAAATAAACAATATAAAAAAGAAACAATTCCACAGTTCAGTGTTAATGAACTGTGAGTTCTAATGCATTTCGCACAAGGAGAATAACTTTTTACAGTCCAAAATGGATGTAAGATCAGCCATTGGGAGTGTAAAATGAACCATTTCAGAATCCTAAACCTCAAACGTAATCCTGTTTTCACTATTATGAGTGCAATATCTTGTTTTGTCAGCTGGTGAAATAGTACTGTATTTTTTCTATTTTATCAGAATACCCTAAGCTAAATAAAGAAAAAAAAAATTGCCCAATACAAGTTAACCTTCCAGCTTCAATACCCTTGACTAGCTTACGTAACAGATTGTAGCTATCAGATAAAAACTGTCCTACCACAGTACATTCTGGAGAAATTACCACTTCTGCATATCACGTTTAAATTCACTCAAAACATGTTTTTGGACTGTGAAAGGAAACCCACACATTACCTGATTGCAGTAATAATGACTATCCAGACAATGTCACCTTTATCTGTGAGAACAAATTTCCAATGTTTTCATTGATTTCTTTAGTCTTTACTGCTTTCATTTATGTATTTATTTATTTAACAATGAATCAGTGCATAAAACTTGAGGAGCATGTGAATGTATGTTTTGTTAAGTTTACATTATTTAATAGCTAATAAAGAGCTAAATGAGCATAGGTAAACACCATACTGTATTACTGCATTAATTATTTAAGAAAGGAAACTGATTTCTTAATTTGTGCAATCATAACTAATTATAAAATATTGTTTCAAAAATTGTGTCCATTTTAATTGGATTTGGTGATAATTCTGCATAAATTGGTGTCCATTTTCAGGCTTAGGAAAGCATAAATATTTTTAAGATTTAAACTAATGGTACTTACATCTTGAGTTATGAAAATTCACCTTGTTTTTTTTTTTTTCCTTGCATCTCAGATGTAACTTGTACTGGGGGATGAAAGCATATTAGCAATAATACTGATTGGACTTGTAAACAGATCTTTGTGGACACATACAGCTGGGTTCAATATTTGGGAGGAAATTTCTTGCACCTAGTTTTATGTCTATGCTGTGACTGTACTATATTCACAAACTATAAAACAGGGTAAAGCTCTGAGAAACACCTTCCCCTGTTTTTACTGTTATCTAACCATTCTCATCAGTGAAGCTAAATATTGTCCCGTGATCTCTAGGACACAATGATCTTTGTTATGTAAAATAATCAAACTGATCTCCCTTTTGTTAAAATTCTCCAGTTCACCATTTAATTGGTACCCAATTCCCTTGAAGAAAACATGGGGAAATCTGTGGCTTTCATGAAAGCAATGCTTGTTGGATTGTGCTACAAAGGATTGTCGGTAAACATATCCAGCGGTGCCGAGTAAATCGTCTCCCTACATTAGTGCGTCAATCTGCTGCTCTGTGTGCAAACATGGGCCTTGTGTTCACTGCATCTGACTGCTCTTCCCAGCCACTGCTGTATAATTTTCACTCTGTTAATAGGAATTTAGAGAGCGCGTTGGAAAGATATCAACTGTTTCTCACAAAAGTGGAAAATTTGCTTGCATCCTTATGTGCAATGGCAGCACACGGTTCCGTACAAAGCTGTTTACAATGCTTGGAGAAAATTTAACCCATGTCCAATGGAGACTGAACTCCATGAATATAGTGCAACAAATCTAAAAACAAGGTAAAC
Organism: Scleropages formosus; assembly: GCF_900964775.1. NCBI lineage: Eukaryota > Metazoa > Chordata > Actinopteri > Osteoglossiformes > Osteoglossidae > Scleropages > Scleropages formosus. The sequence continues at coordinate 10,847,675 of NC_041811.1, forward strand.
TTGTTTGATCCAAAATTCATTCTCTTCTGTCATTAAAGCCTAGATAAGAATGCATTAAAAACACCCTTCTTGTTAAAATATGAGAAAACCGATATTCTTAATACTTGCATTACCACACTTAAAAAGCATATAGCACAGATTTATTTTCCTCTGTTTAGGATGTCCAGGAAAACAAACAAATGTATCTTGATCAAATCAAGCCAGCACTCTTGCCATAGGCATGAACGATGACACTGCATTTATGCTACAGACACCAAATATATTTATGCACTGATACAAACATTTTTGGTTGTTTGTGTTATTGGTGTTTTGCTTCTCTAAGAGCTTATGGTTTCAAAGTGGATGTATTGTACAGTTTTCCACTGGGATTAATTAGGTTATAAATGATTGATTGATTGATTCATTCATTCATTCATTGGTAATGGGTGGGTTTGGGGTGGGGCAACTTCACCGAGGTTTGTACCGGTTTGTTATTTATTCACTTAATGCATGTCTGTCTTAATACACCAATACATTTATCATACTTTGGACACATAATGTGAAGAATAGATTCTCTGGAAAAGATTGTAACATGCTGGAAAAGTTGAAAGAAAAAGAAAGGGATGATCAGCATCCAAATGGATAAATCCAATCACAGCGACAATGGACACAACCCTTTCAACCCAAACGAAGGACAGTACATTCTGGGAACACCCTGACTCTATGATTAGAAGGTTTGACATTGAGCAAGTGGCACTGAACAAACAGTATTAAGTTTCTTGCACTCAGCAAATTATTTTTTTCTTGGCTGAGTTTTCAAGATTTCAGGTATAACACGACAATCCTTTTTTTTGTAGTTATTCTTCAATGTGAATTTTTCCTTTGTTAAGATGAAGCTGTTTTTAGATAATTTGGTAATACCTCTACTGTTTTCCAACCTTGATTTAGGAATACACTATATTATGTGTGTACAGGTACATAACCTCTCACAAACTGTTGCCTGATAGTTATAATTTTCCACAAGGGATGAGTGTTTTTGAAGAGTGATGAATACCATGCTCTGATGCCCCCCAGTTCCTTATGTTCGGCTCTGATCTTGTGGAGAGGGGGGTGACAAAATGTGCCTCTTACATGTGGTGCTTTTATGTGACTGCAAGAGCAGCGATCAAAGATGCTGATATCTCTCAACCTAGATGTCTCTATTGAAGTACCTTTTTGCTCTTTCAATATTTGCATTCCCATCAGGAAAATGTAATTTAATCAGTCTGCATCCATAAGAAATGCTGAAAAAAAGACTTTCATCCTTCATGAAAAACCTTCTCTCTCCTACCCTCTGTAAAAACATGACTAGTTCAGTGTCAATGGCAACAAGACAAATGAATGTACCATCAGATGGTTTCCAGTCCCACTCTCAGTTAGCTATGAGACTCCTACATTCACAAAAACTCACAAGTGGATTTCCCCGAAATCCTAATCTTAGTTAATCTCAGTTGGTGAACTCGCTCATTCTGAATCCATTGGATTGCTTATGGTTTCAGACCCAGTTTAAACTACACCATCAGTGACATATTCAAGAGCAAGGACACCATGCCGGATTGATCCTCATCTTAATCCCGTTGTGACTCACCTTCTTACAGAGTCATTACTAAAAAGAAAATATAGACAATGAGATCAAAAGGACAGAAGATGTTGTTTCTGACTCTCAAAACTACTGAATGGCCAATAGCATCGATGAACAGACTGACCACAGCATCACATACTGAAAAAAATGGTACAAATTTCTTCTCTATCCACTTAAAAATAATTTCAAAGCCTTTTCATCATCTCCTGCTGCTTTGTGAGAGCTTACCATTTTATAGACATTTATATGGAGTATGTGTTTTATTGATGTGTGTGGTGTTAATAAATGTGGCGTTTACAGAACTCGCTTGGGTGAGATATTTCATATGTCTGTGATATTTTGTTACCCACTGTGAATGTGCACATTGTCGCGTTCCTCGTTTTCCCTTAATTCTTGTTGGTCGCTGTTGAGGTGGTGCAATGTGTAACTGGCTGTTCTGTCGTGTGTGTAACACTGGCGCAAAAGCACAGAATAAAGAGTTGTCGGTTTCAGAGAAATTTAGGAAAGGGACACTGTAACATAATTTATTAAGACAGAACAGTAGTATCCAGCATGAGGTTTGTACAGCGATATTTATTAATTTAACAAATGCTTCAATCAATAAAATGTACAATTATTAACTGGTTATTAGCTGACACCTTGGTCCAAGTTGACTTAAAGTGTCAAATAAACTACACTAAAGTCCTAGTTGTCCCTCTGTGTACCAAAGCAATATAGCACATTCATTCACACACCATAGGAAATGTTTCAGTCACCTAAAACATGTTGTGACACAGACTAATGTGGATTTGATCCCACACTGAAACCCACAGAACAGGAGATATGAAACACAAGCACTACCTGATGGGCCATCCGATGCTAGAAACCTTGCGCCCGTGGTCATCTGGTCAGTTTTAGAAAGCAGAGAACGAAACGCTAGCAAAAAAACTTTCTGTGGGCTTGACTCTTTGGTCTCTGGTTAATACTGCTGGATCTGCGATATTACCATTCTGTATCGCACTCTAATGAGCAGATTGTGCCTGCTGTGGGAAACCAGCGGGGAAGCGGTGAGGGAAAAGGGGTTTTTCTATCCTCAGGCAACTTCTTTCCTGCATAGGTCATTTCATTGTACCAAGTCACTTATACACACATCTGTTCTCGCCTGAATAGGGGTGCAAATTTCCACCTTCTCAGCACCCAAACCATGATGAACAATACAACGCAACAGGCAGCATCGACAACCAATAAAGCTTTGTTTCTGAGACAACTCCTGAAAAGGACGACAGGGAATTAATATAGAGGAAACTGAATTATAAAATCATTTGGGAGCCGAAGCTTGTGACAGCTGCCTCTTGAGCACATATCGAACTGCTCTCTCACCTGCCTTTCCATGCACCTGTCGTAGACCATGAGATCGATTTCCTCATTTATTAGCGAATACTCCTCTGATAACCCAACAACTGCTGAATTACCCACCCTGCTCCATCCGCAACCCCACAATGCACAAACCCTGCCTTCATATTCCATCGGCTCACGGTCTCCAGCGGTAACAGTTACCTAGGTAACAGAACAGATGGAGTGACGGTGAGTGGAGAGTGAGAGGAGCATGCAAACGGGGGCAGGACTGGATCAGGGCACGGAGACGTCCCCAGACAGTAGGGCAGCGATGGCTACCGATAACAGTTCTTCACTGTGGCCACTGCCATGTCTCTGTTTTACCCTGGTTGAACACAAAGCACATGGAGACAACGCTTCAACAGTTCATCAGGGACACACCAATTCGAGGCCTGACTGCTCCCACCAGCCGACCTGTGCAGCATACATTCTCACTGTCTGCACATACTGATTTTCCTTTTTTTCAGACCCTCAGCATCCCAAATCGCACCTTTATCAGCTCCCAGTCAGACAATAACACAACTTCACATGTAGTGCCAGGCATAGCAAAGAGGGGCCTAAAGCAGCAATTTCTACGTCAGGGCAGGCGTGCGGGAAATAATGTAGGGCATGATGGTATGCAGCGTGCATTTAAATAACCATTTACAACACATGCTAGTGTGCAACCTGGCAGGCACCAATTTTGCACAGGAAGATGACCCCCCAACCCCACCCTCCCAGCCAAAAAATATAGGTAAGCTATGAATTTGTATTCCAGATTAATACCAAAGTTCTGGGAAAGAACTACTCTGGCACAGTTTTCACACTTTAATGGAAGTGAACATGGTGCATCCTTTTTTGAGCCCTTAACATCAGATCCCAAAAATTATTTTACAATCCTCCTGACATATCCTGCTGTTAAATTAACTGTGTATGATACTATGCCATACCAGGTACAATGAACTCATTCAAAAGGATTTATTTATTTGTTTGTTTATTAATTTATTTCTTATTTTTAACTTGGTGTTGTTCCAGTCGACAAACAGGTATGTAATATGAAATACGCTGGCAAAAAGTTTTGCAGTGGAACAAAAGACATAATGCTGCAAAATGAGGCACACCCTGTTCTGTTGTAATAATTTAATGTTGAACTTTTGTAATTGCTTCAATAGACATTTTTATTTCAGCGTCGATTGCACATGAAAGGTGTGAAATTGGTTTGTAATTGTAATTTGGACAAATAAGCAATGCATTTTGATTAACTGCATTATTTCTGAAGGAGGGACTGAAACGTAAACTGAAAACGACAAAAGCTTTGGCATTCTAATAGTTTAAGGGAGCTTAAAGGAAGACAACTAAAAAAGGACATTCATATTCAGTTCTAGGAACATCAGGGAATACGAAAGCAAAGTGCCAGAAAATGTGTTTCGAAGCACTTAAGAACATATTTCAGGCCTTCAGCCAAGTAGAAAGACCAGGTAATGGGAAGCTTATGGTGCTTCATAATACATGCCTTAAGTAGGCCCTCATGCATATAGGTGTAAAGGGGTATTTATATGTACACATATATGCTTAAAAAATAAGTATTTATCTCACAGAAAGGCATGTGAATACTGTTTTGATTGAATCTTCTCAAAGATAATTTATATGAAAATCTGGCTTGATTTACTTACAAAACAATTCACAGACTGTTGCTTAATGAGCACTGGAATCACTAAATCTTCTGAGTGCCGCAAAAACACACTCGGTGATTCGGTAAAATACATTAAACTGTGGATGACACTTGCAGTGGATGGTTCACTTCTAAATCTGCTACAGCTAGAATCGAACAAAACATTGAGTAGGAAATGAGAAATGCCATCTCTAACTCCAAAAAAACACAAATGGGAACACCTGGTAGACACCCAAAAGCAGTAGTGTAAGCATTGCTTTTTTTTGAGTCACAATGGACCTATTTCTAACATTGCGTCTGTGTTACTTTCGGAAACTCCAATTTATAGAAGAGTGTAATGTGCACACTGAGAGGCAGAAGTTGACACAGCTGAAGTTGCCATCTTGCTCCCACACCCAGGTTCGAATTATATTCCTGCAAGTACCCTTGATCCAGACAGTTAACCGAAACAAATACAGTAAAAATGACCCTGCTGTATAGAAGTTTAAGCTAAATGAATAAATATAAATGTAGACTTCTACATCCTATGACAGTCTTTACACAGCACCTGACCACTTGTAACATTAGTATCAAGCTGGATCTCTTTCTCATTTTAGAGACAAGGGTAAAGTGGTCTCCACGCTTTCTGATAAAATAGGACTTTATGACCTCGTAGCCAAGATGTAAACACTGAAAATTGTTATAAGCTGAGACAATAGGTTTAAAATTTATTTATTCACAGCATTCAAAATAATCAGTTGTGCCATGAAAAAATTATCTACTCTTCACTCGTGGTGAAACTTCACCCGTGATTGCATCAAAATGACTGCACTCCAGAGGAGGACCTTTGGTTCACCCATGGTTGTCTGGGTAATGCCCTAAAAGAAGAGGCAGCATAGCAGGGGTTAAGATGAAATCATATTTCATTTATGAATTTACATGAAGAAAAGCACCTATGAAGCATCAAGATGTAGAAAGAAAGCAAATAATGTCCATATGTTGCTCATGCTCCCAGACATCCATCATTTTACTTTTTATTATTTGGCTTATTCTTCTCTCCAAAGCAGCGTATATTTACATATTTATATCAGCAGGTTAATTCTACTGTATCATGGGTAAATATGTGATTCTATAAATCCCTGCTAGTCCACTGGCCTTTCCCCCAGTCAAAAATGCTTAAACCAAAATGTTTTTACCCAGGAAACACACTGAAGTACACATCCCTGTGGAAGTTTACTTTCAAGTGTTGCCCAAGACAGTAAAATTGTAATTCAATTTGTCAGCATAATTTTTGATTGATGTATTTGGAAAAATATAAACCTTGGCTATACTCTAAGAAAGGAGTCAATCTGTTCCTTGTTGTTGTACCCAGGTTCAAGATTTTAACCCTGATCTGATGCAGTAAAAATTATTCAAATGCATAGATGGCTATATAACTTTCAGTGATTTACCATGGTCAAAAATGATAATTTGCAGTGGAGAAAAACAACAGTTACATAGCAGACTGCAATTGCCTTGACCTCTGAAAACTGAGGTTCAAACCATACTCCCGCTGTTACACTCTTGGATTGAAATTCTTGAACTGAATCAATAAAGAATATGCTACTATTGGAATGGGGGGGCGCAGTGGTGCAATGGGTTGGACTGGGTTCTGCTCTCCGGTGGGTCTGGGGTTTGAGTCCCGCTTGGGGTACCTTGCGGTGGACTGGCGTCCCGTCCTAGGTGTGTCCCCTCCCCCTCCGGCCTTACGCCCTGTGTTACCGGGTAGGCTCCGGTTCCCCGCGACCCTGCATGGGACAAGCGGTTCTGCAAATGTGTGTGTGTATGTGTATACTATTGGAATTTGTATGGCATTTTGAAGTTATTATCTAACATTGTTTATGATCATGCTCAAATGCATTGTCTGAAATAATACTATACTTTGAAATGGGACAGCTGGTAGCATAATAGTTACAGCTACTGCCTTTAGACCCAAAACTTGAAGGTTTGATTCGTGCCTCTGGCAGTAGAACCCTTAAGCAAAGTGCTTACCCTAAATTGCTGCAGTAAAATTACCCAGCTGCGTGAATGGATTGTAAGCACCTTAACATTGTAAGTTGCTTTGGAAAAAAGTGTCAGCTAAATGAATAACTGTAAATGGGAAAGAAGTACCTTATGACACATAGAAGCCTGCAGTCAAAGCACCTCCTAAACCCAAAATATGATCAGAAAAATTATGCCCTTTCTGCAATGTCAGACAGTGCAGTATTTGAAGGTGCAATGTTTAACTTCTTCAGTTCTAAAGAGAGAGAGAGACGCAAGACCTTGAGAGAGGTCTCTTCCTTGCACGAGGGACAGGGCAGCACAGTGTGGTTAACGCTGGGGCCACACAGACGATCTGCTGTAGAACGTCTGTCACACCTGTCTGAAAAACTCCTTCCTCCTTTCGGCTTCTGTCACTGCAACTAAACTTCTGCTGACATTTAACAGGCTAAGACATGCTGCAAGTCTTCCACTTGAGTCAGATAATTTCTCCAAGTCCCAAAGATTCAGGGTCTGAAGCTGTGCTGGAATATTGCAATAATTAGTTGAACACAACTAGATATTTTTAATGACTGAATCATGGGGGCTTTGTAATGACTATTGTTCTAGCCATGACATTTGTGTGAAGATGACTCTTTGGAGAATGCATTGAACCTGGAATAGAGTAGCTCACTGAAATGCACTTCATGTGACTATTGGGGAAAAAAAAAAAAACCTTACGCAAAATTTTTGATTTGTCCACATATATTTTATTATAAAACAACCTTTCTTAACAATAAGAAAAATATTTGTTTGTCTTGTTTGAAGATATGGAACGCAGGCTGATTACTCTTACATGCTTGGCAAGGAAATGTTTTTTATTGCCATGGTCCATATACTCAATGTATGGACACCCTTCTGGAGCTTATTAGACAGTGCTACACAATCGTTTTTTTACATTTATTCATTTAGCTATTCTCCAAAGCAACATACATCTCAGAAAACAACAAAAAAGTACATTACACTAACAGACAGAGAGATCTAGATGCAGACATCTGCATCATACTTGTACTATACTGCAACCTTTTGAGATTCAACCCTGGTTCTGTGTACTTGGATGTATTTGCATTTAATTATTATTTACTAGTTGTTTTTTTTTTTTTTTCTCTTTGTACTGTCTCTGCCTGTCTGCTGTTGTGACCCAGTGCTGTTCAAAAAATTTCATACAACTAATTAAAAAGAAAAAAAAAAACATCCTAGCTGTCTAAAGAAGCAAAGAATTGTAATGAGCCTATTTAATAAACAGTGGTGACAGTTGAACAAAGAATAATAAATTCTTCACGAAAAAATTATCTGAAAGATGATGGAGTTCCTCTCTATGGGTTAGAGTTAGGTCTTGCTAAAACTGAAGCACTGAGACCGAAGGGTATGACAGAAACCCTGCCCAAGATTTACTGTCACAGGTTTATTAAATACACCCTGGTATAAACTCTTCAGTTTAGGGTGAGGAGTATACATCACCTCCCACTAGCCATTCCCACTGGCCCCCTTTACTCATTCTTTACTCTTTACAGACCATGTTTGACAGCTAAACTGTGTTCTTAACCTTTTCGGCAGAAGAACAGAGGAGATACACAACAGGGAGTAATACAGCCTGCTCGGAATAGTTCCACTCCTCAACGATATGAATGAACATTTGAACAGGTCATATGGATTTTGTCACAGGCTCTTGTCAGTCTACATTAAAACATTACTTTTTATTGGATTTATTTCTCAAATTATCAGTTTATTTACAGTACAGCTCTTTCATACAGAGGCATTCTCTCAGTCACTCAGCAGTTCTCACGGGGGCAAAAAGATTGACAACAGCAAGACAGACTTAAAGTCAGCTTCTGTGTGATACAGGGCAATAGTCTGTATACCAGGATCAATTGTGACCGTAGAGCACTTGGGGGAGGTGAAAGAGAAAAGAACAAAAATTTAAGTGAAAGAATGAATCAGATATTTGGGTGCCCCAGAAAAAGTGGTAACCTGCCCTCCAAACAATGCAGACAGATACATACATATTTCTTCAGGTGACTTTATTGTTTACTAATTCACCAATTTATTTATTTGTTATTTGTTTTGTATCATTAGCAAAAAGAACACAGAGCACTGAGCAATACCACATATAAGAGGCAATAAAAAGAAAGATATCAAAGTCATAATGAACACAGGAGGCATACTGAAAATTAACTGTTCCGAAAGGCCATCTAATAACTGTGGAGAGGAAAACAAAAGACTTAGAAGCCAAGGAACCGGGAGAAAAACAAACCAGTGGTTGCAACCAAACTGCTGAGCCAGCAAAAATAAACTTGCATTAGATAATCCCCCTAATTCTAAAAACATCATCTTCCCTTTTATTATTTTGGTACCCAGATTTTGTAAAGCAAAAAAAGAAAAAAAAAAAGACAGTTGAGGAAAAGCTAGCGAACACAGACTACATGGTAATTCATTTTCAATTTTCCATTCATTCTGTACTGCAAACACAAGACATCTGAACATGGACTTGCAGTCAAAGGAAAGGACAAGCATAGCACTTTTGTTGAAATGAAAATAAAAAAAGAGCCAAGGATTTGTATGGCTAAATGTTTCAATTTTCTAATAAAAAAGCAAGAAAAGGGTGTATGTAACCTCTTTTGCTGATGTATGATTAAACAGTGCCAAGGATTTTGTCTACTTACTCAATAAAAGGCCAAGGATTTAATACCACAGTGTGAAATAACGAAGACACCCTGCTGGGGTGGAAAAAACGGTACATTTAAGGAATCATTCTCACTGCCGCAAAAAGTGAATTATTATACTTTTTCTAAGACATGTTGAAGAACGGATTCTCGGCTCCACTCCAAAGCCCGAATAGGCCGTGCATTTTCGCCTGCTCCTTTGAGTTATGACACAGAAAGGAAGGCTCACCGCCTCATTTCGAAATTCTTATGGGGCTGTGGAGATGAAAATCTTCCATGATTCACCTCAGCATGTTTTATGGCTGCCGCCAGACTCTGTGAGCTCGGCTGTAAGGTGTTACACGTTCGGGCGTAGGTAGGAATATGTGTTTATAGGCGTGCAAATGTATTAAATCACAGCTGGCAGTACAAGTTGGACTGCTGCATGTTTGCTTGTGAAAGAGAACGATATTGTCCACGTTTAAAAACACATTCTGAATGGCCACATATGGGTTCAAACTATAGTACAGAAGATGCAACATGGTGGTGCAGCGGGAAGTGCTGGTGCCCTGGAGCTCTTTACCTGTAGGATAGCAAACATACACACACAGATTTGCAGAAACCGCTTGTCCCAAGCGAGGTCACGGCGAGCCGGAGCCTAACCCGGCAACACAGGGCACAAGGCTGGAGGGGGAGGGGGCACACCCAGGATGGGACGCCAGTCCATCACAAGGCACCCCAAGCAGGACTCGAACCCCAGACCCACCAGAGAGCAGAACCTGGCCAAGGCCGCTGTGCCACCGCGCCCCCCGTAGAATAGCATGTGAGTTCAAATCCAGATTAAATCATATGGAGTTTGCACATTCCTCCTGTGTTTGGTTTTTTCTGGGTACTCTGGTTCTTTCCTACACTCCGGAAGATTTGCTTTTCAGGTGGATTGGTGACTAAATGACGAGTGTGTGTGTCTGATTGCCCTATGATGGACTGGCATCCTGTCGATGGTGTACCCTGTACCATCCTCTATGGTTCAAGGATAGGTTCTGGACTACTGTTACCTTGCACTGGATGAGTGAAATTTGGTAACAGATGGACAGTCATACAGGATAAAAAGAGCCCAAGTCCATATGGTACAATAGGATAATAGCCACTATGCAGTCATATTATTTCTCTACATGAATTCATAATGATTTTCTCAAGAACTTCACTCTGTACTGATGGTAACCGTTTAAAAATACATCAGATTTCACAGTTTTACTTTGTCTTTTATGTTAGTCCTTATGGGTTTTAACTTTTATTACTAGTATTAGTATTTTATGTATATATTTATGCATGCATGTAAGACTGGTTAAATGACAGCAAACATAGCACAAGGACACAAAAGCTTTCTAAAAATTCAGCAACTGATAGGTCTTCCCAGTTGATTTCAGTGCCGATAAAGTCGTGGAAATGAAGACTGATCTGAAATAATCCCCCTGACCTTAATTCCATCAACAAATACTGCTGGACTCTCTCAAATTAAATTCATAACTCTAGATATAGTCTCCATTATGTTGCTTAGCCAGCAACATACTGGAATGTTATGATAACAACACACCCTCGGAGGCATGTCTTATCTGAAAAGACACGCTTACTTTTTTTAATCGGACTGATTGTGAGGAAGATGAGATTAAAACAGTAAAGCATCCATTATGTGTCACACACTCTTACAGGATTTCTGTTCAGATACAATAATCACACACTCCTGACTGGATAAAACAAGCAGGAACATTTTAATAACTGTGATAATGAGACACGCTGCCCTGCAGACACGTTTCCGCACTGGCTGATGAGCAAGCAGGTGTATCACCTTACTGTAGCACAGTCCCTTTTTTCCTAGAAAAAAAAATAAATAAATTAAAAAACCTACAGAAACATCATTAGAGTGACACTGGAAGGTCATTATTACTTCTACTACTGCTGTTAGTGTTAGTAGTTAGTAGTGTCACGATTACTAGTGCTTCTATTAGTACTCTTCTTGCATTCACCTGATACTTTTCTCCCAAGTAATTTACAATGTTAAGCCACTGACAACTATTTTGCCATTTATACAGCTGGGTAATTTTACTGAAGCAATTTAGTGTAGTACAGCAATACAAGACATTTAAACCCGCCGGCCTTTGAATACTTAGTTAACAATTTAATCACTGCACTATCAGCTGCTTTCATTACTACTACCACTGTTAGTACTGTTATTACTGCTATTACTACCACAGTCGTTATTACTACTGTTGTTGTTGTTGTGAATACCGCTATTACTGCTATGACTTCTGCTGTTATTAATACTGTTACTACTACTACTTCTACTGCTGTTATTACTATTGCTGCTTTTATTGCTGCTTTTATTACTGTTATAACTACTACTGCTCTTAGTACTGTTATTACTGCTATTTCTATGTGGCACACCTGAGCTGCTGGAGACAGCAGAGGAGAGAGGGAGGGACTCGTTACACACGGGGTTAATAACCAACCCTACTTCAACCCATTTGCCCAACAGTGAGGGAAGATGGAGTCCGAAAAGTACAACCACAACAGAGCAAAAGGGAGACATGATGTACAACCGTGCAATTTGCATGATGACCCTTGCCAACTTTGCACGATGACCCTGGACAACCTCGCACAGTCCTGCACGCCAACCAAGAGCCCCTCTCTTTGCTCCACCCCCCAACCAATCTGTTTCCCAGTGGAATAAAGTATATAATTACATACTGATCGTCTCCAGCATTGTGTGACCCAGGGAAAGTGCATGCACAGTACATCACCTCTCCTTCTTGGTGTAGTGACTGCCACGCAGCTACTGTCTAGCTTCCCAGGCAGAAGGTCACTGCAAATGGTCTCTCCTACATTACTGCTTCTGTAGCAACACCTTCTCGTCGGTCCCCCGGTTTTCGCAGAACTTGCTACGTCATGGTACAACCGAGTGTCCGGTAGTATAACTGGAAGGGAAGGCTGGACTCATTAGCCTTGGTTGGCAGGCAGCCTAAGAGAAGGACAACTCTGACTCCAAACCCAGGGAGGTAAAGCCCATTATCCCTGTCAGGCCATCCATCTAGGAGAAGGACACTCCGACAGAACACTTACGACCCCGGGAACTCGCTGTCACTGTCCCAGCTTGCTAGGCCATGGCAGTTGAACCCCAAGTGTAAAGGGCGGGGCAAGTACTACACACACTGCATTCCACCTAAAAAAATCCACTACACAGTCTCAAAGGGCATGCGCAAGTCTACGACCAACATCATCATCAAGCCCTGCAGCAATGGGAAAGGGGCAAAATGACAAGTGGAATATGACACTGGAAGCCGCAGTTCCGATCCTGCATGCAGGCGGTCCAGGTATAAGGGTTGTCTGGTGTTGAACCTGGAGATGACAACATCATTCGGCAGGACCTTGAATAACCAAACAGAGTTCTCTAGGGACAGCACTGTTTGCTTCACACGGAGAGGAGCCTAGAAAGGGAGGCCTAACTAAAGCTCGTTTCCATTTTCCCCAGTTAGCTAGCCGTGGTTAACGGACATCTTCAAACAGCGGTCAAACAACAACAAAAGAAAAAGCACACACACCTGCCTTACAAGGTATGTTAGGACTAAAGCTCACGTGCTGGAACATCAGAACCATGCTTGAGACAGCAGACAGTGGTGTCAGCAGAATGACTCTCCGCTCTAGTTGCACATGAACTTTCAAGGCTGGATGTCAACATCGCTGCTATAAGTGAAGTCCACTTCCCAGAGAAAGGTAGCCTTCAAGAACATCGCGCAGGCTACATCCTCTACTGGTCAGACAAGCCAGAGACTGAGAGATGCTTTCTGGCATTGGCTTTATGGTCAGGAATTCCATTGCCTCCAAACCTGAAAACCTGCCAACAGGTGACTCAGACCGCAACATCTCCATGTGCTCCCGACTTCGAAACAAGCAGCATGCCACACTCTTCATCGTGTATGTGCCAACTCTTCAAGCGAATCCTGCAGTAAAGGAGAAGTTTTACACTGATCTGCGCAACCTCGTATACAACACCCCTGCAAATGACAAGGTCATCATCCTTGGCAACTTCAATTCCAGAGTAGGCAAACATTCAGAAGCCTGGAAAGGAGTACTTGGCAAAAATGGTGTTGGAAACTGCAATGACAACGGATGCCTTCTGTTAGAGTTCTACACGGAGCAGCAACTCGCTATCACCAACACCATTTTTTAGCAGAAAGACAGTCTGAAGATAACCTGGATCCAGTGGTACCTCATAGACTACATCTTGCTGCGCCAGAGAGACCTTCTAGATGTCTTACTCTCCTGAGTAATACTCAGCGCAGAGTGTGAGATGGACCACTGTCTTATGTGCTGTAAACATTGTCTCCACTTCAAACCCAAGCTAAAGAGGGGAGGTGCTCCAATGAAGAAGTTTCAGGCTGGTAACCTTCAGTCAGCTGAAGTAAAAGCTGACTTCCAGGCAAACCTTCAGTTGAGGCCTGAGGATCCCAGTTGCTTCACAGAACCCTCTTCAGAAGCGCTTTGGGAACACCTAAAAACCACCATTCTGCAGATGTCTGAAGGAATCCTAGGGTTTTCCACAAAGAAGAACAAAGGCTTGTTCGATGAAAACAATCAAGAAATCCAAGAATGGCTGGCGAAGAAGAAACCCGCCCAACAAGCACACCTTGTTCAGTCATCCTGTCCTAATAAGAAAGCAGCCTTCCGCCTTGTATGCAGCAACTTCCAACGCAAGTTTCGAGAGATTCAGAACAAGTGGTGGACCATCCTTGCAGAGAGAACTCAGCTTTGCGCAGACATCGGTGACTACATAGAGTTTTATGAAGCCCTAAAGGTGGCGTATGGCCCTTCGCACCAGGTCCAGAGTCCCTTGGGCAGTGCAGATGGTTAAACGCTCTTCACAGACATGCCATCCATCCTGAACCAATGGTCGGAACATTTCTACTCTCTTCAATGTCAACCGCGTGGTCCAAGACTCAGTAATCCATTGCATCCCAGAACAGCCAGAGAAAACAGAACTGGATGAGATCCCTAGCCTAAAAAAGACTGTCAAGGCCATTAAGCAACTGACAAGTGGCAAGGCAGCAGGAGTCGATGGAATCCCACCTGAGATCTGGAAGCATAGGGGCCCAGAACTATACACCAAACTCCATGAGTTCTTTGTCTGCTGCTGGGAACAAGGCAAACTACCTCAGGGCCACCGTGATGTAGTCATCGTCACCCTGTACAAGAACAAGAGGGGAGAGTCAGACTGCTCCAATTACTGGGGATAACTCTACCTTCCATCACAGGGAAAATCCTTGCAAGAGAACTCCTGAACAGACTGATACCCACCATTGCAGAAGAATTCCTCCCAGACAGCCAGTGTGGCTTCAGAGCTAACAGGAGTACCACTGACATGGTATCAGACAGCTCCAACAGAAATGTAGGAAACAGAACAAGGGACTGTACGTGACGTTTGTCAAACTTACCAAAGAGATCAACACTGTGAGCAGAAAAGGTCTGTGGCAAATCATGGAATGACTAGGATGTACCCCAAAGTTCCTCAGCATGATTATATCAGCTACATAAAGACCAGCGTGGCCAAGTCAGACACAGCAACGACCCAATTGTGTAAAGCAAGGCTGTGTCAACTCTCTTTACGATCTTCGTCAGCATGATGCTCCAAAGGGCCACAGTAGACCTTGATGACAGCCTGTTCAACCTGAGACGACTAAAGGCCCACACCAAGACAGTGGAGCATCTCATCCAAAAGCTACTCTTTGCTGACGATGGTGCCCTTGTTTTCCCACACGGTGACAGCTCTGCAGTGTATAACATCCTGCTTTGCAGAGGCTGCTAAGCTCTTCAGATTAGAAGTCAGCTTGAAGAAGACAGAAGTCCTATACCAGCCTACACCTTAGGAAGATCATCACCCTCCCTGCATCACCATTGGCGAGTCAGAGCTGAAGGCAGTCCGCCAGTTCAGCTACCTGGGGTGCATTACCTCCTCGGATGCCAAGGTCAACAAAGAGGTTGACAACAGACTGGCAAAGGCTAACAGTGCATTTGGCAGACTGTACAAAAGAGTCTGGAACAACAAGCTTCCGAAGAAAGGCACAAAGATCAATGTGTACAGAGCCATTGTACTGACCATCCTCCTGTACGGTTCCTAGTCGTGGGTCACCTACCATCACCACCTGCGACTCCTTGAGCACTTCCACCAGCTCTGCCTCCGCACCATCCTCAAACATCTATTGGAATGACTTCATCACCAACACTGAAGTCCTCGAACAAGCGGAGGTCACCATCATTGTTGAAGATGCAGCTGCACTGGGCAGGGCACATCTCCAGGATGGAGGATCATCGTCTGCCCAAGATTGTGCTGTAGGGTGAACTCACCACCGGCCACCACGACAGAGGGGCACCAACGAAAAGGTACAAGGACTCTCTAAAGAAATCCCTCAGTGCCTGTTACATTGACCTCCGCCAATGGTCTGTTCTAGCCTCCAATGGCGAGGCCTGGAGACACACCGTTCACCAGGCTGTCTCCTACGAGAACACACGAAGGGCTGGTCTTGAGGACAAAAGGAAATGGAGGAAGAAACGTGACACTGTAGCATCAAACTCAGAACAGACTTTCCCTTGCAGCCACTGTGGCTGGACCTGCCTGTCCTGCACTGTCCTTGCCAGGTACCAGCGAGCCTGCAGCACATGTGGAAAGCACACACACACACACACACACACACTTTCTGAACCGCTTGTCCCTCACGGGGTCACGGGAAACTGGAGCCTACCCGGCAACACAGGGCGCAAGGCCAGAGGGGGAAGGGGACACACCCAGGATGGGGCACCAGTCCATCGCAAGGCACCCCAAGCGGGACTCGAACCCCAGACCCACCGGAGAGCAGGACTGCGGTTCAACCCACTGTGCCACCGCACCCCCTATTACATGTGGAAAGCCCCCTTTCTAAATCTTCGTTAGTGAAACCAAGCCATGACTGTTACTGCTGTTGTTAAAAAATATTTAATACTAATAATGTTTTATTTGAAGTGATTTCATCAACAACGCATGGATGAAATCTTGGCAACAGGTCTTATAAATGTAGAATTCCTGCTGTGTAAAATTGCACTTTATTCATGCCACTCAAAATAAACACGCTTTCAGAAGGAAAAAAAAATTAAAAGGAATGGTTCACAGCAAGTCATGTGAAAGGCCTGAAGCTGCCTTTTACTTTCTTTAATATTTATTATTATTTATTTATTTTTCTGAGCATAACATTCTCAGATAAACTGTCCTTTATGTGAACTCGAAGAGGAGTTATCATTTGCCTCATCTATTCACCCTATCATTATCACTAACAGTGAATCAACCCATCTCAGCAGGGACCTTCATGAATACTGCCTATTTCACTTGCGTTTTATATTCAGATGAAAGCAACTCTGCATTGTCTGGCCCCCTGCCACACCCAACTCAACACCAGCCCACCACAGCCCACCTCACCCTCCACCACCAGCCTAATGACTGAGCTGGGAGATCCATCTATCCTGTACGGACTGCTTTTCCTTTTAAGCACAAAGAATGGAAATCGCTTTTCTTCAACATGGATGGCAGTGTATTTCTGAGCCTGGATCAAACACACACACTGCCTCTCTTTTGTTGTAGCTAAGCGGCTGGCGACGGGTGCTAATAATTCCACGCGCCACGCTCCCAGTTGGGCGCCGAGGAGAATGCAAAAAGGATCCGTCAGAGTCGGCTTAATTGCCATCGACCCCTTTTTAATTTCACATGTGCATGGCTGTAGCCGAGGTGAGACAAGTGAGAGGTTTGTGTATTTTTTTTTATCTTCTTTGAGAGCAAGTCATGCTTTTCAAATCCATGCAAGACCCATGGCAGAGAGGGTCTGCTTTGTCACAAAATGTTACCCAAGCAACAGAAATTCTCTCCACTTACTGTAACCAAGGGTTTAGTAATGAATATGAGAATGATTCCAATAAATCGATCATTCACCTCTAGCAGTAAAAAGACCCAATGATGTGGCCGTCTACTGTTATTTATTTTAGAAAGAGAAATAATTTAATGGTAAACTTAGCTTCTATTTTCATGTGCACTGAGTTTTTCAAGTACTAATTGCAATCTATTTAGCTCACACTTTTATCCAAGGCAACTTAGAATATGAGTTTTTTCCACTAAATATGTTAAGTTTATTTGCGCATTTACACAGCTGGGTAATTTTTACTGTAACATTTCAGGCCAATTACTTTGATTAAAGGTCCTACAACAGGAGGTGACATTTCACCATGGGTCTTTCTGTTTGCAAGATGAGAGTTCTAACCACTATACCACTTGCTGGTCCCAGAATGTAAACTGTAAATTGCCAAGTCTGAAAGAAAAGAAGAAAAGTAACTGATACGAAATTACAACTGAGAAAAGATCGGAGATAAATAATTAAAACATAAAATTAAACAAAGAAAAGATGATGGATCATTACTAAGACTTATTTGAATCTTACCAGATACTACTTATGAGTTATTGACTCCCACTGTGTTGTTTTTGTGCCAACATCCTTTAGCTTGTTCCTGCTAAATAAGGGTCCTTTAAATGTGAATCCAAATTTAAACACACCGTACAAGCAGTAAAATGTAAAGCAGTGACCTCACAGGACAGGTCACCTGATCAGGCAAGGATATGAGGTAAATAAAAAGCTATGGGGGGCTCATTCCAAAACAAACTTTGGTATCCAATGGTCTGAGGGTGGGTTATTATGCATTCCAGAGGAGAGTCTGCTGAAAATAATTATGCAAATGGAAACAAGCGCCCAAGGCATCCTCATGCGCAGCACGGCCCAGTAGATCTGACCTGCTTTACAAAACAGGTGTGTGCAGAGATTAGTAGATCGTGGGGTTGAAGTTTTGGGGCAGGGTCTATAAATCAACAGTTCCAAAAAGACAATTTTATTATCATACACGGAACACAAAAGTAGGCTAATAGGAAACATATCCCTCTACATCTGGATGCATTGAACAAATTTAAAGTTTAAGTTTCCTTAATTTTTTTCCATTATTTTATCATGTGTTTAACATAGCTCATTACCTACACGTCAAGTCCTTTATAGTGGTAACAAGATTATTTGCATACTAGTGTATAATGACGGGATTATAATCCATGCAGATCCTGATGGGGCCACTGATCTTTAGGCTCTGATTTCTTTTTAATTAAATGTACAAAGTCTGCTTTGCATTTCCCACAGTCCTGGAAGGGTAATTCCAAGAAACCTTACCAAAAATATGAATACTAAAGTGGGTAGCAAGGAGTCAGGAATAACTGCTGCCTAAATCTGATTTCACCACCACGCCAAAATTACAGTCCCAAATGTTAAAAAAAGAAAAGAAAAGGAAAAAAAAAAACACACCCCATCCACGATCACATAACTGCAGGCATCAACAAGGCATAATGAAATTAAACTTGTCATGTAAGAGCAAAATGTGTTTAGTGAAGTCATAGCAAAATGCAAAGTAACTTCATCGTCTGTGCCGGCTCTGGTTAACTTCATGATAAGACAATACGGGGATGACAAGTAATATTATTGCTTAAAACAGCCAGCCATCTTATATTCATTCCAGTTATTTAAATGGAAATTGTGTTCACCTGTGTGTCACTGTCCTACTTTAAAGAGAACCAGTAATATGATAACACTTATTTCAGGTGTTACGCTCACTTTTAATTCTCAGCTCACCATGACACCTTTGAGGCCTGCATAAAGAGTACGTAATTTTTAAAGACAGTATAGATTTCCATGACTGTAATTTAGGATGGGATTCAACATAAAATATAAGTATTGGCATTATCAACCACCAACCCCATTGTTTTCATGTACTTTTTCGTTTTGTAGTGACAATCAATTCCTGAATCATTTTCAGTATCACTTCTAACTAGCCATGAGTAACAAAAAATTAGCAAGGAAAAATTCTTATCAGTTCACTACCAAACCTGGCATTTGGTGTTTATATGAGCTATGAAAAGACTTTTTTTAAATCTTTTTTAAATATGATAATGACAAATCCATTAATTTACAGATCTAAACCATGAAACAAAGAAGAAAATGTAAACGTGCATGTGAGACCTGGTACAGACTTGCAGAGCGAAAAGTGCCGAGGTGAATCCTTCACCCAGCTGACAGAATTACATTTACCGATGCTCGCTCATGGAGTCAGCCTGCACCGCAGGCCACAGAGCAAGACAGATGCACCTTTATATCGCTGATCTGAAAGATCTCCTCCTACACATCCCATTTCTTCCCATTTCAGTGCTGATAGAAGTTCACTTCCGTGAGCGAGTGCTGTAGCGTCAACAGACGTAACCTGAGTTATGCACATTAGGCGCGAAATGAGGCCCATAACTCCAGCTAACAACTCGGTGCACTTTGATGTGCGCGCAAATACCCATGGATGCACTTTTAATTTTCTCACATCTGGGATGCTCTTAGGGTGCTTTAAAATGAAGCCCCGAAGAAATGTTCTGTCACTGTGTATGCTACCTTGCTGGATATCAGAAAGCTTGTGCAAACAGTGTCCGGAAACCAAGGTAAATGGTTATGATTGTATTAATTTCTAATTGCTTAAATAATAGTGATTACAGACTATGGTCTGCTGTTGTTTGAGGCAGATTAAGGGGGATTTTTAGCAAGTTTAGGACATTCTTAAAAAGTTTGACACCTAATGATGTTTTCTAAAATGCTCTACCCTGTGAGAGTAGGAGGGCATCAGTTACATCTTCAGAAGTGAAACTAGGATTGGTTTTTAAAAAAAAAAAAAAAAAAAAAAAAAAACAGCCTGAGGACAAACTATTGATTTATTTGATACATATGGACTTATCTCAGAGGGGCCATTCTGAGATAAAAATGAGATGCACTGCAAGTCTGTTCGTCACGCGCATCCCAGCAAACTGTGTCACACACGCTCTTACATGTGGGCGGGTGGGGTTTGAAGCTCACCATGACGGAGACATGAAGCAGGTGTGCATGCTCATTCGGGATGTGGGCAGGCTGGCGTGCCGGTGCCTCTGTAGCCTGGTGCAGCTGCTCAGCGCTGCTCATGGACACATGGAAGAAGAGCGTCCCATTCTCGAGCCACTGCTGCTTCCAGTGTACCTGCGAGAGCTCTGACCCCAGGCCTGACATCTCTGTGGAGAAGAGAGACATACAGAAAGTAAGACTATAGAATGGTAGGAGAACACCCCGTGACTCAGATGAACAGTCCACACATTCATACACCATCACCTGGCTGGGATTTTTCTGATGATGGATGTAGATCCCAGTTCTGGCTGGATTACATTTATTTGGCTCACACTGTTATGTTACACAATGCTAGATAATACATTTTGCTGTGATCTACCCATTTATACAACAGTTTATTCTCACCATACCAATTCAAAGGTAAGTACCTTGATCACAGCACTACAGAAGGAACAGATTTCAAGCCCAGGAACTTCTCATTCCAAAATGATGGGTCTGACCACTATTCTACCAGATGCTATTGGGCAAAATCCCCTACTGCTCTAGCTCCAACTTGGGCTACGTCCCTTAGATTTATATATACATTTACTCATTCTGCAGATTCTTTTCTACAAAGCAACAAATAATTATTATTAACTAATATTTAAATAACACCTGGTCCAAGGGAGTCTAGATATACTATTATACCAAAGAACCTCCATTCATTCATTCATTCATTCATTTATACAACAGAGCAATGTAACACACCAAGACCCACACACACACTAATGGAAATTTAGAGTGACCAGTTCACCTGAAATACATGCCCTTGAAATGTAGAAGGAAAGTGCAGCATCTACAGAAAACCCACACAAACATGGGGTGAATATGCAAACTCCACACAGACTGAGCTGGATTTGAATCCATGTCTAAAATGCACAGTCTACCCACTATGGGGCACCAGCATTACCAGCAGCAACACTGCTTATTTGAAGAAGTCTTGACATATGTGTTGTAGGTTCAAGTCCTAGATCCAGATATGTAAATTATGAGGGGTTAGAGCTTCTATTACAAAATGAATGACAGAATTTTGAACCAGCAACTTTTTTAGGACAAAAGTCCAGCTCTTTTACCGCTTTGCAGTTTACCAACAAAGGGATACTGGTAATTCATCCTGCTATGGCTTATTATCTCTTACATAACAGCATAAAAATAATCCTTTGTCATGCTCCTTTATGAAATCTTATCTTTTTTTTTTTACAGGGGAAATGAAAAACTGTCAACTACGAAAGAAGCCTGCAGGGAATTAAAGAAAGGATTTAGTTGTACGTCAAACTTGACATTGGCTGTCAATTCCGGTACAAACAGTCCTCATCATAGTTGACAAACGACAACTGCCTTAAAATAATCTGGAATATCATTCAGCAATGAAACACAAAATAAACAGTAGGAATTGCGGAAAGCAAGATTTGTGTTAGGGTGTGTTAAACCTGATTGCCTTCTTGTATTGATAGCCATTATGCAAACCACAAAAGCAGAATAAATCAGCAGGGACTAAACAAATGGAAATAAAACACAGAGAGGAAATTTGGCAGTTATACTCCCCTGTGATTAAACATCATCAATAATGTGAAGAGGGGCGGGAAAAAAAGGGGGTCATTCAATTGATTATGGGCTTTCACAAAAACAGCCAATCACTGACTGTCCAGTAAACCCACAAATACATTACTAAGCTCATGTATTTTTGTCTGAAGTTGACAACTTTTTCCTCTTGGGATCAATGATTAACAACAAGTCATCCAGCAGTTAGGAGATGCTCTGAAGACCAGTGCTTGGCAGAGCTGCTATGAAAAACCTGTCAAAGATCCCTAAATGTGCCAACAGCTCTATAAGAATAAAGATTAGAATTCTTGAAACAATTTTCAATAACACTATATGGATGTGTACGTTGGACTTCAGAAAAACAGGACAGGATCAAACAGGGACTCATTTGCACGGTGCCATAGAAGAATACTTTTCAAGACATTCCGGATGGCCAGGAAAGAGATGGATCTTAGATCAGATCAATTCAGAACGTTCATTGGAAGCACAAATGATGAGACAGTTATTGCACTTTAGACACATCAAAATATGACAAGGATTCTCAGGAGAAAACCATAATGCTTAAAAACACTGGAGAAAAATGTAAAAAAGGACAACCTGGAACAGTGCAACATACAGTGCAATTCACCTTGCAGGGATTGTGACAATGATCTCCATTAGCTTTTAACCCCAAGACTTTTAACTCCAAGGCTAAGTCCAACACCAAAATGGTAAACCACATTCAATTCTTCCATTACATAAAAAAAGGACGAGTGTTCACTATGAATTGGATTTAATTTGATGGCACTTCCACCCATCTATTCCATGAACGCACCTTGATTCAAGGGTATTATTGAACCCAAGACCTTCAGATTATTAGGCAACAGCCCTAACGTGTCCACAAATGACTCCATCAAACTCCTCATTATTGCTGTCTCTTGGGTTGCAGCCTCGAGCACCAGTCATACTCCGACAATCTGTGTCCATTTCATTAGCCAAAGGAAAGCAACCTTATGAAACCCTAAACCTAGTGAAATCACAATTTGCTGAATATGTGTTTCCAAAGCTTGGACCACACCAGCTGCACTTTGAGACAATAGAAGAAACATTTTCATTCTCCTAACCTTATCAGCATCAGACTCTCAGCAACAGCTAGAAACATTAGCTGAAATGAAACCATGTTTCTACTCACAGCATACAGGCAACATTTTTTTTTTTTTTTTCTCTTGCAGAACAGCTTTGAACCTGAGGGAATATTTGCAAATGATAATGTCGAGCAGCCTTTTCACACAGGGTGCACTCGTGAGTTTGCTGAGGACACTTTTCCAGGGGGAAAATGCCCTCGAGTTGGATTCTATTAAGCTGTACGTGAACAGGGCCCTCTTGACGGACTGCCAGGAGTGATGCTGTCTTTGGGAGTCTACCAAGAATGCCTCACTCCTCTCATGGTGGATTTGGAGCTGTGCTGAGAACACATGAATGAGAATTCTGCACCAGTCCATGATTTGGCCCTTATATTTCTTTTATACTAAATATACCTGAATCAATAATGAGGTTTTGTAAAAAATGATATAAACAGTAGCTGCTGGGAATCACTGGCTGATTTATGAGGTGATCAGAAAACTCCCTGAGGACTGCACGCTTCTTTGAGGCAAAGAGGGTTTCAGGTTTGAATTTAGGCTTAGTTCTCTCTCCATGAGGGAGTGGTGCCTTGATCAGGGTGAGCCATGCCAGGTGGCCTGTAAATACTATAAACACTGGCTCCAGATCACCATGACTTTCAACGTCACACAAATTGTAAGTGAAAATAGACAGAATACTGGCACAATCATCCATAGAGCAGAAAGTCAGTTTAGGGCACTTTGGGCATTGATCATTTGAAATGCTAAATGCACCTCCAGCTGAGGTGCTGTAAGTTCCAATGGATGAACTAACATATCTGAGGCCTATATCTCATACACAGAGTTGATAATCTCCTGCATGAACTCAATAAATTGGTGGGTTCTTTACTCGGGAGTTTACTGGGGCATTTAATATACATTTATTCATTCAGCTGACACTTCTGTCCAAAGCGACTTATAATATTAAGCGACTTTCAAGTATTTACCCATTTATACAGATGATTCATTTTACTGGAGCAATTTAGAATAAGTGCATTGCTCAAGAGTATTACAGTTGGAGGAGGGACTGAAACTTGGAATCTTTTGTCCCAAAGGCAGCACCTCCAAATAATATCAGCTACACCTATCTGTAAGAACCGGTGTCTTTGGACAACTGAAGAACAAACAACTAAAGGTCCACACTCACATGTCTGATGATCCATTAGTGATGAACACACACACACACACACACACACACACACACACACACACACACACACACACACACGTACTACTAATTCACACTCCAGTCTGCAGTGCTCAGGGGAAGAGAGGAGTTGGAGGAAGCCCAATTCCTGCAGAAACCAAGAATCCCCTTTGTATTTTTGGCTGCCTCTTCAGCACATATTCGCTCTGCTCTCTCCGTAAGATGGATTTCTCCGAACTCCCTCTGTCAGCAAAACTGCTTAATAGTTTTTCCATCGTTCTGTGCCACAGAGTTCCCTCTTAAGGTAAGTAATCTCCATTGTTGGCAAAGTTTCAGGACACAATCGCCTATTAGGCACTGATTTTACTGCATAATAATTACGTATTTGGAAACAATGTACATTAAACACAACTTAGGAGAAATGCATAACATACTTATAAGTGCTTTATATGCAACCACTGGTAAAGGGTGCTTCTTTACGGTCACAGGATGAGGCTCTATGTTGCCCATGTTTAAAATGTTAATGCTGAATCTTCAAAAAAACATGTCAAAACAGTGAAGTTTTTACATTAGGTAAGCAACGGTGTGGCATAAAGCATATAGGCACACATTTCTGGTGGAACATAACACATCACATTGCTGTGCTGAAGCTCCCCGTTTGAAAATTTATTTTAGCAGTCATTTTTTTGAATATAAACATTGGTCATGCCTCCTTAAATGGATACATTTTCTTAAAGTATAGTTGAAAGAACAATGAATATAACAATACATGTTAATCCCAAAGCATATAACCTTCATTTTGAGTGCTTGCTGGAACACAGGGAATGACAGTACCATTGCCATAATGCCCTAGGAAAGATTTTCTCTGATTCGCTATGGAAACAGCTAGTAAAACAACCATGGTAACTCACCATGGTAACACACTTCACTGGGAACCAAGGCAGTCCACAGTCTTTAATTGGCTCTCAACGCCAATTAGGGGTCAGACAAAGACTGTTCCGGGGCCTTTGAAACCTGTCAGATGGATGCTCAACCATTGCCATTGCCTTGTGCAGACACGCATTTGCTCCAATGAGCTTTTAGCTCTGCACATTTAACGATGATGATGCTCATCAAAACCATCAGTACCAATTCCCTATGGCAGTCATCATTTCATCTTACTGAGCTGAGACCATAATAGCACTTTGACTGTGATAACAACAGGAAATGGTCAGAGAGCCCTGGAAATGTTTCAGCTTAAAACATTGAAGAAAGGGCAAAAATACAAGATTTTCTCATAAATTGATCAACATATTGACAGCTGACATATTCATATTTTTTAAATGCAACAAACTTTTAGCTGTTGTTTTTTCTTGGTGTTTTAGATTATATATCCATCCATCCTTCTATCCATTCATCCATGCATCCTTCTATCTATTTATTTTTTATAGCCGAGATTTAAGTTTAAAAAAGTCATTAAATTTAGTTGTAATTAGATCGAGGGGGTGCGGTAGCGCAGCAGATTTGGCCTGTGCCTGCTCTGTGGTGGGTCTGGGGTTCAAGTCTAGCTTGGGGTGCCTTGCAATGAACTGGCATCCTATCCTGGTTGTGTCCCCTACCCCACTAGCCTTATGCCCTGTGTTGCCGGGTTAGGCCCTGGCTTGCTGCGACCCTGCTTAGGACAAGTGGTTTTTGTGTGTGTGTGTGTGTGTGTGTGTGTGTGTGTGTGTGTGTGTGTGTGTGTGTGTGTGTGTGTGTGTTATTACATTTCTTACATGGGGGGGTGCGGTGGCATTGTGGGTTTGGCCTGTGCCTGCTCTCTGGTGGGTCTGGGGTTTGAGTCCTGCTTGGGGTGCCTTGTGATGGATGTGTGTCCCCTCCCCCTCCGGCCTTGCACCCTGTGTTGCTGGGTTAGGCTCTGGCTCACCGCAACCCTGCGCAGGACAAGCGCTTTCAGCCAGTGTGTGTGTGTGTGTGTGTGTGTGTGTGTTTAGATTTCTTAAATTCTTCCACTGCTTCTATGGTTGCAGCCAAAGATCCCGGGAACAACTATACTCGAGTGCCCGCCCAATCATTACACACAGAGACATGGACGCACACAACTCCTCGTGTGTAGAAAATACCATTCTGCAAGGTTGTCATTTTTTTTTACATCGTGAGGTCATTCTCATCAGTTTCAAGGTGATGGAGGGGAGGCAGCAGTGGTGCAGGGTTGGCAAAGTGCGCTGACAGCCTGCGTGACAGGCCAACGCCGTGGTAACAAGCTGGTGTCATCCTCGCTTACCCTGATGAAATCTGGCACTGTAAAGGCACTTTGCTGCCTGTCATTACGCAGCAGCCGCCGTCCAACAAGGTTCGATGGTGCAAGCCAACTGCTGCCTCCCGTCTCATCACAACATTACTGACAGCTGCATGGTTAAAAAAATTACAGCCAGGTATTATTTCAGCCATGCCAGACATTGCACTATTCTTAATATTCAAAAGCATACATTAGCATATAACAATACATGAAGGTCTCCTTTTTGTTGCACCTAGGCATAACTGATCTACATCACAAACTGCAGCAGGTGCTAAGGATAAGAACATATTCTATATGAAAAACACATTTAAATACTTTGTCACGGCAACATGATTAATGTCCAGGTTAAAATCAGCAGTGCTCTAAAGGAATGCTTCTTTTTGCACTTATTCCATTTGTACTGTTTTTTTTTTTTAATCATAATCACCTTGGCAAAGTCCTGAAAATTCTATTTACTCTCTTTCTGCCATTTGCATTCACACACCAATAACCACCAGGCTAAGGATCTAAACTCATTACATACTGCAAAGGTCATCGATTCAAGGACCTTCAAGCAAGGTGACGGATGTGAATGGCTTGAGTGAAGTGTTCAGCCATAAGAAATGAGCGAAGCCAGAATGCCGTAAGCCACGCAACCTGCTTTGCAAAAGAGTCTCGGCAAAGCAGGCAGATGAAGTAAATAAATCATCAGTGTTTGCCCCCCACAACGAACATGTAAAAAAGGAAGATGGCCTGCAGGAGCTTTTGCCTGCGGTGCATAGAACAAACTCTGGCGGCGCCGAAAGAAGATGACCCCAATATGAAATGGGGCAGAGGCGGCGATGCACTGCTGAAGAGAGCACAGTGGGAGAATACAGAAAGGTGTGTAGAAGTCCCTCCTTCGGCATTTTAACACAACCCATCATTCAGCCCTCCCTGGTCTTGGCCCTCAATCTGTGCATGCATTTATTTTTTGTAAAGCATTTGAATGACAAACGGGTTAACCATCTCATGAACTGATTTTCCCCCTCCTCCTAAATAAATTTTTCATCACAGTTTTTACATAAACAGTCATGGTTTATTGAACTGCGCAACTTAAAAGAATTGACCAGTGTTTACATTATCACAGAAAAGGAATTCTCAGTATAATCTGAGATACAGCAAAACTACTGAATATGCAAACAAGCATTGGTTCCAAATACGTGGCACGATTAAGCGCTCAACAGCAACTCGACATCAAAGAAATGAATATTTATTTGTATGATGCTTTATCTTACACCTAATCGTACACTGTAGCACCCACTATATAATTAAATAAATGGCTTTTTGATCCTATTTCAGATCAAAAATATAATTAAAAGTGAGGAAAAACGCTGATTAATGTAAGCTTGATTTGAGCATATGGAAAAGTTTGTCTAATATTCAAAACACTGAATTGTTTGCCATATTTTTTCGCGATACTATGATTTTGAAAAAGAAAAAACAAAAAAAAAAAGGATGGCCAGGGTTAAATTATAAAATATTTTAAAATGGCCTTGCTCACGAGTTCACCTCATTTGCTCTCCTGTTTGCATCCTAACAACCACATCTCCAATCTGCATAAGTGTCTGACTGTGCTCAGATGGAATAGTTGGTATTCTAAGACACACCCAGCCATGCAAATGCATTAAATTAGCGAGGCGCCCAGGAAACAAGCGTGCCGTTACGTAGCTTGGTATGGTTCTGCTTTAATTTGGAAATGAGGCCTCAGTGTGGTCTAATGCATGGCTTCAGTGCCTCTGAGGAGATGCCGAGTCAGGAGTAATGAGGGCCATTCAGCAGGAGTCACTTGCCTTGTTGGCGTAACCCAGCCGTTTGTTGCTGCAGTGCAACCTCCAATGCTGGGCCAAGCGGGACCCCCGCAGGTAAAATTAAGGACTGATGACCGAGGCCGACATAAAGGATCTCACCAGATATTTCAATGTTCTACTCTAATTAATAAGAGCTGTTTATAATATTCATAAAAACTAATTTTATCATATGTATGTAAGAACATTGTTTTTATGGTATATAATTTTTATTCCTACTGTCATTTTTTGTCATCTATATCTTGTGACACACATATTAAGAAGAAAGGATTCATTAATATTTAAAAAACTGAAAAATCTGACACGCACACAGACATGCACGCAGACTGATTCAAGGACCTGTCATAAATGATGCACGCACACACACACACACACACACACACACACACACACACATACACAGGCAGACAATATAAGGGTGGAGCTCCCTTGTTCACTTAGAATGCCTTTCGGTGTCAATGTGTCCACAGAAGCTGACCCTGCTGTTTCACACTCCGCCACCATGCTCGGTTTGCTCTCCAGCTCCATCAGTGGCATCCTGTTCTGCCGACTCATGGCATTTCGAAACGTGCCCAGCTGCTGACCTCCACATGTCAGGGCTGTCCTCTGTGCAGCACCACTTTTAATCTGTCTGTGGCTGTGTGTATTATTATTATTATTTTCATTATTATTATTGCCAGCTAAATGAAACCCACCACTGAACATGGAGAATAATAAATAGAATAGTGAAAACAGTTCTGAGGCTTAAAAATAAGAGCAATGGTGAACAATAACATTGCATTTCACTGTCATGTACTTGGAAAATAAACTGAATGAATGCAGAGGTAATGCCATGAATACCTGAGAGCTTTTTTTGTTTCTGTCATCCTAATAGTTCATTTTAAAGAGAAGTATTTCGTTTTGACCTGCTGGTCCTTGGTGCATTTCGATAAATGGCTCATCTATGATATTTCACTGTTTGCTGTGTGTTTTGTATGGGGTTCAGGTAGTGCTGATCCCTCTAATCTCTCTTAAACGTAGGGTTTTATTTCCTTACGTCTTCAATGAAGCTATTACTGTGCTTCTCTTGTAAAAGCGAGTGTATGTGTGAAACAACAAGGGTGTGTGACTCCCCTGCAATGGACTTGTGTCCATTCTGCAGACTGAGCTAAATCAGACCCCAGACCCAAATGCAAAGTTGAGACACTATGAAGAACCAACAACTTCCTGTGTCACCATCATACAGCAGTATTTGATTAAATCATGAAAAATACTGATCTTTAACACATGCCTTACGGTGTTTTGTTGCAACTTGTGATCACAGTATTGTTTAATAATAAAGAACTAGAAGAAATATAATGACAGAATTTTAATGACACATATTTGGAGTTGGTTTTTTCATTGGTAAATATATACACTGCATTTTGCATCGTGTATATCATACAGTAGGAATACATGGTGAAGGATAGAGTGCAGGAATTTGTGCTTAAGCTGAACATTTATATCTGATGTTCAAATCCCGTGTTTATATTTGGAATGTTACACTCATTAATACTTGGTGTCATAAAGGCTGCAGTTCTGGTATCTCACCCACTGATGTCTTCCATTTATGTTACACCAGGAGAAAAAAACCAACAACTGCAAATGTAGGCATTCCACAAGTGCATAAATGGAACAGAAAAAAAAAGTGTAGGGTTAGATGCATTGAGCCACTCACTTCATCCATCATGTATCTTGTAACAGGAAATGCACCAGTGCTCACATCAGTCATTGAATTAAAATTCATCAAAACTCTACCCTGTGGATAAGGTTAATCTTGTTTAGATTCAATCCATTGAAAAAATTTAAATATTTATTCTTTTTAGAAATCATTCACTGATGCTGACACTGCTCATTGGATTATAGACAGAAGTGATACTGCATCTCTGCATTTATTTATTTATTTTTTATTTACATTAATTTTACTATTCTTATTTGACTTCAGCAGTGCAGGTTTGATTTCTACATACTGGATTCAAAAGTAATGCATTTTATGACTTGAGAAAAGAATTAGAAAGTAGTCAGTTTTATGCACTTCAACAGGCCGTGCACCTAGAATAGTGGTGCAAACACACAGTTTGGTTCACCTTGGCAAACTACTGATACAAATGTCAGGCTACTAAAATTACCAGTGTATGATATTTTTAGAAAAAAAAAACATAATGGTTTGTGGGTCATTGGCTGTACTGCTTTAACCTCTGGTCAGAAAGTTTTTTTAAGTGCTTTCAAGTGCTTTTGAGCTGATATTGACTTTTGGCGACCACACAGATAGTGTCTCCATAATGTTCTGTCCTCCACTTGTGTCTTTAATGTTGAAAGGGGTGTGTTCCTTGTCACTGTGATTGCTCCTTGTCACTTTTATTCTTTTCCCTCCAACTGCAAACTACAGACTCTAGGATCAGTACACAGAATAGGTGTTAGAGCTGTCACTTTGGACCTGGAAGGGCCTGAGTTTGAACTCCACCTCTGCTGTAGTACCCTTGCAAGGTACTTATCCTAAACTACTCCAGTAAGAAATGAGCCGACTAGAAATGAAATCATTGGATGCTGCTTTGGAAAAAAGAATCAGTGATCAAACTGTTTATCCTTGAATATGTCCGGCATTCATTTTCTGCTGAGTTTTCACTCTCTATTAAAACATCACACCTATCTACCGTTGTGTGAGTGAGCTTTTGTACTGTGAGTTCTAAGTTTGGAGAAGAGTGTCTGCTAAATGAATAAATGTAACTTTATCAGGCACTGCAACATTTTTGAGAGAATCAATATTCTGATGATAGGTCCAAAGTATGATAATCTCAGTCTCATCATTTGCACCCCCAATGACAGAGGTGGTCACATCACAGCAGCGGCAAAAGTATTTCAATGAAAAAAAAATTTCTTCAAAACAAACAAACAAACAAATCACTGCTATGGCAATGTATATTTTCTGAAAAAAGATGAATAAATAAAAACATTATACTGAAGTAAGACACTGTGAAGAGTAGGTGATATACTGGCTTGACTGAAGGATGAATGCTCACAAACGGAAAGGGTGTTGTGATAAACCAGCATCTGCAAAACCTATCATGGTGCCTTTCATGGTGCAATATCTGTCACACGCACCTCGCCCACACCTGCCTGTCATCAAGGCAGCATGGGATAAAAGAACTGGGATTCTACACTCAAGAGACTGCAACTCCTGTGTGTCCAACGATTCCTGTCCTTTCAAAGTTCCTGATCTCCTGGCTACCGACCTTCACTTCGTCTCTTCATTTACGTCCCTTGTCTGCCCCAAGAAACCCTGAACGCTCATCGCCTGACCTACACCTGTCCCCGACTACTGCTCTTTGTCTTGCTCCTTGGCTTTGTTTGTTAATAAACAGAACCCGCGACTGGGTCCTACTGACCTTCGCCCCGGCTTCCATTATTCCAGCATGACAATATCAGTCAACCACTATTTCCCTCCATTTACAGAACAATCAGCGCTGTCTGCCATGGGGGCAAGGTGACTTCCATTTAACATCCCATAATAAACCCTCTCCTTACACTGGTATAAAATTAAAGTGCCCATACTAAAGATTTTAGAAAAAAAACTGGGTACCATCAAAATCATCAGTTTTAAGGGAGGCCCACCACCTCTAGAGAATTATTCAACTTCCAAAAGACAATGCTCTTTTAATTTATGTGCAATTCTTGGTTGCTGCATGTTATTTAGGATTAAGAGGGCAACCAGCCAGAAAGGGCTAATGTCTTCAAAGTGACACATTAACAGGATAAACAATTCACTTATCTCCAAAGTACACAGACTTTGTAAAACACTCAAATCCCATTAATAAACCTGTGCTCAAACTGATTATGCATCTCAAACCTTTTAACGTTCCTGCCATGCCGAGTTATGTTCAAACCAATTCCTTACATGCATTAAGGCATGCTAATCTATCATGAGGGGCCCATCAAATTAGACCCAGTGAAACCTTTCCCTGATATCATCTCATACAGGGTGACAGATTTGAGTCTCTCAAAGGGGATTCCTCTAGTTTGCAGTGGACGTTGTAATGATTTTCTTACCACGTGAAAGATGTAGATATCGTCACCAGGGAATGACCAAATCTGCACATTTATCATTGCAAGCTTTATGGAAATAATTGCAAGTTTGTAAATCCTGCAATTAATACATGAATTACTGCACTTGGGAATTACTGGCTGTAAGGTGTGAAGGCCATTACATTTACATTTACATTTATTCATTTAGCAGACGCTTTCTCCAAAGCAACGCATATCTCAGAGAATACAAGTTGTGCATGACATTAGGAGAAAGAGACATAGTTGCAGACGGGTGATATTTAAGTAAAGTTAGTTTGTTTCTTTCACTATATGCACCAATGCTCATCACACGAGTACCTGCATGAGTCATGACTTGTTTTAATGCACATCCATTAGATCACACTAAGCCCAAGGATAATTCATGGGGATAAGTTTTACTTTGAGGTGACATGCAACAACTATTTCACCAGACCCCTAGTACAAATCATTTTACACATTTCAAAGTAAGATGGTCATTAAAAATATTACACACTATTAAAAAATAAAATCACCTGCGGTCCATAAATTCAACTGTGTATAAAATCAACACAAAAATGTATTTCTGGCAAAGAAAAACTTGAATTAAAAATTGCAAGCATATCATTTCTATAACCGGAAAGGAATTATAGGTGTTCCACTGTATAACTGTAACGCAAATTGAAAAAGTATAGAAAGAGCAGTTATTTATCATAATAAAAAATCCAGTAAGTGTGGTGGTGTGGAGGGTTTAGCCAGTGTCCACTGTGTGGTGAGTCTGGGATTTGAGCCCTGCTTGGGGTGCCTTGCGACAGACTGGCATCCTGTCTTGGGTGTGTCCCCTCAGCCCTGCGTTCTGCGTTGCTGGGCAAGGCTCCGGCTTGCCGTGACCACACTCAGGACAAGCAATTGTTGGCGATGGATGGATAATCGAAAAAGTAGGGTGAACTGATGCAAATTCCCCTTGTCCCTGCATTAAATGTTACTAGTCTATAAAACCAAATGCAAAAGTTCTATATATCACTTAAGTTGTGACAAAGTTATAACAGCTTATATATACATAAACTAGTGTTGCATATTTTACTGTATATAACAGCAGTTTCTTTTTTCCTAATGTTATATTTGATATTGCAGGGGTGCAGTGGCACAGTGGGATGGACTGGGTCCTGCTCTCCGGTGGGTCTGGGGTTCAAGTCCCACTTGGGGTGCCTTGCAACAGACTGGCATCCTGTCCTGAGTGTGTCCCCTCCCCCTCTGGCCTTATGCCCTGTGTTGCCAGGTAGGCTCCAGTTCCCTGCAACCCCATATGGGACAAGCAGTTCAGAAAGTGTGTGTGTGTGTGTACATTTGATATTTAGAGTGTACTGTTACTTTAAACCCATCTCATTTCACTTAGTGGGCAAGAATCCTCTCCCAACCCACACACACACTTTCGGAACCACTCATCCCATATGGGGTTGCGGGGAACCAGAGCCTACCCAGTAACACAGGGTGTAAGGCCAGAGGGGGAGGGGACACACCCAGGACAGGACGCCAGTCCGTTGCAAGGCACCCCAAGCAGGACTCGAACCCTAGACTCACCAGAGAGCACGACCCGGTCCAACCCACTGCGCCACCGCACTCTCCCAACCCGTTCCTTTAAAAAATAAACATATTTTTGTACTTCTTAATTTTGAAATAAACTGCATCCCTCATAACATTCAGCAAAAAATCCTTGTTGGCATCCTAAAACAGGAATGCTTACAAATATTTTTGCAGATATGTGTTTTCTGCAGAAAAATGACTTACGTCACACAATGCTTCTCTTTAACTCGGTATATAACCAGACATAGTTTGTTAGGTTTGCCCATCACCCCATTGGGGGTATAGATCACCACTAGTTTCCCTAAGACTTCTGTCCTGTGCCATATACAGCTAGGATTAACCAGGCATACTCTTCTTAGAACTTATAGCCTGACATATACATTTCATGTTGTCAAAAACATCAAGTTAGAATGCTCTGAGAGGAGGCAGGGCCCACATGCATATATAGTAGATGACAAATGCATATTTGCACAAATATGGCTGTTATGATTTTATTCTATTTACATTCAGGTCTGGATTTTGCATTCAGAAATCGGAGGAAAAAAATCATACTAAATTTCATTAACTATTACAAGCGTACATGTAGGCAGCTAAAACGAGCCTTGTGGCTTTTGTAAAGCACTGTCAGGATGGCTTTGTTGAGGCTCTCCTTCCATGCCTGTTTTACAGTGAAGTACAGTGAAGGATGTTACACTTTAAAGGGAGGTGATGAAAGCATGGAGGAGTGGTGAGGAGGGTGGTGAAGCGAATCATCCCGTCTTTCCTGGATGAGAAATCTTTTGCCTGCTTCTTCAAATCGTCAGCTTGCATTGTGCCCTGAAGCCACTACCAGTAGGAAGCCATTCCATCAGAACCAAATTTTCAAGTGGATGTGCACTTATTTTCTTTGATAAATTCCCTTTGACTGACTGAACTGTGTACAGTATAATTTTCACCTACCTGTGACATGGTGGTATAATTACACATCTGGTTGACTCATTTGTTTATAATGGACTTTGCAGGTCTGCGATGGAACTTGGATTGTGCTTCTCTGTGCTTGGGTTGAGTCAGCAGGAGTATGTGTGTGTGTGACAGTGTTTACTAATGAATATCTTCATCTCAGTCAGTTGTCTCCTGCACATGGATATTGAGATTATATAACATGCATTTTGAACTAAAAGGTGAAAAGGTGTTCTCTCCACCAAAAAGGATTCCTCACCACCCACAAACAGACACACACAGACACTTTTATCTGTATGCATGTGTCAAAATAGGTGCCATGACGTTTTACACAAACAGCTATGCAGAAGCTTCATGTTTTATTTATTTGTTTTTTGATTCTCACTCAGATTTTATATAATCACATTCAGGCGTTATAAATATCTTTTACTCAAAGGACTCTGGCATATTAAACAGACTTCACTTGTTTAATGTGTCTTAAATGATGCTAACTGAAAGTTCTATTTGAAGTCATATTGTGATATGTCACCACATACACTTAAAGATTCCTATTTATATACACAGTTTAGCCTTTGTTTTTTCCAAAGCGACTTACAATGTTGTGCTTGTATAGAAAGCTACTCACAATGATTTATCCATTTATATGGCTGTGTAATTTTTGCCCTATTAGTTCAGGGTAAGTAGCATGGGCAGAGATACTATGAGAGGAGCTTCTTCCATAACAAAACTAGCGACTGTATACACTTCCTATGACATTGTCAACGAATCTTAACCATTGATTACAGTAAATATAATTTCACAAATGAGAAGATTCAGCACTATTATAATTACTAATTAATTTAGTGATGATTTTCTCCAAAGGGACCTGTTAAGCTACTTATACAGGTAACGTTTGATTTATGAAACTAATCCATTCCAGAAAACATCACATATGTCAAATAACTAGAAACTGAGAGCCTATTTCTCTCTTTTTTTTTTTTTTTTTTTTTTAATGGGGAAATGAATAACCCATTCACAGTGAGCTGAAAATCTGAAACCAATTCTCCCCCAAGTACCACGAATACAATATTACCACTTGCCATGACTGCGGTGTTGGCACAAATACACAGTAGCACTCACAGAGCACATACATGCTGTCACTGGTGCTGGCACCCACCAACTTCCTCGGTGACGACCCCAGAGACACAGTATAAATACACCCACTTCGACGCACCTGGCTGTGGAATCTCCAACTGAGAGATGTTCTTCTTACCTATCTTTCAAGACTGACTGTTCTGCTCTGTTCTCTGGGTGCAACCCCGTGTGATACAAATAAAGTGAGCTAGAATCAGCACTTGAGTCTGCTCTTCTGATCCCCCTCACACAGCGTGACAGAAGGTTCCACCACTTATGCAGACTCAGCGATGCTCGACCAGCCACACCATGCCATTTCCTCACATGGTGCCCTGTTGGGTTCGCATGACCAGCCCCGGCACCAGATGGAAGAGACCCTCCAGGAGGTGGTGCAAGCGTTTCGGTTCAGCGGGATCGCGCAATCCACCGGGACCCCCCCCCACCTCACCAACCCGGATAAGTACTACAGAGCACCGAACAACTGTCAGGACTTCCTAATGCAATGCGAGCTTGTGTTCGCTAACTCTCCACGAACCTATCAAGCAGACGAAACCAAGATTGCCTACCTGGTCTACCTCCTCACAGGCCCCCGCGCAACGCTGGCCCACGGCTGGGTGGAAGTCCCACAACCCCTCCACCTATGAAGCTTTCAAGAAATGCTTTGAGGCGGTGTTCAACCATTTGTTCCCCACTCAAGCCGCCAATGACTTCCTGATAAAGATCTGGCAGGGTAACCGCTCAGTGGCCGAATAGTCCCTGGAATCCTGGACCCTAGCCAAACAAAGCAGGTGGAACTCTGCCCCCCTCTTAGCCAGCTTCCGGAATGGGCTCCACCCCCGGATCCAGACAAAGCTCACCTACCGGGGGAGGACTGGACTTTTGACCGTTTTGTGGAGACAGCAATAACCATCGACAACCTCGCTCATCAGAGAACCCCTCGTCTGTAGATGCCCCCCCCCGAACACTGTCCCGCCGAGTGAACTCCTGAACAGACGCAAATCGGCCGAGGCCGGCTGGATCCCGACAAGAGACAGTGCCACCTCCATAACTGCCTCTGCCTCTACTGCGGAATCCCCAGCCATTTCCGCATGACCTGCCCAACTTGCCCGCTACCACCTAAACCT
This sequence comes from Scleropages formosus, assembly GCF_900964775.1. Lineage (NCBI taxonomy): Eukaryota > Metazoa > Chordata > Actinopteri > Osteoglossiformes > Osteoglossidae > Scleropages > Scleropages formosus. The sequence goes on from NC_041811.1 coordinate 10,884,778, forward strand.
AACCCGGAACCCAAGGTAAGTAAACTACAATTAACCGTGTCTGTGACTCTGGAATGGGCAGGGAATTGGGTAGAGATGCATGCACTGGTGGATTTCAGGACTGCGAGCTGTTTTATGGACATCGGCTTTGCTACTTCACACGGCATACACAGGCGGGCTTGTGATGCAAAATTGCAGGTCGTCAGCCTCAATGCCCAGTCAATAGGGACCGGACTAGTGGACTTGTGAGTGTCCTTGTTTGTCAACCTTTGCCAGATCACCACTGTTGAGAGTGCCACAGTCACGTCACCAGTGGTGGTTCCACCTGAATATCAGGATCTGAGTGAGGTGTTCAGTAAGCTACAGGCGGCAGTCCTCCCTCTGCAGACCATGGGACTGTGCCATTGATCTCCTGCCTGGACCCGGAACCACGCCCCCCCCCCCCCCCCATGGGCGGGTGTCCCCCTTGTCTCTCCCCAAATAAAAAGCCATGCAAGAGTATATTACCAAAGCACTTAAGGCAGGCTATATTCGACCTTCCACGTCACCAGCCTCTGCAGGTTTCTTTTTTGTGGAAAAAAAGGACAGGGGCCTGCACCCCTGCATTGACCATCAGGGGTTGAATGCTATCACGGTGCGATACCCCCCATCCTCCGCCTTTGATCACCGCGGCCTTAGAATGAATGCATGGTGCAAATATTTTTACAAAATTGGCTTCGGAGCCAATACAACCTAATCCACAGCAGGGAGGGGGATGAGTGGAAGACTGCTTTTAGCACCACCCTGGGTCATTATGAATATTTGGTCATGCCTTTCAGTTTGCTTAACGCCCCCTCAGTATGCGTTTGTCAATCACATCCTAGGAGACCTTGTGGATAACTGCATCCTGGTGTACCTGGATGACATCTTGATCTTCTCCAACACCCAGGACAAGCACGTCCACCAGGTAAGAACAGTGTTAGAACAGCTCCTACAAAACCACTTAAATGTCAAGGGGGAACAATGTCTCTTCTACCAGTCAAGAGTGCCATTCCTGGGCTACATCCTGAGCGATGCAGGTGTGGCTATGGCTATGGACCCAGAGAAGTTCTGGGCAATGATTGACTGGCCACAACCTCGAAATGTGAAAGCCCTGAAATGAACCTGGGTTTTGCTAATTTCTATAGGAGATTCATCAGGGGATTCAGCTCCATCGCTGTCCCCCTCATGGCTCTTACGGCAGGTAAGGAGACCCGCCTGCCTTGGGGTGAGCAAGCCCGGAGAGCGTTCCTAGAGTTGAAGAGTTGTTTCATGACAGTACCGATATTACGACACCCAGACCCGACACTGCTGTTCGTGGTGGAGGTGGACGCCTCAGAGGTTGGAGTCAGGGCCGTGCAGTCCCAAAGACAGGGTGACCCACCAAAACTGTACTCCTGTGCATACTTCCCATGAAAGCTGTCGCCAGCCAAGCTATTACATTGGAAATCAAGATCTCTTAGCCAGAAAATTCGTCCTGGAGGAATGAAGGCACTAGTTAGAAGGGGCCCCGCATCCCTTCCTGGTGCTAACAGACCACCGTAACCTAGAGTATCTTCAGAAAGCACGCCAGGTGAACCCATGCCAGGCCTGATGGGCCTTGTTCTTTACCAGATTCAATTCCGCTGTATCGTATCGGCCGGGCTCTAAGAACACAAAGGCTGACGCCCTCTTGTGACTGTTTGCCACTGATGCTCCAATCGAACGCCCAGAGCTGATCCTACCCGAGCACTATGTTGGGGCTCCAGTACACTGGCACTTCTTTCAGGAGCTACAGGATGCACAAGCAGCCGAGCCCAGTCCACCCATGGCACCAGAAGGTAAGGAGTATGTGCCCGTGAAAATGTGACCAACACTCCTGCAGTGGGCCCACAATTCTCCCACAGCCGGTCATCCTGGTGTGCGCCGAACACTGTCCCTCCTCCAAGGTAGATTCTGGTGGCTCTCCATGCCAGAGGATGTCCAGGAGTACGTAGAGGCCTGCACAATCTGCTCCCAAGCTAGAACTCCAACACAGAGACCTTCTGGCTTGCTGGAACTGCTACCAGTACCCTTGCGGCCTTGGTCTCCTGTAGCAGTGGACTCCCTGGTGGATCTCCCTCCTTCGGATAGTAAGACTGTGATACTAACTTTGATTGACTAATTTTCCGAAGCTTGCCGCCTGATCCCTTTACCATGGCTGCCCACAGTCCTGGAGACGGCGGAAGCACTATTCGAACAAGTTTTCTGTCTATAGGGCCTGCCTGAAGATATTGTGTCTGACCATTGGTCCATACTCACCTCAAGGGTGTGGAAGGCATTTTGAGCAAAAATGGGGGTCTCAGTGAGCCTCACCTCTGGCTACCACCCACAGTCAAACCGGCAGATGGAAAGGCTGCAGCAAGATATCGTCACACTTGCTCCGTAGCTACTGCTCCCATCAACAGCACCATTGGGCCCGGTACCTGCTCTGGGCCGAGTATGCCCACAACGCCTTAACCCACTCCTCCACAGGTATGTCACCATTCCAATGTGTTTTAGGGTACTAACCTGCTATGGTCCCTTGGTGTCCTGGTCCGAGCAATGTACCTGCAGTCGACGTCTGGCACCAGGCCAGCGGGGAGACATGGCGTGCCCCCAAGACTCATCTCCGGCATAACACCCTCTGCTACAAGCAGCAAGTGGACCACCACCCGTGTCCCCTCACCTTCCAGCTAGGGCAGAAAGTGTGGCTGTCCACCCGGGACCTGAGACTACGCCTCCCTTCCAAGAAGCTTAGCCCCCGTTTCATCGGCCCCTTTGAAGTCCTTCGCCAGGTCACGCCCGTCTCCAATAGGCTCCAGTTGCCCCTGGACTTACGAGTCCATCCTACCTTCCACGTTTCCTTGTTAAAACCCTGCAGGTACTTTGTTCCCCAGTTCTCTTCTGGACCCTGTTCTTGTTGCCGATTTCCACAGGTCCTATCTGGTCACTGGCACTGGCACCCCTGGTGCGCCCAACAACTGAGCATCTAGCAACCACGTGTTTGATGACCACCTCAACCTCCCCCGTGACGACCTCGAAGATGCAGTAAAAAAGCACCCGCTCTGACGTGCCTGGCTGCAGAACCTCCAACTGAGAGGCGTTCTCCTCACCTATCTTTCGAGGCTTACTGTTCTGCTCTGTTCTCTGGGAGCAATCCCATGTGATTCAAATAAAGCAAGTTAGCATCAGCACATGAGTCTGCTCTCCTGATCCCCTGCACACAGCGTGACACATGCCCAGTAAACATTGTGGAGAATAACTTTGGGGCCATCAATTCTCCCATAACTCCCTAAACTGGATGACCATTGAACAATGTACACACACAGGGCAGAACTACATTACAGGAGAGCCATAACCCTGCCACTGAATAACACTCAAGCTCTGATTTCAGCGTGGTATAAAAATTCATGATTATAGAACATTTAACGAGGTCATCAATAGGTATGCTTCTAGGCAGTAAGTTTTGGAAATTGTGTTTTTCCTGTTTTCCGCGTATATTTATGCATTTAGCAGACACATTACACTTACTGGCTTTGCAGCACTGCTTCCAGATCATAATTGGAAAACTCAGGGAAGTTTTCTGTCTCACCAACTCTGTTTTCTTTTCATAACAAATTTATCAGTTCTCCACAGCATGAGCAATAAACCAAGAAAGAATCAATCAATCAATCAATCAATCAATCCATCCATCCATCCATCCATCCATCCATTTTCTTTCCCCCTTGTCCAAGTAGGGTCATGGTGGCAACAGGTAGAGCAGAGAGGCCCAGTCACCCCTGTCCCCCACAACTTCCTTCAGCTCAACCCGGGGGATCCCTAGCCATTCCCAGGCCAACTGTGAGATATAACCCCTCCAAAGGGTCCTGGGCCGACCTCGGGGCCTTGTCCCAGTTGACCACGCCTGTTATCCCTCCAAAGGGAGGCACCCAGGGGGCATCCTTATCAGATGCCCGAACCACTTCAACTTGTTCCTCTCAATGTGGAGGAGTAGTGGCTCTACTCTGAGTTCCTCCCGGATGTCCGAATTCCTCACCCTATCATGGAGAGTGACTCCCAACACCCTGCGGAGAAAATTCATTTCAGCCTCTTGTATCTGTGATCTTATTCTTTTGGTCATTACCCAAAGTTCATGACCATAGGTGAGGGTAGGGACATAGATCGACCAGTAAATAGAGAGCTTTGCCTTATGGCTTAGCTCCCCCTTCATCACTACAGTCCGGTACAGCGACCGCATTACTGCTGCCGCTGTTCACAGTCTGCGGTCGATGTCACACTCCCTTCTCCTCTCACTCGTGAACAAGACCCCAAGATACTTAAACTCCTCTACCTGGGGCAAATTCTCTCCTCTTACCTGGAGGGGGAATGCCATCCTTTTCCGTGAGAGAACCATGGACTCAGACGTTGAGGTTCTGATCCTCATCCCAACCACTTCACACTGAGCTGCAAACCGTTCCAGTGTTAGAGGCAACCATGTGATGGTGTCAAAAGGACAACATAATCCACAAAAAGTGGAGACGTCACCTTCCGACTCCTGCACAGAATGCCCTCCTGACCTCAACTGCACCTTGATATCCTGTCCATGAAGACCACAAACAGAAGTGGAGACAAGGCACAACTTTGGCGGAATCCAACACCCACACTGAATGGGCTTGACTTAATGCCGAGTATGCGGACACAGCTCTCGCTCCATGTGTACAGGGACCAAACGGCCTGCAGTAGAGGCCCCGACACCCCATATTCCCTAAGCACCTCCCACAGAATTTCCCGGGGAACACGCTCATAGGCCTTCTCCAAGTCCACAAAACACATGTAGACTGGATAAGTGAACTCCATTCTCCCTCAGTTATCTGTGAGAGGGTAAAAAGCTGGTCCACTGTTCCACGGCCAGGACGGAATCCGCATTGTTCCTCTTCAATCCGAGGTTCGGCCGGGGTCTTCTTTCCAGCACCCTGGCATAGACTTTCCCAGGGAGGCTGAGAAGTGTGACACCCCGATACTTGGCACACACTCTCCGGTCCCCTTTCTTAAATATAGGGACCACCACCCCAGTTTGCCAGTCCAAAGGCACTGTCTCCAAGGTCCATGCAAAATTGCAGAGGTGTGTCAGCCATGACAGCCCAACAACATTCAGGGTCTTAGACAGTTCCGGGTGAATCTCATTCACCCCCAATGCATTGCCCCCGTGGAGCTTACCAGCTACCTCAGTGACTTCCTCAAGGGAAATGGACTCTGACAGCCCTGAAACCTCTGGCCCTGGCTCCTGTAAAGGAGGTATATCTCTCGGGTTTAAGAGTTCCTCAAAGTGCTCCTTCCACCTTCTCATTACGGGTGAGAGTTTCTCCACCCTTGCTGAACACAGCTTGAGCGAAGCTCCACCGATCCCTCCTGAGCCACCGGATGGTTCTCCAGAACCTCTTTGTAGCCAACCGATAGTCATTTTCCATAGCCTCTCCAAACTCCTCCCATGCACTGGATTTTGCTTCTGCAACCGTAGCCGCTGCTGCCTCTTTTGCCTGCCGGTACCCATCTGCTGAGTCAGGAGTCCCCAGAGCCAATCAGGCCCTCCTTCTTCAGCTTGACGGCTTCTCTCACCACCGGTGTCCACCAGCGGGTTCTTGGGTTGCCGCCATGACTGGCACCAACAAGCTTTTGGTCACAGCTGTGCCTGGCTGCTTCCACAATGGAGGTTTTGAAAAGTGTCCATTCAGACTCCATGTCCCCTACCTCCTCCAGGACATGGGAGAAGCTCTCCCAGAGGTGTGAGTTGAAATCATTCCAGACAGTCATTCCCAGTATACCTTCACTAAATGCTTGGGCCTACCGGGTCTGTCCATCAGTTTTCCCCGCCATCTGATCCAATTCACCACCAGATGATGATCGGATGGCAGCTCAGCATCTCTCCTCACCCGAGTGTCCATAACATGTGGCCTCAAGTCAGATGAAACGACTACAAAGTCAATCATTGACCTTTGACCCAAGGAGCTCTGGTACTAAGTACGCTTATGAGCATCCTTGTGTTCAAACATGGTGTTTGTTATGGACAAACCATGACTAACACAGAAGTCCAATAACATTTCACTATTCAGGTTCAGTCATTGCCAATGTGAGCGCTGAAGTCCCCCAACAGGACTATGGAGTCTGTAGGTGGGGCCCTGTCCAGAACTGCACCCACCCTCCCCAAGAAGGTCGAATACTCCGAACTGCTGTTCGGTGCATAAGCACACACAACAGTCAAAGTTTTCCTTTCTGCAACCTTAAGTCACACTGAGACAACCCTCTCGTCCACTGGGATAAACTCTAACTACATGGCAGCCAGCCAGGGGCTTGTGAGTATCCCCATACCCACCCGGTGCCTCTCACCCTGTGCAACTCCTGAGTAGGAGAGAGACCACCCCCTATCGAGGAGTTTGGTTCCAGAGCCAGCACTGTGAGTGAAGGTGAGCCCAACTATATCTAGTTGGTATCTCTCAACCTCCCGCACCAGTTCTAGCTCCTTCTCCCCCAGTGAGGTTACATTCCACATGCCAAGAGCCAGTTTTCTCTCACGAGGGGCCGCAACACCACATGCCACCCTGCCTGCTCCTGCCACCTGATACATATCGCACCCAATCTCCATGCTGGATCTTGCGGGTGGTGGGCCCACATGACCCCCCCATGTTGCCTTTTCAGGCTGAGCCCGGCTGGGTTACGTGGGCTGCCTGGCCACCAGGCGCTCACCTAGGAGCACTAACCCCAGGCTTGGCTCCAGGGGTAGGTCCCGGTGACCCTATTCTGGGCAGGGTAAACGTTCTCTTGTTTTCTTCTTCCATGGATGTTTTTGGATCATGTTAGTCTGGACCTTCACTCCAGACCTGTTTGCCTTGGGAGACCCTACCAGGAGCATACTGCTCCCGACAACATAACTCTGGAGATCCCTAAATCACGCAAGCCCATCTGCCACGCCAAGGCCCCAATCCAGGGAGGGAGAATCCATTCAGCACATCATATTTATTGTGAAAAACTTTCTAAAACTACCCAGTATTGTCCAAATGCACATATACAGTACATTCAGAAGTATTCAGACCCCTTCACTTTTTTTTATTTTGCAATGTTGCAGCTTTATGTTAAAATCATTTAAATTAATGTTTCTCCTCATCAATGTACACTCAATACTTCATAATGACAACACAAAAGAAGGATTTTAGAAACTTCTGCAAATTTATTAAAAAAACTGAAATATCACATTGACATTTCTGATGGAGTTGACATTGCATCTGAAGTATTCAGATTCTTTGCTATGACACTTGAAATTTAGCTCAGGTGCATCCCATTTCTATTGATCATCTTTCAGATGTTTCTACACCTTGTCTGGAGTCCACCTGTGCTAAATTCAACTGACTGGACACAATTTGCAGAAGTACACACCTGTCTATATAAGGTCACACAGTTGACAATGAGTTCAAAGCAAAAGCCAAGCCATGAGGTCAAAGAAATTGCTTGCTTAGAATCAGGCTTGGATCAAGGCACAAGTCTGAAGAAGACTACAAAAACAATTCTGTTGCATTGAAGGTTCCCAGGAGCACAGTGGCCTCCATAGTTCTTCAATGGATAAGGTTTGGAACAACCAGGACTCTTCCTAGAGCTGGCTGCCCAGCAAAACTGAGCAATTGGGGAGAAGTATCTTGGTAAGAGAGCTGACCAAAAACCTGATGGTCACTCTGGCTGAGCACCAGAGATCCTGTGTGGAGTTGGATGCCCGTCTGAAAATTTCTCCCATTACTGCAACACTCCACAGATGTGGGCTTGATGGCAGAGTTGCCAAATGGAAGTCGCTTCTCAGCAAAAAAAAAAAAAAAAAAAAAAGAAAAAAAAAAGAAAACCTAAAGGACTCAAACTATGACAAACAAGACTCTCTGGTCTGATGAAACCAAGACTATTGTGTTTGGCCTCAATTCTGAGTCACGGTGATGGAAGAAACCAGGCACCACTAATCACCTGTGCAATAATATCCTGGTGAAGCATGGTGGTGACAGCATCATGCTGGTAAGTTGGTTTTCTGTGGCAGAGACTGGGAGACTAGTCAGGATCAAGGGAAAGCTGAATGAAGCAAAGTACAGAGATATCATTAATGAAAACATACTGCAGAGTGCTCAAGGCCTCAAACTGGGCTGAAGGTTTACCTTCCAACAGGACAATAACCCAAAGCAAAAAGTAAAGGCAATAGAGGAGAGGCTTACAGTACAACTTTTTAAATGTGCTTTAGTGGCTCAATCAAAGCCTGGACTTCACACACACACACACACATTTTCAGAACCGCTTGTCCCTTACGGGGTCACGGGGAACCGGAGCCTACCCGGCAACACAGGGCGTAAGGCCGGAGGGGGAAGGGAACACACCCAGGACGGGACGCCAGTCCGCCGCAAGGCACCCCAAGCGGGACTTGAACCCCAGACCCACCGGAGAGCAGGACTGTGGTCCAACCCACTGCGCCACCGCACCCCCTAGCCTGGACTTCAATGAAATCAAAAATTTCTAGAGAGACCTGAAAATAGCTGTCCATTGAGAGACCCCATCCAACCTGAGAGAGCTGTAGAGGACCTGAACAGAAGAATGGCAGAAAATCCAAAAATTCAAGTATGCTTGTTGCATCACACCCAAGAAGACTCGAGGCTGTAACCGCTGCCAAAGATGCTTTGACTGAGTACTAAGTAAAGGGTCTGAATACTTATTTTAAAATGATATTTCAGGTTTTTGTTTATTTGTAATTTTTAAGAAATTTGCAAAAATTTCTAAAGTCACTTTCACTTTGTTATTATACAGGGTGAGGAGTTCAGACATCTGGGAGGAACTCAGAGTAGAGCCGCTACTCCTCCACATTGAGAGGAACAAGTTGAGGTGGTTTGGGCATCTGATAAGGATGCCTCCTGGGTGCCTCTCTTTGGAGGTATTCCAGGCACGGCCAACTGGGATGAGGCCGCCACCTACGGTCCACCTAAGGTCGCCCCAGGACCCACTGGAGGGATTATATCTCACAGTTGGCCTGGGAATGGCTAGGGATCCCCCAGGCTGAGCTGGAGGAAGTTGCGGGGGACAGGGGCAGCTGGGCCTCTCTACTCTCCCTGCTGCCACCACGACCCTACTAGGACAAGCGGGATAGCAAATGGATGGATGGATGGATGGATGGATGGATGGACTTTGTTATTAAGGGATAATGAGACTAGAATGATGAGGGAAAGGCTTAATTTGCATGATTATAGAATAAGGCTGCAACGTAGAAAAAATGAAGGGTCTGAATACTTTCTGAATGCACTCTATATCCAAAAAAACCATCAGATAAACTTGCTAATAATAATCTGACAACATTAATCCATTGTTTAAGTAGTGTAGCGTTGTATGGAAAGAGCAGGTTGGAGCTGCCGGCTACAACCAGATATGGTGTTATATTCGGAGTGTGAGCGGATCGCGTACTTTATAGAGTTAACAGTGGCATTCGAGGATGCTATTGGGGAGGCATAAAAGCAGAAACTGTTAAGGTATGCAGATCTGGTGGCAGAGGAAAGAGACCGTAGGTGGCGGGCTCATGTGAGACCAGTAGAGGTAGGTGTTAGGGGGTTTGTGGCAAAATCGGCTACGTCATTGTTGGGGGTATTTGATATTACAGGCCACGCGTTAAGGGTGATGGTGAAGGAGCTGGTTGAGGCAGCTGAGAATGCAAGTCAGTGGGTATGGTTGAGAAGAGAGCAGGGTAGGTGGGGTTGCAAGTTGAAGGGAGGTGTTTAGTAGTGGTAAAATTCATGCCAGGTTGCTAGTAATGGGAGGCAGCTGGTGGTAATTAAGGAGGTGTGGCCTTGTTAATTAGGGTAGTTTAAGTTTGTGGAATGGTGCATTTGCAGTTTCTGCTGGCGGGTATGGAGGGAATTCATTATTTGAGTTTGTGAAGGTGGCACGTTGGAAGGTATGTGTGGAACTATGGTTTAACTGGGGTAGTTGAGTTTGTGGAGTTGCAGTATTTGAGGGTGAAGGGCATCTAGCATGAGTGTGGAGGGAGGTGAGTCTGGGATGCCAGACTGCACTGTTGAGCCTTTTGGAGGTGTCGTGGGCCTAATTCAATGAAACACCACCGAAGGGAGGTGCCCACTTGACAACCTCAATGAAATACCCATGTTGTTACCCTGTGGTTGTGGTGGTTGATTGGTTGGAGAAGGTAGTCTCAAGTCATGGAGATATATGTTCGCAATGTTGGATGCTGTTCCCTGTGGCTTCATGGTGATGTTGGTTGGACTGGGTCTTGTGTACAGCCATTGTAATATACTGTACGCATGGGGTATAACATCTGGTCGTGTGTATCTTGAATGTGTAATGTCCCTCGATAATACACATCGTCTGAACCGCTTGTGCCATACGGGGTCGTGGGGAAAAAAGAGCCTAATCTGGCAACATAAGACGTAAGGCTGGAGGGGGTGGGGACACACCCAGGACGGGACACCAGTCTGTCGCAAGGCACTCCAAGCGGGACTCGAACCCCAGACCCACCAGAGAGCAGGATAAGGCCAAACCCCCCGTGCCCCCCAGAACAATAGTGGCAAATGCCATATATAAGAACAATAGCACTGTTAAATGCTCCAACCCACTGTGCCACAGCACCCACCCCCCAAGATAATAAGAACAGAAATTAATTGCTTGCTATACCCCGGTTAGACTCCTCTGCTCCTCTCCCTGTGTCCACTTGGTGGTCTCATGCAAAAGAGGTCTAAAGTATTATCTGTTTAACAACTGGGCGAGAAAAAAAAATATAAACTATATACTGCTACTTGTTTTTGTGACAACTTTGTCATTAGAAATCATTGATTAATGGATAAACCTATGCAGCTACTCATGTGATTTATATCAGTTCATGTACTTCATAATCATGCATCTGCATCCAAGTCTCTCTGCTGATGTGATGCACTCATTGTATTTTTCTGTGAGATGTAAGACACTTTGGAGAAAAGTGTCTGCTAAATGAATCAATGTAAATGTACTTGCGTAATGTATGCCGGTTTATAAAGTGGTATGTTAAAAAAACTGACTGTACTCAGAACTGCGTATCTGCACCTAAATCTCTCCTTCTGTCAATGCATGCGTGCACAACCACACGCACACGCACATTGAATGACACCGCTCGTCCTTAGCGGGATCGCGGTGAATCTGAGCCTAACCTGGCAATGCAAGGCATAGCCTTGGAGGCGGAGCAGACACACGCAGGACGGGATGCCAGTGTGTTGCAAGGCACCTCAAGCAGAGCTCGAACCCCAGACCTAGCATAGAGCAGGCTCAAGGCAAATCTGCTGTGCCACCGCACCCCTATCCCCCCCAGCATTGCAATGTACTGTAATTTTTTCTGAGATCTATTTTGCTTTAGAGAAAAGAATCTGCTAAATGAATACACGTAAATAAATACTATGTATAGATTTAGAATCAGAATCAGAATCAAAATGAGCTTTATTGCCAAGTATGTTCACACATACAAGGAATTTGTCTTGGTGACAAACTTCCACAGTACAGACAGAATGACAGTGACAGGACACAGATGAGAAGACAGAATATGTGAATAAAGGATAAAAATATATTAAAAAAAATATAAAGTACACAATACACAAAAATAGTCACTAGACATTATATGCATGTACAGGTATGTTCTATAGAAATGCAAGGGAATTTATAATACAGCAAGGAAAATGTTGAAACATATATTTTTTATTTTGTTGACTTGTATTGGTTTGCCATTGAATTTAGATCAGTCACCCAAAGGAAGGAAACTGGACAAAATATGTTTAATTCAAAACTGTGAGAAGGCTTGAGAAATATTCATTACATGTAGAAGAGGTTGTTTTTTTTTTTTTTTTTTTTTTTTTTAATGTCAGTTGTTTTCCATCCACTGGAATTTGTTGGAAGTGCCTGATTGTAAAGTCTTTTTTGAAATGAAAACTTCTACTTCATTTTAAAAACAAAGATGACACCATCCAAGGTCATAAACTGAACACCTACCATTTTGCTGAGCATTACATGCAGTTTAATCACTGCATTTTGCTTTTCTATCAGAGTGACAACCATTCACCATTTTAGCTATTGTAATTCAAATCTAAGAATGAAAAAGATTAATGCGGCTGAGCTGTCAATATTGAGATGTCAGACCCAGCTTTCAATGCAAGAGGAAAAGAATACCACTGTTCCTAAACAGATGCTTATTTAATTTAAACTAATAATATGAAACAAAAGGTGGAATCTCAACCTGCATACAAGTGGACTGACTGTAAATAAACATATAAATAAGAGTTTCTGATTTCAGTCTGTCTTCTCCATGCAAACCCACTCAGCCTGGATAAGAAAAAACACTATATTAAGGCTGTAACCTTAGAGTCGGAGGGTGTGAAGTATAAGTATGGTATAGTACCATACTTCAAGGTACTGACCTTGAACTGATACTGATACAAAAATCACAAATCACTGTAGAGCTGATCTTCCAACATAACAAACTATGTTGGAAAGTTTCAGCTAAAAATACTAAAAATAATACATAAGAGTCAACCCTGGTTTTAAGCATAATATCACCTAAACAAAAAAAAAAAAAAAAAGAACCAAAGAAAAAACTTGCAAAAATGTTTTGAAAGAAAACACTGAAAATCCAGTTTCTCACTTTAACATCTAATATTGTTAGATTTACATGATTTCCTCAGTTGTTTATATATCATTGAACATTCATGTAAGCATTTAACAGTGCTATTGTTCTTATAAATGGCATTTGCCACTACTGTTCTGGGGGGCGCAGGGGCGGGGACGCGGAAGCACGGGGGAATGGGGGTTTGGCCTGGTCCTGCTCTCTGGTGGGTCTGGGGTTCAAGTCCCGCTTGGAGTGCCTTGCGACGAACTGGTGTCCCGTCCCCATCCAGCCTTACGCTCTGCGTTGCTGGGTTAGACTCCAGCTTGCCCCGACCCTGCTTGGGACAAGCGGTTTCAGTCAATGTGCGTGCGTGCGTGCGCACTACTGTTTTAATTTATGCTTTTATTTAATGATAGGAGGTACCATAAGCTATCTTTGATTATTGTACTGTATGATATGAGGTCACACAATGTTCTTGTTTCTTTTTCCATGTCTATTTAATATTATTGGTATTTTGGTGGCAGACTGGCCTCCTATCCTGGGTGTATCCCCTCCCCCTAGAGCCTTGCGCCCTGTGTTTCTGGGTTAGGCTCTGGTTTGCTGTGACCCCGCTTGGGACAAGTGGCTGTAGACATTGTGTGTATGTGTGTGGTATTTTGGTAGTTGTACGCTCACTGTATCTTTATGCTATTATTCTCTGAGTCACTTGAAGAAAAATATCAGTAAAATGATGCAAAAGGGTCTGATCACTGCCAATTAAAAAAAACCTTATCTGCTAAAAGAAAGCAATTTCATGACTCATCCAGACAGTAAAATGCAATAATCACACACCACTGACATTTACTGGCTGGAGACATTTTTCTCCAAAGCAACTTTTAATGTCCAGCTGATTACAATGATTCACCCATTTATTCTGCTGAATAATTTTTATTGTGTCAATTCAGAGTAGGTACATTGATCAAGAGCACTACAGCAGGAGGTGGGATTCGAAACGAGGACCTTCAAGTCCCACGGAAGCAACTCAGCCCATTATACCACCTGCTGTTTACTCCTACAGCTCCAAACCATGAGGGGGACCTTCAGTTTGCTGGACATCCAGAGCATTGAAAACCCACTCAAGAAAGGAGTACCAATAGCATCACAAGGAAAAAAAAACCAAAAGTCATGAAAATAGAAATTTGAAGAGAAGAGTGGAGCACAAGAGGCCGGTTGGTGGTGAGACTAGAAAAAGAGTAGCTCTCTCAGGTTGGCTGTTAACACATTTTTAATGAATTCCCACAGTAAAGCAAGGCCGTGCTTAATTAGCAGAACCAGTGCAACGCTGGGACAATAAATCTCCATTACTTGTGGTCGGTGATCTGTGTTCTTTTTGGACATCTGCATCTCGCTTGGGGATCTTATTAATCCACATCACATGCTGTCTGGAAAACACCTCCGGGTGGCAGGTATAACTTGGACCAAACCAAACTTGTGGTGGAGAAGCTGAGGACTTAACTCTGTCATTCTTTAGTGAAGGACTTTCATCAGTACTTAAGTAAACCATCTTGGAGGAAAAAAAATGGGCCAACTGCAAAATGCCGTAAAAATTCCAGGCAAGTCTCTACTGACAAAAACAATTTTCTCATCAGTTAGTCCATTCACTTTGCTCTTCTGTGAAGGCAAATATTATGACAACAAAGTGTCTCCTCGCAAATGATACATAAAGAATTAGCTCACAAATACTAATGAATGGCTCTAAAATATGTGTGCACAGTGACCACATGGAGGGACGCAACCATGCCTTTGCACCGGGTGGCGTATCCTTCATTAGTATACCTTATTTACATTGGCATGATCTCTCCTTGCTTCTCCTTATAAATAACTACTTCCCACATACCACATTTTCACACTAATCTGTTGGGTTTTTATTATCATAAAAAGGATGTTAACTCACTATACATTCCAGCCAGGATGTTCCCTGCTTAGGACTGCATCCTGTGTTTCCGGAATACACCGTGGACCCCTATGCCACTAACTTAGACAAGCAATTATTGATAGTGAGTGAGTGGCTAAATGTTGTGGAAGGCTCTGGAAAATTCATCTAGGGTGAAACCCTTATGGTCTTAGCAGAACATTTCACTTTGAAAAATCCTTACTTGTTTTGTCTAATTTGTTTTACACCTTGCAAGATGCACCTGGGATCGAGTCCATAGCCAGCCCTAAATTACTTCTCTGCTGTATCTGTTTTTGTTTGGGTTGTTGTCGTATCTTCTAGTTCTTGGATGTTTTAGTGTTTCACAGTCTTTCGTAAGTATTATGACTTTATAATAAACCATGTTTCTAGGTTTCAACACTTCATTGAAGTTATTTTTTAAAAAAAAAAAACCACATTGGTTCATGAGCCCTGTCCATGAGGTGGGCATGGCCCTCTCTAGACATAAATATCTATCATCTTCGGGGGGGTGGTACCACAAAGCACTTTGTGACCTCCGATTGCTGGCAATATTCTGGGTAACACTGTGGCTGAATTTCGATAAATATTTCTTTTTATATATATAATATTTTACTTTACTAGTTTCAAGAGTCCTTGCAGTAAGTTGATTGATATTTTGATTTTCTTTGGAAAAGTAAGGATCCTCACAGTGCTTTAAAGGCCTGACAGCCTATAAAACCGTGGTAAACTGATCAGTTCAGCTCACTTACCATTAATTAGTCCTGTGAGGCCAATATGTGAAAATTAAACTGCAGTCTGGAACGGACAGGTAATTTCTGGCCCCTGATCAAGCTAAAAATCCGAGAGGATCTTACACTCTGTGACACAGACGTCTATTCTACCAAACCACCATGGCTCTGTTATTAGAATACAAGGGGTAGTAGCTGCTTTCGTGCATTTGCCATCTTACAGGACAAACCACAATGGCAAGTTGATTGAACAAGGACCTTAGCCACCACATTTATCAATCAAGTCTTCTAGTGGATGATCTGCCTTGGAAGTGATAATTAAGAACTTTCCATTTTCAAACAAGAATCAGCTAAATACCTCTCTCAATAGAAACATTTAATAGTTTAGCTGACACTTTTTTTCCAAAGACACTTACAATGTGAATCTGCTTACACTGGTTTACCCATTTATGCAGCTGGGTAATTTGTACATATCAATTCAGGTTTGGTACCTTGCTCAAGGGCACTACAGCAGGCTGCAGGATTCAAACCTGTAACCTTCAGATAAAAAGGACGCATCTGTAAACACGGTGCTACCTACTGCTACATGAACACAAAAATGTAATGCAAAATTCACTAAAACATGTCTTATGATTTACATATTGTACACTGGCCAGTTTTACTTTGGCTGTCCGCAGCGTCCTCTACAAGGCACAGGTCGAGCGCCCCTGCCAACATGCTCACTTTCTTTACCACATGACACACTTCACCAGCAGGCCCCTGGCACACCTGTAAGAGGCGCTCATGCCGCGTCCATCGGAGAAACCATGGCAACAGCAGTGGAACCGAAAACCAAAGAGTGGCATACCAGGGATCGGTGACTGGTGCACGATTCACAAAAAACCAGCCACAGGAGCAATTAGTCCCTAGCAATTAGTCATTTATTTTATGTCTGGAAACTCCAGTTTATTAGAAGAACCAATGATACATTTTAGGGCTTTCATTTCTGTTAGTATCCTTTACTGCATCTTAGGTAAATGTGTTATTTCATTGCTATATTCTGTGAATTCAAGACTGTCTGGAAAGGTTTCTGTTTTCAAAGAGACTGTATTCCTTAATTACGTAATGCAAAGTAATAACTTATGTGCAGTTAAATTCATGTTTGATCTTCGCTTACATTACTAGTACACTGTTTAACTTGAGAGATGCCAACCTACTTCCAAATGTTTTTTCGTCTTCTTTTTGTATTCAAATTAACCACCGGGGCAGTGTAAATATTTTATTGCTGTGTATCACTTTCTGGAAACTTTCTGTGAGGACTTGGCTGACACCTGGCTTTGCTGTCCGTGAATTCCCCAAACACACCTCGTGGCAATGCTTTCTGACACCTCTGGTCAGTTTGCTAATATTGTCACTATGTGGTTTTCCCATTATATGGAATGCTCATAATTTGTCAGGAACAATACTGGCTACGGACTCAGGCAAAGAGTCTCGAGAGGTGCCCCATTGTTGCACATTTGAGGAAAAAGGACTTGAACTGGAGTGATCCCACAGAAAAGGTTAAAAAATAAACAGCTGTAACCTACATTTATCTATTTAACTGACTCATATCTTCAAAATGACTTACACAGTTAAGCTACTTACAATGATTTGCCCATTTGAAGAGCTTTGACATTTTTACTATACCAGGGAATGTACTTTGGTCAAGGATACTACAGAAGCGGTATTTGAACCTGTAGCCTTGGAGTACAAGTGTGCAGCTGTAATCAATGTGCTGCCCACTGCCCCTATGAGCTAATTTCTATTAAAAAATCTGGGAGGAAGTTGAGCACACACACATACACAGACATACACAAACACACAATTTGCACATCCAGTAGAATCACATGTCAGACATGACATACAAGCTGACTACAGTTTACCGTGAACCATTCAGATGTGGAAGGACAGACAGGTGGGATCTCTGTGAAACCAGTTTGGGGATAAACAATCTACACTGCACCCCATCAACTTCCAAACATCCACACGGCCCATGGCAAGGATATTGTAACAAGCTCGGGTGTCGACCTGCTTTGACTCAAGGGGATATCGCTATAGTCACCTATTCTTGTGTGCTTCCGTTGAACCAGGAAGGGTGTAAATTACTGTGGGGACACAGATGGGTTGGGGGGGGGGGGGGGGGGGGAGCTGCATGACAACAGTGTGCCTTTCCTCTTCCCTGGCCATGTCCTCATCTCCATCCTGCCTTCTCTCTTTTGCCACCTCTCCATGCTGAGATCATTGCTATCAAGTATACAGTAGAAATATGGCAGCTTAATTAATAAATATGGTGAATGCTATATAAATGAATGCATATATTTATTAATTTATTTGTTTTGCTAAATGTGCTTCTTTTCTCCAAAGCAATTTAAAATGTTAAGGCTGACATATACACACATTCATATAAGGTAAGACTTAAGATGAATTAAGAAATAAAGCAGCAACCGTTTCTATATTAAAGTGAAAGTGTTCCACACTTTCTAACTGTAAGGTATTTCTGCTATTCTACAATAAGTTGCTAAAATCCAAAATGTTTATGTGAGTGCATCGCATAGCCAGGACTGATGACTTCTATTATGCGTTATTAAGCAGGTGCTTCTTTCCAATCTGACACTGGCACTCGGTCACAATCCTCCAACACAGCCGCATCCCATCTGCACACAATCACTTTCCATATATATGTTATGAATCTGTCAGTTGCTACAGTAAACAAAACATCAATATACCGGCACAACGGGCGACAGTCAACTCTACACCCAACAATCACCCAGTTACAGCTACAGCAGCTATTAATAGTGCTGTAGATGTCCATATTGATTCCATCATCTATTATCTTTTCTTTGAGTAATACAATTATTTTCCATTCATTTTCAAAAAACAGACAAGAGTTTTAATGGAAATGCTGATTCTGATCCTTCTGCACTTTGCAGAATAGACCTTGGAATGGATGCAAAGTTTGCGTGCGCGCGCGCACACACACACACACACACACACACACACACACACAAACACACAGACACTTCAGAGTGGCCTGTCCACCCAAATCACGTCTTGAGACTTTGGAAAGAAACGCAAACATAAAAGGATCAGCAAATAGTGTAGTGGTAACAGCCATTACCTTCCACTCAGAGAACCCAAGTTTTAATCCCACCTCCTGCTGTAGTAGCCTTGATCTAGGTACTTACCCTAATGTGATACAGCAAGAATAAACCAGATGTAAAAATGTGTAAATCACAGTAAGTAGCTTACTACACCAACTAGGTCACATTGGAGAAAAGACTCAGCTAGACCAGTAAGTAATGACAATAAACACAATGAGACCATGCAACTCAAGGACAACTGTGTCTGGGCTCAGACCTGCAACCTTGAAGCTGTGAGGCAATACCAGTCCCTACTGAGTCATTATGCTACCCTTGTGTGTGTTACAAAACATGTAGCGTAATAATATTCAACATTTTCAATAATAAGATACATATGTCGCTTAATCGCAGCTCCTGACAATGGGAATGTGTTCATGATGGAGCTGTACGCAGGGCTGCCTGCAGGCATACTGACAGTAATTGCTGTAACTGAATGTAGGGATGCGCAAAGAGCTAGAAGAAATGTCTACACAACTTTTTCGCTCATGTGAAACTCTCAAGATCAAGGAGGTGGTGTGTTCATAGGAGAGCTGTCCATGGTGCTGACGCTGCGCTCAGGAACAGCGATGGAGGTGCATGTGGGGGAGGGTATGGAGGGAGCCACTTGGTATCGAACACCAGGGCACCACTCCAAGCTGAACAAAGAGAGATGCGACCTGAGAAGTCGGGCAGAACAGAAACACAACACATGGATGCTCCCAGCATGGACACAGGAAGACTTTTTTTTTTGAGTGGATGGAGGGATATGATATGGTGATTTGTGGAGAAACAAAAATGGATAGAGAAACAGAGCTCTGATAAAGGTTCCTGATGTACAGTTTTCTTGACTTCCAGAATTCAAAACTGCAGACAAAGTTCATATCATGGAAGACAGGACAAAACAGGAGGACAAAATGTCAAACTGAGTTGGTCAAACTATATATAGACATATCATGTTCAAGGTAGTAGCAAAAATAATAAGAAGAAGAAAGAAGAAGAAGATAGGAAGAGGATTAAGAAAAAGAAGAAGAGCTGGTGCTGGGATTATCTCCTGGGCTTTGTGTTTGGAACAATCTGTGAATGGAACACCAGTCCATCATAGGGAAAACACACACATTTATTCACACACACAAAGGGCAATTTAGATTCATCAGTGTATTAGAAACACATGCTTTTGCACTGTAGGAAGAAACAAGAGAACCTGGGGTAAACCCACAGGAAGGAAATGCACACAGAGAGAACATGCAAACACCACAAAGAGCCAGGATCAAACCCATGTCCAAACCCACATCCCTGCACTTTCGAGGCACCTCCATGTCACCCTCTACCTTATTTATATAAATTTAATTTTTAACAAATGCATCATCCACAAAGCTGTAATGCAAGCAGGAGCATATCTTGCAACTGATTTGGAAAGACATTAACATATTAACATATTATATTATAAGTTTTGGAATAATTAGACCACTGTTTTTAACAGCTAAATTATAAACAGTAATTACATAAAATGGGCCTGCCGCCTTCAACCCCATCATTGTTGGAGAAGCGCCGTGTCCCCATCAGTAGTTTTCTCAGTAATTACCATCCTGTCAGGTATCAGCCTCAATGGGTGGGTCTTCAGGCTGTGAAGGACCACCAAAGAACATCAATACAAAAGTTTCATTTGTCAAAGTTTTGTGGTTACATCCATACAGCACAGTACTCAGCAGTTTATTTTTATTTTTTATTATTATTTTTTTAAGCACCACTCTTTGCCCTTTTGAAAATATAGATTACATGTTTAATGTTGTGTAGCGGGAACATTCTCTGCCTTTGTGAAACGGCCGGTCTATCGACTTATTGACCGCTGAGCGTGGTCACTAAGATCGAGCGCTATGCTCACACAGCAAGTTCATCAGGCACTTTGAAAGAAGGCCTTTTAGACTCTACCAAGGCCGCTTGCACTGAGACACAGAAATAAGGCTCACAAAACGTGCAGCTGAATTAACGTTAACGCAGTGCCAAGTTCAGAACCTCAAAGGTGTTACAAGTGAGTGAATTAGTGCCAGGCAGACCCCGTTGTGGATGAAATCATTCATTCACTTATGCACCGACACCCTTTGAGTATGAATTCTGATTTGCACTTAGCAGCTCCGCCGCTGGATGTGGTGACATGTTTCTCAAAGTGTGACAAGTAATTTCCTTGGTGAATACAATGAACATTAGTAAAAAAAAAAAAAAAGTGCTATAAAAGCATCAATCAGGAGCTAGACCACCCAAATGAAAATCCTCAGTCAAAAGGAGGGGGTGAGAGGGCAAACAAAACAGGCTACAGCTGTATAGAATTAATTTTGGGGGACAGTGATGTATGTGTATGATATACCATGTACATTTATTCATTTAGTTTTTCTCCAAGGTGACTTACATCATTAGGTTTCTACACTGAGATATTTAGAATTATTCAGCCATGTATGGATCTGGGTATTCTTATTGTATAAGTTACTTTGCTCAAAGATACAACAGCAGAATTGGGGATTCAAACCCAGCTCCTTTAGAGTTCAAGGTCATGCCTCTAACCACTGCACCACCTGCTGCTCCCTTTGTATGCAGTCATTTTTCAATGTAGATGCATCACTAATGCCTTTACAGAACAATTCATCATGTAGACACTCAAAAACACAGCTACTTGTGCATTTATGTTTTCCATCAAAATCTCTTAAAAGGAAAAGGACGGCCCGCTGTGCCGTTTATAGACTTTGAAAATCATGTGCCCATTTGAAAAGGCTAGTGGATTATGGATTTTTTCAGTTGAATGTATATCTCGAGACAGTATAAGTAATGTCTCTTGAGTTATATGCTTTGCTGCCGAGGATTTTACTCAGTCAGTTTAGCTGCTCATCTGAAAAACAAGCAAAATCCCTTTATTTGAGTTTCAGCAATGATTCATTGTTTGATATGAGTGGAATGCAAATAGTGTAGAACACAATAGCCAAGAGCAGAAAAAAATGAAGAAGGAATATTACAGGGGAAAAAAAAGCACTTTTAAAGCTGAATCTGTTTCATTCAACAGTTTCCTATATATGGAAAAAATAACTCTTTATTAAAGTATTCTACTGGTCTTGCCAAGAATGTGCCTAAGAGGAATCGATACACTGCAAGATTAAAGCCAGGAAAATATTCTTCCCAAAAGGCATGCCATTCTCAACATGTCAATAAGATGCGTGCGTGTGCGCTTGCACAGACACACCAGCCCCATTGTGCGTATCCGCAGTTCATCCGCGTGCTGTGTTCAGAGATGACTGTGCTAATTTTCACAAAGGTCTATACAGTGTCTTCACATTTAACATTTTTCTCCTTGTAATACACAGCTCCATAAACAGTCAGTGCTTTCTCAGTTCAAACCCAAGACTCCACAGGTGTATGGCCCATTTTACTGCTGCACTGGGTTAGATGTGCTCTGCTGCACTCGCTCGCCAACGGCGAACGCTCCACGGAGCGCGATCCACTCACTCGTCCTCCACCTTGATGCAGTCAAATTGGCCAGACGCCGCTTTTGCACATGCCTCCTTTTAATGTTGTTTTCCTTTCACCGTATTTATTTTATTTTATTTTATTTATTATTTTTCCCCCCAGCATGATGCAACGTCCACGAAGGAACGACCAAGGAACAGCAGAAAGCCTCTTCTGTGTACAAATGAGCAGACAAGGATCGATCGGTGGAGTGCGGCCTCTCTGAGACACAAATCCCCCATTAATGACTTGTTTGGCTCCCTTAATCTATCAATAAGTATTAAAATAGACAAATATCAACCTATGAATACTTCACACCTACTAAAAATTTTTGAAAAACCAATAATGTCTATTCCAACGGTGACAAAGAGCAGCAAACAAAAAGGCTGCCATTCGGTATTTATTCTATTAACCCAAAACTGACAAACTACATTAAAACATAAATCCTTCATAAGAAAACCATGAAACGGCACTGGGAGATGAGAACTGTGTGTTTTAGGGGAACAGCTACAAAGAGTAAATAAACAAAATAACCTGCAACCCAACAACATGACATCACACCTTTCGGAGTTTAATTTCCTTCTTAAGGCCTTAATAAGCACCTAATTAGTGCTTTAGTGCCGCAGCCCCAGAGAAAGTGACAGCAATTATTTTAAATCAATGCGACAAAATATGCAATCATTGTCATGGCAATTACCTGTATATTTTTATTAAGGACTATAGAGAAAAGTAAACTGGAAAACACACACACATACACGCACACGCACTATCGTATTTCCGACAGCAAAACCTTTAGCTGAAAAGAGCAGCTACCCAGAGCTCTGTGCTGTACTCATCTGGGAGGTTATAATTGAAGCTCTGACCTTCAGGATGACTGGACCCTCACAGTAGGGTGTGTGTGGGGTGGGTGGTGATGGGTGGCGAACACACTGATGAACACTGGGAGACACAGCAATGTGTTTTGTGCTGATAATCGGAGAAACCACCAGGTAGAGGGCGAATGGGCACCAAGGAGGGCATTACTTAAAGGCGACTGAGAGGGCAGAGCAAAAGAATACGGAGGGGGAAAATAAAGAGACGCATAACAAAGCCCCCCCTTGGTGGTCCTTTACTATAGCACTCCGGTGCTGCACCTACATTACAATCCAGAAAGAGCACCGAATTCCACTTCCAACAATCAAACATCACTGATGCAACTGAATTAAAAGCTGATTAAAACTCTGAACTAGTTTATAGCTCTACAGGCAAAGTGGTTCTCTGCCATATTATGACAGTTGCTTAACTGACACTTTTATACATAGTAAGGTGCAGAATTTCGCAAATTTATGCAGCAGGGTATTTTTATTTTATTAGTTCAGTTTAAGAACTTCGATCAAAGGTACCCCAGCAGAAACAGGACTCAAACCCAAGACCTTCAGCAGACAAGGTGCTGGAACTAGCCATTATGCACCCTGCTGCCCAGAATGTTGATAAGTGTACCTTCTGTAAAATTTTGCATAGAATCAATATCAAATAAGTGTCCATCTATCATCAGACACCTGTGTCCAAGGCTACTATTGGCAAAGCACTATCTATCTACAGTACACACACACACACACACACAGTGCCAGTGAAAATGTAAGTCTGTACACGCAGCACCTGTACGCAAAGAGGACTGAAAGCAAAGGAAGTGTCCAGCATCACTGGGGACTGCTACAGAAGAGCTGGCGATACACAGACTCTCATTCCCTTCTTAAATGCACTCAGTACCTTGTTAAGCACCTTGTGAAAACAAACTTGTTTCACGGAGGTGTACTTGAAGTTTTTACCTGAGATGTACGTGGCATTTAAAAAGAGAAGGCATTATTAACTTTTTATTAATCTGACTCCCTTATCCATGGCAACTTACAATGTTAATTAACTGCACAATGATTTGCTGATTTTGGACTCAGGACAGGGTTTTTTTTTTTTATTATTATTTTTACTGTATTTATTTAACTTTGGGATGAAAACCTTGAACGAAGACAGTACAGCAAGGTAAGGGCTTGAAACAACAACCTTCAGGTTAAGAATCCATATACTGAACTGCCATTTTTTTTTTTTTTACTATGACACCATTAAATTGTTTATATTTAAAAGCAGATATTGAGAGGAATTAGAGAATAATAATAATAATAATAATAATAATAATAATAATAATACACATTCTAGGAAATAAAATTTTATCAATCCACAATTAAAACACTTTTCTTCCCCACCTACATGTATTATTAGACAGGGTATTGGGGTATTGAAGTTTCCCATCAACCCAAGCACAAATGAGAGATGTCGGGTGGAGCGGTGGCCGCTGAGGCGATTGGAGCACCGCTATCAATATTTAATAAAGAGTTTGTTGATGGTGTTTTACATTCCCTTGCTCTGTATCTGGAGAAACGAAGAAGATGGGATGCAACACTCTCTTGGGGAGGGGCTGCGGGTTTAACCCCCACGTACCATCTCCTGTTCTGCTGTCCCATAAATCACCAGTCATAATTCATAATCGCCCCCTAACGAGGCCAGTGCTGCAATCCAATTGCAATGGTGAGGAGTCTGCACAGGAGCACATATGCTCCATATCTACAGCTGTGTCCCGTGCCAAGTTATCTCCGCACACAGTGGGAGAAACTCTGCGGGAAGACAGGCCCGGAAAATCGGGCCTAAGAATGCATATAAATCAGATTTGTGTTTTAAGACCAATTTAAATATTGAAGAGTTGGTCTTGAGCTAAGACTACAGCTCTGAAAGAAACACATTATTTGCTCCTGCGCAGCAGCAGGGTACCACCATGAGTCACGTAGGACCCGTAAAGCACTTTACGGTGCCACCAGCACGTTTATATCACCCACCATGTGATTTCTAGACCTCCGTAGATGTGCCGTTCCAATTGTCCTCTGTAGTGTACATCTCGCAGGGTAAGGAGGGGCACCTCACTGCTGCAACTGCCTCACAATGCAGCCACTGGAAAACTTGTTATATGCTGCACACTGCTGGGTCTCAGCAGCACCGCCAACCCACTCTTAACGGTGACATATGTCACATCCTCTACATATTCTGCCCCGTGTGCGATTTTTTTGCTTCTAAAAATGTATCGTGCGGGTCCCTTGATGAGGGTGGAGGCACTGTGTGACACACTGTAATTAGACCCGATGAACCTGAAACAGGGTTCAGCTCAAAAACTGTTCCAGCAGCTGACGCCCGACACCAAGCACTGTGCACTTTCCTGTCCTCATCCGTGCTGCATAAAAACTGCTTCGTCTGAATATTAACATTAGGTAACAATTCCTCCTGATCAAATGCATTTTGTCTGGGGAAATATACTGCATTTGGTTGCGATGCATTATGGAAGTTCTGCTTCAGAGATCCCAGTAGTTATAAGTTGCCCAAGCAGTTTTTTCTTCCTTTTTTATGGGGATGAAAGTCATATTTAATTCTTCCGGTGTTCATTTTGTAGAGATACGATCAACTGCATCCCAAATGGTTTCTTTGTACCACCTAATTACATTAGACATACATTTTTCTGGTAAGAGCTCATTTACTGTATCTAAGGAAAACAAAAATCCGGAGAACTAGATGGGTTGTAGATAAACATTATTTTTTTCTGAAAATCAATATTGCAGAATTAAGCACTGACATAATTTATTCAGCTTGTCAAAGAACCAATATCAAGTACACTATGTATGTGTCTAGCATGCTTCAGGGAAACTTGAAAAGCAAAAAAGGCACCAGAGTTCTGTGAGTTCATAAGTTTTTCCTTATGTTTACCATGGAAGGAAGTGCACCAAATAATAAAGAAGTCTTTTTATGGTTGTTTCGCTGACGTAGAAAGTGTGTTGCCTAGTTTGCACAATACTACAATCCCTAGGGGTCATTATGCCATTATCTAGACTATTCTTCAGGTTTTTTTTTTTTCCCCCCCCCCTTCATTAAGGGTTCCTGGGTTCAGTATGATAAACCAGAGCGAGACTGGAAGATGTCAAAAGTCTGCACACCTTTAGTGAAGCTTCAGCTTTTGCTGAAATCAAGAGAAATCCTGTAAAGAGTGATAAAACTGCAAAAACCAGGTGTGTTCAGTTGACAGAGAAATATCGAAACAGACAATGTTCTATCAAAGCAAAACAAGCTTAAACAGAGTATTATAAAAATCATGTGTATACTTATGCAACCAAATCCTTTAAAGTTTGTTTTTTTTTTTCTTTCTTTTAAATTATTATCATCATTATGTCTTAAAAATATTATCCATTCATTTTCTCACTTGAATATTGTTGGTTGTAAGTACATTAATAAACGTGATGTGTCTTCTTTTCAGCCTTTACATGAACAAAATATGAAAGTTAACAAGTGTGTGTAGACTTTTGATATCCACTGTACAGCAAAGCACGCCAGTAGCTTAAAACATAACACAGTTCACAGTTCAATGACACAAATTAAAACAGTTTGACCAGTTTGTCCAGTCGCTTCCACAATCACCACCACAAACTGCAGCTGCAAGTCTTTGACAAGTTTTTGGGCCGCTTTGAATGGAAATGGCAATTACACGGAGCGCCGCTAACCTCCTCCAAACTGACCTCACCTCAGATTGCGGTCCAGGGGACGCTGAGATTGCCAAGTCAAAATCCGCATTAAAACTGCCCACAGGACATTGAGGAAGAAATGAACAAGGTAATAAATGCTGACGCAGGTCTAGACACCATTCCAGACCTTCCCAGAGTTCTGGAGTGCTTTTTTTACAGAATATGCATCCTACTTTTTCACACACTACCAAAGGCAACCTCCTATCCCCAAATGGAAGGGAAAGAAATCCTCCTCATACAAGTAGCATATCCTTGTGTAAAATTGAGAAGTACTGTATCATTCCCTTTGCATGCAAAAAACATCAAAAAACCAACCAGAAGTACTCAACGCCTTTTCGTTGTTGTAAGCCTACAGTTCATTACATAACGTGTTTTTTTTTTTTTTTTTTTTTTTTTCTGCACTTAGTCTGAGTAGGCTTCAGTAAAGCTGCCTTTTGGTGCTTAAGATTCTGCTCATTTATCCTGTTGCATTTTTTTCGTCCACTGAAAAAAACAACTCAGGTTAAGTCTTATTTAAAGGTACTGTAGCAAAGCCCTTTGTGAGTCTTAAACTGCCAACAGGAATGGTACTGATAAGAAATTGTGCCTTGCAATCTGAACGCTGTTGGTTCAAAGCCCCCTCTCCTGCTTTAGCACCATCGATTAAAGTACTTACCATGAACTGATACAGTAAGAATACCAGGTGGTACAAACAGCTGAACCATTGTAAGGTTGATTTTTTAACATTGTAATTCACCTTGGACAAAGCTGAATAAAAATAACTCTCTGTCTTCACTTATTACACTAACTGCTATTATTTGATGTGGAGTGCGTTACATAAAAAAATATGTATAATGTTTTTTCTTCTTTTTTTTAGCTAAAAAGGTCAAAAGCAGCTTTAAATAAAAATCTGCTACTTGGGAGATGTTTCGTCCTTTTTTATGTTTTCTTTCAAAGAAAAGCTGCAGCGACATATTCACATCCATTGCCGGTGTTATGATGCAGCTCGTTCTCACACTCAGCTGTGCTGTATTACATTATAGCACAGCTCAACGCATTATGCAGCATCCTACGCCAAGTAATATTTCTCCCAAGAAGCTATATGGACAATAGATCCACCCTGATGCGTGTTGAAAAAACAACATATTTCCCCCGCTCTCCTTTGTCTCTCAGATGTATCAATGCAATCTCAAAAATCAATATGCTAAAAATATTTTGTTCCCCTTAAAAGGTTTTGATCCTATTACTTAAAGCCCATTAGGTGGTGACCACCTTAGGCCATATAAACCTTTATGCTGACTGAATCGATATGCTGAAAAATTAGAGCCTTGTTTAAATCTGTTAGCAAGTGAAAATTTTTGGTCGGTATGAAGGCCTTGGATGTAGAAGCCCTGGATGCATTTACGCACAGCAGCATGGTAAGGAGTTCTGTAAACAGTTTGAAAATGAGCATTTGAAAGATACTTCAGGAGTTGCAAGTATTCGGCTGTGATTGTGCATTTGGCCAAATACTTAGTCTAAGTTCCATCTGGGCTTAGAGCCTGCTGGAGGGCTTGCACCTGCTGCCGAGCCAGGCTGTTGATCGACCTTTCAAGGACCGTTCTTGACCGCAGGTGCAAGGTCAAATGTTTAGTGGCTGCTTCTGCGGAAAACATGCGGAAGCTCAGTGGTTATTGCACGCTTATATACCTATACATACCTTCTACGTGATTAACAGCTGGGCAAGACTGGGGCGGGGAGAGGTCTAGTACTTCCCTAGTGAAATTTCATTTTTAAAAAGTCCAGTCATACCAACAGCATGAAAAATGCTGAACAAATATATCAACATTTTCAGTGTTTTAAGGGTCGCAGATGAAACGTTATAAAATCTAAGATGCAGTTTAATGTAAAAAAAAAAAAAAAAATGTGTGCTGTGTCATTTTTTGGAGGCTGGGGTGATGTCCACACTTTATGCTCAATGTGTGTTTTAGGTGGCATGGAACAAACCAAAAGCAACACCACTCAGAGTCAGAAAGGGGGAAAGTATAGTGGATCAGAACACATATATGTCAATAGAAAGTTGTTCGTTCAGGACCCAAAATGAAAACTGGCAGAAATGTTCTAAAAGCCTCCTGTACAAATGACTGAAAGTAGTAGTTACAAAGAAGTTAATGAATGAAATAAAAAATACATCTTAGATTTATACTACCTCAGTTCTGATTTCCAGTGGTCCCTGTGGCACGTTACATGCCATTAAAAACATGCGTGAAATCATGAGACTTTACCTCATTGTTCATGCATGAGCAGCAGGTAGTGGAAAAAAAGCTGTCATCTCAAAATCTGAAGGTCCTGGGTTCAAATCTCCATCTGCTGCAGAATCATTGATCAAGGTACTTGAAATGATAACCTGTGTACAAATGAGTAAAGCTTCCAGTGGAAATGCATCAGGTAAATAAATAAACTTATATAGCTGTGGATGTATGTTTTTTTTTTTTTTGTAAATGGCTCTTAAGCCTTCTCACTGTCAAAGTGGACCAGGATGCAGTCTGATAACTGCCCACTAAAAATATACATTATCCACATTATCCAGGCACCGCGGTTCCTTGGTTTCATGAAGTATCTCAACACTTAGTGGAATGACGTGTAACAGGGCGTCGAGAAGAACAGCAGTCTACACTGTGCAGCGGGAGGACTCCCCGAAGAAACATCGCCGAAGGAGACCTCAGATGTTTACACACAGCCGCAGTGTCCCCTCTTAATTAATTCAAACGCTCGGCAGATGTTTAGAGCACTTTCAGCTCAGAATAACACGTACAGCGAAAGAAATATTCCAAATATCCATAATCAACACGGAAACTCGGGCTCCTGTGAGACAGTGTGCATAAGTGTCACTTTATTTCTGAATGAGCTTCTTGTCATGGCACACAGCGCCGCTGAGCTGCTGACAAAAATAATAATTACTTTGCTAAGTATAACACTTTGAAAGCAAGACTGAACGCATATTTTACTACAGATCACATTCATGCCACCACTCTTATTGCAAGACCAGATTATTTCAAAACAGAAAACCCTCACTTGACCCATCATGTTGCTGCACAAAATATTTGAGCAGTATTCAGTAGCTGTCTCCTGTATAGTATCTACACGATACTGGAGAAGTGGTCGCTCTGGTTCGAAGCCATTACATATTTTTTTTCTGAAAACAGAAACATACAAATAGGTTGGTACAAGTCGTTCGCTTACTCATTATTAACAACCCTTTGTCCTGAAGAGGATCACAGTGGCCCAGAATCTACCTCAGAAGCACAGGGCATGAGACAGGATACATCATGGATGCCAGTCCATCGCAGGGCAATCACACACATTCCATTACTCATACCTGCATAGACTAATGGCAGCTTATGATCACCAATCCAGCTGAAATGCATAAATTAGGATAGTTTAAAAAAAAATAAAAAATCTTCTCAGTTGTACTAAAACTCTTCTTCTTCTTCTTCTTCTTCTTCTTCTTATTATTATTATTATTATTATTATTATTATTATTATTATTATTATTATTATTAGTTTGTTGATTTCTTTATTTAAATATTATTGTTGTTCATATTATCATCATCCAGCACCTCTCCCACAACTGATCCGGCCTGATTATTTGCAAAATCACATTATTGTGGCCATTGTTGTGGTTATCGGTTTAGTCATTACACAGTAGCCTCAGGCTGTGGAATACAGACAGAACAGTTATTCACTGGCTGAGATGTTTTCAACGCTGAAAGCAGATGGTTCACAATCAGCATTTTTGATAATGGCCTAGTTATGCAAACACATTTTTGATGATAAATATCACTCCGGTGCAGCAGAGTATGGACAGTGCGAACAAAACCGAGCAGTTTCTCAAAACCAAACACTTATGGTACATATAACAAGGTCCCTGCCATTGAGAAAGGATGCCAACCTCAACTGCCCTTCTGCAAAATCTGGATACATTAAAAGATTGAAATGATGAAGATAAAGATATTTTTTAAGCTTTGTTAGACAATGGCATCAGGTACGAATCAAAACAACAACAACAACAACAACAATAATAATAATAATAATAATAATAATAATAATAATAATAATAATAGTAAGAAGAAGAAGAAGAAGAAGAAGAATAGCAGAAGTGACCCGATGATGGTCTTCCCTGTATATAAAGTGCTGCTTCAAAGTATGTGAACCCTTCAGGGATGGTCATTATTCTTGTATAAAATATTAAAAGAAACTCATAAAGTCTGACTCTTAACATAAACTTATATAACAAATAAATGATTATGATTTACAAACCTGATTTTACTTATCTTCTTGGTTTGACAATGCAATTTGGGGTTCACTTATTTTTGTAGGTGCACTACTTCTGTGTTTCCACTACAGAAATGATTTCCTCTAGAGCAACATAAGGAATTGCTCATTAGACGCCTACTACGTCAAATGAGAAAGACCGCTCATTTTTATGGTAAAACTGAGGGACATAAGGGGTTCACATACTTTCAAGGGGCACTGTACCGGCAGGGACAAAAGAAAAGTGTGAGGCATTGCTATACGCTATATGTGCCTCCAGAGGTGAGCAGGGCACTATTCACTACTCATACACCCATATCTCCTTTAAAGTGATGCCTTTGTTTATATACCAGACAGCTGCCACACTATAGTCCCCATCCTTTTTTTTTTTTTTGTTTACATTGTCACCAAGTTAACAAATCCCACTTTTCCTTTGACTGGGTAAAAGCATCCGCTTGGCACTTCGCAGCTCACATGAAGTCAATATTGTGTAAAAAGGGTCAGTTTGTGAGAGATGTGCTAAAAACCACCAAAGAAGTAAACCAAACATGTTCATCAGCGTGTACAACACACATGGTCCTTGTTCTCCTGTACTGTCCTTCTTGGCAGCTACGCCAGGTTCCTGTTCAGCGAAGCATGATTGTCACGTTTCAGAGGTTGGAGTTAAAATGCGGCTGTCTTCCAACAGCTCACCCGTGGGGGCCTGCGAGCCAATCATCAGATGTGGTAATCGAAAGTTTCCAGTCTCTGCCCCAAACACCAGGAGTTGGAGACTGTCAGCACAGCTGACATACAATAAAATAATGTGGACAGAGTGTAAAATACAGCTCTAAAACAAACTTTCGTGAAGTTTTAATATATTTAATGCCCCTGGCATTTATAGACAAATGGGAAACCCAGTTACATAGTATTGCACCATGATGGGGGCAACTGGGATGTCACTTAAAATTATAAAGGTCTCAATGTGAATCCCAACTCCTTCCCTCGCACCCTTGATTAAGGTACACACACACAGACACACATTTTCAGAACTGCTTGTCCCATACGGGGTCACAGGGAACCAGAGCCTACCCGGTAACACAGGGCGTAAGGCCGGAAGGGGAGGGGACACACCCAGGACAGGACGCCAGTCCATCACAAGGCACCCCAAGCGGGACTTGAACCCCAGACCCACCAGAGAGCAGGACCGTGGTCCAACCCACTGCGCCACCGCACCCCCCTTTGATTAAGGTACTTACCTTGAATCCTTACAGTAAGAAAACCCTGCTGTATGAATGGCAAAATCATTGTGATGTTCATTAGCATACAAACACACACACACACATTTTCAGAACCGCTTGTCCCATACGGGGTCACGGGGAACCGGAGCCTACCCGGCAACACAGGGCGTAAGGCTGGAGGGGGAGGGGACACACCCAGGACGGGACGCCAGTCCGTCGTAAGGCACCCCAAGGGGGACTTGAACCCCAGACCCACTGGAGAGCAGGACTGTGGTCCAACCCACTGCGCCATCGCAACATTTTAATTCATTCTAGACAAAGGTGTCAAGATAAATTAAGATTGAGATGCTTCATCTCCCTGCAGGTCTGTCCACCTGTCAGAATCAAAATGTGGGAATGCAGAGCAGATCACAACAAACATGTAACTTGAAAGTTGTTGGGTCAGAACCCAAGATGACAACTTGCAAATGTGGTGCAATTCACAGCACAATTATTTCATTTGCTTCATCAGAATAAAATCTCTGCTTCTCCCAACAAACTGACATCAAAACTCCGCAGATACGTCTTGTATAACGTCTACAGCATCTGCCCATATCTGACAACACAATGTATACAGTTTCTGGTCCAGGATATAATATCCCCCCATGCTACCACAACTCCCTCCTGTCTGGTCTTTCAAGTTATGCCATCAGATCTTTCCAGCTTATCCAGAATGCCATTGGAGAAGTTCTGTTTGACCTCCCAAAGTGATGCCATCTCCCCTCCTCCACTTTCTGTGGCTGCCCATATGCAGTTTAACAATGGTAACAACCTACAAGATGGTCAAGGGATGTGCACCATAATACCTACAAAATCTCACCATGCTCTATTGCCCAGCAAAAGTGCTACTCTCCTCTACCACCGAGTAAACCTTTTGTTTACTCTGAGTTGTAGCATTTGAGAAAAGCATCTGTTAAATCTCTCACACTCACTTGCAACTATTAACTGCCTATCCAAGACAGGGTTGCAGCAATATGGGAAACAGAGGGGGCAAAGCTGAGCAGGAAGTGCCCCGGATAGCATGCCAGTCTTTTGTAGGGTAGCAGGACATATATCTGCCAAATCAATAAATGTAAATATAAAGTAAATCAATACAGTAAATAAAGTAAATAAAAATAATAATGGATTTAACATCTATTATATGAGATTCCACTAGATATTAAAACCTTTACAATACGCAGGCAGTTAAATCTGAATTCTCTTGGTGCTCAAGTCCATATTATAATATGCAGGTTTTTACAGCTTAGATGAATCAATTCAAAAGGTCACAGAAAATCAAATAAGAAATAAATGATTCAGACATTTCTTTCATGCAAAATATCTGTAATTTGCATAACAATTTTGCATGCAATTTTTGCACAGCAATATTTTTAAAGCACCTTCAGAAGTGCACAGCCTGTGAGCACGACTAGCATGCAGACAACCCAAAGGTAATGACTGTTTACAGAAAGACTTTGCAGGGTTGTATCAGAGAAGGATGCATTTCTGAGATGGTCATCTACAAAAGCATCCCAGAGTGATGTAACTATAGAGGCATCGACCCTGAAGAACGTTTCAATACAAGCTGAAATTCCGTGACGCTGTTACAGTGGCGTAGGGGGGTGCAGTGATGTGGTGGCGCAACGGGTTTGGTCTATGCCTGCTTTCCGGTGGGTTTGGGGTTTGAGTCCCACTTGGGGTGCCTTGTGACAGACTGGCATCCTATCCTGGGTGTGTCCCTCCAGACTTGTGCCCTGTGTTGCTGGGTTAGGCTCTGGCTTGCTGCAACCCTGCTTGGGACAAGTGGCTTCTGTGTGTGTGTGTGTCTGTGTGTGTGTGTGTGTGTGTCTGTGTGTGTGTGTGTGTGTGTGTCTGTGTGTGTGTGTGTGTCTGTGTGTTACAGTGGATCTGCCAAACCTCCACATGTGTAGCTTGTGCAAAATATGAGGGACACACTAAGCTTCTATGAAAATAAAATAAACAACAAAAAACAAAATGAATAAACATATGAATACATTTGTTTAAAAAAAGAATGAATCAAGGATTTGCAAATGCCAAAGGGCAAAAAGAAAAGGATTAAGGTAATAAGATCTGGACCTCCTGCAGCACAGCAACAGAATAGAGGCTTGAACATCATCACCTCATCTTCTCTGAACCAGTGGCAACTAGGCCTTAACCGGGACTGAAGACAGTCTGGCCTCCTACCTCACACTGCTCTCTCCAGGACTAATTCTCACAAAGAATCATTATATTTCTCGTATCAGCAGCCGGGATGGACTGCCCGGGGGGATCCGGAATAGAGACATGAACTTCACCTCATCTTACCATCTTTTTAACACTGTCACACCTGACTTGTTCTCTGTTTCAGTCCGAATCCCTCCTCCTGAGACTCACTATGAATCACCTGTTTTGCGGCTTTGTCCCACAACACGGTCTGGACAAAGGATCAAGGGACCATTCAGGTGACTCATTCTCAACAAATGCTCTATATGTAACTGAATAATTTCTGAAGCCACTTATATAAGACCTTCAAAAAACTCAGAGGAGGGCATTCATTGAAGGCCAATAAGGTCCAAAAATGTTGGGGGAAAAAAACAATAAATAGACAAAAACGGAGCAAGCTCGTGCCGCAGGTAGCCCTCGGGTTCTTCTCCGACTCTCATACTTCAGAAGAAACTGTGGATGAGATGCAGTAAGTCATGCCGCATTCTGCCTCTGGTGTCAGACGTGTACAAATTTACCAATAAACTCTCAGCTCAAACTGTATCGCAAACCTTTTGCTGTTTTTGCCCACCCCCACACCCCCCACCGCCTTTAAGAGCAGTAAATCCATTAGGACGCATTGTTATTTTCGTGGAGGCACTGTTCCACACCCCAGCTTGACACCGCTCTCAGCTGTTCCAAACACACACGGCCTCCGAGGCCCCCGGTATTACATGCTTCACAATAACGCGGCACTGGGTAATTGGAAGAGGATCAAAGCAAAGCCCGGGCCAGACTAAATACCTGACGAACTATGAGGTTAGGCTTTGAGTCCGCCGAAGCTGCGGAGAATACCAATGAGGCTGTGCGCGGAATCAAATTAAACATGCTGGAGGACTGGGCAGATGAATTTTTCACACACCCTTGCTTTCGCTCCAAAAAAGGGTTATTTGAGGATAACCCGGGTGCAAAGTCTTACATATTGTCTCCAATGTATAAATCCTTCAGAGTAAATTACACTTGGATTTACAGGTAGCTGGGATGCTACGGATAACTAGTTTGGCACCAGTGTTCAAAAGTGACAACTCTTACCTTGAATAACGTACATTTCACCTATCATTTGTTGATTTCTGAGCTCCATCCCAAGAGTCAGTTGAAAAGTTGTATACAGTTGTATAATAATTCAGGATGTGTAAGACGTTAATTCGTAGAGCTGCTGGAGTTCAAAGTGTGCAGATTACTTTTGCTTATGTACAA
Organism: Scleropages formosus; assembly: GCF_900964775.1. Taxonomy (NCBI): domain Eukaryota; kingdom Metazoa; phylum Chordata; class Actinopteri; order Osteoglossiformes; family Osteoglossidae; genus Scleropages; species Scleropages formosus. The sequence continues at coordinate 10,920,242 of NC_041811.1, forward strand.
AGCCACCAGACATCTCGCGGCTGACAGCTGCACCGTGACAAATAAAAGGATGAGGTCTGAAAATAAACACATCTGTGGGTTACGCTGAGCTGGAACGACATGGTGTCTTCTCCATGCAATGGCTATTTTGGAAGAAAAAAAGTATTATGAAATATGCATCTTCCAAACAGCACAAATGAAGACATGGGTTTAAGCAGCTGTTTATGTCTGAAAGCCTTTCTACATGCAGGTTTACGTCACATTATTGCAAATATGCACCAAATACCTGGCAGTCAAATAACTAAGGGCTCCCTTGCTTAAACATACAAAAGAAAAGGAGTTAAATTAAAATGTTGTATCTGTCACAAATTTAGCTGAACGGTGGTACGCTAACATAGCAAGAAAGGGGATAGCATGTGCTTTTCATAACTGTGATTTTTGAAAGCTTTTTTTCTGCCTTCTCTCTTTTTTTGCACAGACAGACGAGTGGTGGTGCTTAACATAGAACGAGAAACATTTACTCTTTTCATGGACGCTCTTCTCCAAAGTAACTTACACCATTAAATTATTTGCAATTATTTACTCATTTACACAGCTAATTTTTACTGTATCACTTCAGGGTAAGTACCTTGACCATGGGTACTACAGCGGGAGGTGGGGATCATGCCAGGGTCCTCTGACTCCAAAGGCAGAGGTTATTAACCACCTGGAATCCTGTTCCTCATAAAGGCAAGCTGACTATACTCGCACACTGATTTTCCAACAAAAAAAAACACACAATTTGGAAACAAATACTGCTGCAGTATCAATGTTTAGAATTCTGTTCTGACCAACAATTCATGTGCAAAAAACATTATCTTCAGTAACTGCAATAGCATTTTTCCCCCTTTTAAATTAGGGCTACAAAACTACTTTGCTTATACAGTAAAAAAAAAAAAAAACCATACAATATAATTAAATACCATATCTGTTTTACTGAACAAGAAACAAATTCTCATCATTCTAAAGCCTCGTTATTCCATGTTATCGGAACATTTTGCAAGGTTATGAACATATTATATCCATAGCAACATAGTCAGGTATTATTGTAAGGTCCAAATGTCTCCAGCTGTAGCACCTGATGCAACTTGGCAGGCAGACAGTACTACTGTGCCCTGAAACATATTTTTAGTCACTGCCAGTTAGATTTAAAGGAATTCAAATGCATTCCTGCTGAAAAAGAGGAAACATTTTTAAAAATGCAAACTAGTAGCGGTATGAAAACCCTTCACCATCAATGCTGTGAGCAGCTTAATAAGTCTATTGCTTGCGGCCTGCTGTGCTCGGCAGGGTGGAGTTGGCGTGGCACTCCGAGGCAAAGCGGGACCTTCTGCCACCGGACGCCTTTGAAGTGAGAGGTGGAGGTGGACGTCCAGCTAAGCATGTCAGGTGAAGTGATTTTTCTGTGTCCCGTTTGATCCTGGCGCAAAGAGGTGATTTCGACCGCTTTCTCTTGCCCATGAGTCGCGTGTCAGCTACGAGGGCACCAGCGGCATGTTCTGCGTTTTACGGTCAGCGGTGCATAATCTGATTTGCAGCTCCAATCCAATACCCTGGAAAGAGCGATAAAAAAACCCAAAGTTCAGGGAAAGTCATTTTTTAAAAAAGTAGTGGCGTGTGTAAGGCCAAGTTCGCCCTATGAAACATAGCAATATGATGTGCTTCACAGACCAGCACAGAAATCAAAGCAAAATATGGATTAACATCTTTCCAAGGCAGACATATCATAAATATTGATGTAATCAACAATTACAACAATTCAGCTTATGATAATCCCTGTAATAAAGGGCTTTAAAAGACTGGTAGAAGAAGAGAGAGAAAGAAAAAAAAAAAAAAACTATCATTTGTAATTAAATTTAGCACACTGGGTTATCTGAATATGAAACATTAATTTTATCATAAAACAAGTCAAACACGCAAGTCAATCACTATGTTTACTTTACATCTCATAATCTGTCAAATAATGTGACACTACTTTCCAAATTCACTTACAATGTGAGGTTTGCACATGAAGCTACTTAAAATGATTTACCCATTTATACAGCTGGGTACTGCTTTTAACTGTAAGTACCTTGCTTGAGGATGCAAAAAGAAGAGATTTGATCAGGAGTTCTTTAATTGCAAGGTGAAAATTCTAACGACTACGCCACTTGCTGTCTGATGCCATTGAAATGGGTGTTAAAATGTGCTTAAGGTAAACAAAGAATCACACATTCCTAAATTATATGCACATTACCATTTTGATTTAGAAATTCTCCACTGGAAGCACCCAGGCCTTGGTTTTTGCCCTTAAACATGACAATTAGAGGAACAATTTTAGTTGTTATGATGTACAACAGCTGAGAAACCTGCTTTCTGGGTGCAACCATAATGGGAGGGAAGGTGACACAGAAAGGTTGATCTTTCTTTGGCTGAACTGGGCTGGCAAACGTAGCGAGGCACATCAGCAGCCCATTGTTCATCCATTTCACATGTAATGCACGGCAACGCCGCACCCCCCGCCGATCCACGTCAGCGGCAAACGATTTTTCAAAGAAGGCCGATCGCATCACGGGGAGGTCATAAATTAACTTCACTTCATTTAAGCGCGGCCACCTGCCACGATTGCCCACGTCACGTCATTCTCCACACAGACGTTAGCAATTCAATCTGCTCAAGTCTGAAATGGGAAACAACATCATGCGTACAATATGAATGGGGGGGGGACAAAAAACTAACGGTAATCGAATGACACGGCTAGCACGCGGGGTTGTGAATTATGTACTGCATCTGAAGCAAACAGCGTTGTAATCAGTCAACTCCGTCATCAAAGGCGGATGGTTTTTCAGCCATGCTGCACACTGCCATTATATAAGTGCGCACATGAATAAAATGGGAGTTACGTCTGACATAAATTGAACACACCAGCAACCATATGAGGGGGGAAAAATGCTTTCCAGTGCATTAATCTACTGGCAATTGCTTCAAAAACAGCATGTGTGTTGTTTTGTTGAGCTTAACTGGGACTTTAAACAAGAATCCATCTTTTCCATCATTGTGTACAGTACCCAGGGCAGTGTGGTGGTGCACAGCTCCTGGGCTGTGGGTTTGCAAGTGGGTTGAAGTCTGCTTCGATCTGCATGGAACTTGCACATTCTCCCCACGTTCGCCAGGGGTTTTCTCCAGGTGCTCTGTTTCCCCACAGTCAAAAGACGTGCTTCAGATGAATTCATGACTCGAAATTGGGGTGACAGAGTGGCACTGCTGTCTCACAATGCCTAGGTGGTGTGAGAGGACATGGGTTTGCTCAGTCTGTGTAGAGTCTACATGTTCTCCCTGTGTCTGGATGGGTTTCCTCCCACAGTCCAAAGACATTCTGTTCAGGTTGCCTCATAGTGTGTGAGTGAGAGAGAGAATGTGTACCACTGATGTATGGATGAGTGACCAATTGTAAGTAGTGTATCTACATTTACTCATTTAGCAGACGCTTTTGCCCAAAGCGATGTATATCTCAGCAAAAGTACAATTTATGCATTACATTGAGAGAAGGAGACATAGCTGGAGACATGAAAGTCTCAAGCAAACCTAGTTTGTTCCCTACCACTTGCTGCATTGAGGTTCATTGTTCAAATAGGTGCATAAGACACAGACAAATCCCGATACCCACATCAATTTTTTTTGTTTAATTTTTTTATTAAATATTATAAGACACACAAATGAGCAGTACAATACCAGAGTAATGGCTGAATAAAGGTTGTATCTGGGGATGCTTCTGGAGTTACGATGTGTGAACAGTTACACCATAGACAATCTAAAGAGATCTTAGGCGAAGTGGATCTGGAAAAGTTGGGTTTTCAGACCCTTCTTGAAAACAGACAGAGTTTCCGCAGTTCTGAGTGACAGGGGATGGTCATTCCACCACAACGGACCCAGAACCAAGAACCTACGAGCTTGGCCTTTTGTGCGCGGGACCAGCAAGCGAGCAGAAGTAGATGAGCGAAGGGGCGTGGCTGGGGTGTACCGGTTGATTAAGTCTTGTAAGTAGCTGGGAGCAGTTCTATTGATGCATTTGTAAACAGTAACCAGGGTATTGAATTTGATACGGGCAGCTACAGGAAACCAGTGCAGAGAGATGAGTAGAGGAGATACATGGGAGCACTTTGGCAAATCAAACACAACTCGTACAGCAGCATTCTGTAGAAGCTGCAGAGGTTTGATGGCATTAGCAGGAAGACCACACAGAGGAGGGTTGCAGTAGTCAAGACGGGAAGTCACCATGGCCTGGACAAGTAGTTGGGCGAAGTCAGTAGTGAGGTAGGGACGGATCCTACGAATATTATGCAGGATGTATCTGCAGGACCGGGTTGTGGCTTCAATATGTTGAGAGAATGACAGACTTGCATCAATTGTCACTCCCAGTCTCTTAGCAAAGGAGCTAGGCGAAATGAATGAGTTGTCCAGTCTGATCGAGAGGTCGTGACGGAGAGCACAGGCCAGCTGGGAGGTAAAGAATCTCTGTTTTGGAGAGGCTGACTTGGAGGTGGTAATCATACCTCCATGAAGAGATGTCCGACAGGCAGGCAGCAATGCGTGCGGAGATGTCTGATGCACCAGGTGGAAAGGAGAGGAAGAACTTGGTATCATCAGCATAGCAGTGGTATTTGAATCCATGGGAGGCTATGACAGGACCGAGGGAGCAGGTGTAGATGGAGAAAAGAAGAGGACCCAATACCGAGCCCTGCGGAACACCGGTTGAGAGGGGCAGAGGAGAAGAATGAGAGCTCTGCCAGACCACTTGATAGGATCTGTCAGAGAGGTAGGGCTCAAACCATCTTAGTGCCGCACCTTTGATCCCAAGCTGGTTAAGAGAGGAGAGTAGAATCCGGTGATTTACAGTGTCGAATGCTGCAGACAGATCGAGCAGGATGAGGACCGAGGAGAGGGAGGCAGCTGTAGCAGCTTGGAGAGCGTCAGATACCGCCAGAAGGGCAGTCTCAGTGGAGTGACCAACTTTGAAACCAGACTGATAACTATCAAGGAGGTGGTTCCAGGTAAGGAAATCGGATAGTTGATCACAGACTGCTCGCTCAAGGGTTCTGGACAGGAAGGGGAGGAGAGAGACCGGTCTGTAATTTTCAACCAGATTGGGGTCCAGGAAGGATTTTTTTAACAGAGGTGAAAATAGAGCAGTTTTGAAGGCAGCTGGGAAACAGCCAGAGGAGAGTGAGGAGTTGATGATAGAAGAGAGGAAGGAGGAGAGTTGCGGGGAAATGTTCTGAAGGAACAGTGTAAGTCACCTTAGTGAATAAGGTGTGTGAGCTGATAACACTACATAGATTTCATTGGAAGTCGCTTTGGAGAAAAGTGTCTGCTAAATAAATATAAACACAAATGTATTGTAAATTACCCACTGTGTTCGTGTGTGCAACTGCCCTGTGACAGACGGGCACTCCATTCATTGTGTATGCTTCCTCATGCCCTATACCTCCAGGATAGACCCTGTGACCCTGCAATGCACAAGCAGTGATTGATATTGGAATGAAATTGTAAAAATATACAGCACCTCTCTATTCCATCTCATGGATGTTACAGCTGCTTATTTCCTGGTTTTAAATTAATAGTATGAACATTGTAGGCTAAAATCTGTGTATTTAGATTACAGGATGCTTTGTATCTTTGCCACCCCCTTGATACACCTACCATCTGTCAATTGCTAACTAGATTTACAGGGCCTCCATTAAAAGATTAAGTGGTACAGAAGATGAGAGGATGCTATGTGTGGGGGGATGGGGGGGCAGCAAAAAGTGTCAGTTTTATGTTAATACCTGTAACTGTTTACTTCATGGTGTATTGCACTTTACAAATCTAAACATATTTTTGGAAATACTCATGGAGAACTTGCAGAATATCTGTCATTCAGACTTATCCTTAATGTTCACAGGTTAAATAAATAAATAAGTGTCAAAGGAGAAAGACTGAGTGACACCGACAATTCCCGGGAGATATCTGTCAAAAGCTGACCATCAGTACACCTGTCATCCTGCGGAACGGAGGAAAGAAAAGAGCCGTTTTGTCTTTTGCTTTGCTGTCAGCGTGATGATGGAGTGCGCTCTGCTGTTGTCGATTCCCCGACACGGACAGCGCGGTGCTTCTCGCTGACCTTCGGTAGCCTCCTGAGGAATGTGCTTTGGAGGTGTCCTGGAAACCTTACCAGATGCTTCCACGGAACATAAGCGGGTACACTTTGCAAGCTTAACTGGAAAGCCCGCTCCTGCATGATCAGAAAAACTCTTTCGAACCAAGGCGTCAACCCTTGATTGACCGACCAAAAGCAGCTCAGCAGTATTTGATCGTAATTCACAGAGCAAAGTTATGAGTTGTATCTAAGTCTAAGGCAGTGGGTGTGTAACGCTGTTAAAGTCGTGCACATGAAAGCAGCTCAGATCTTTCCTCAGGCTTCAGGGTAGCATGGAGAGCCAAAGAAAGCACAGGCAGCCAGCAGTGTGTCACTCTTCGTATTGTAATGCAGTTAGTGCTTTACAAAGTATCAGTGATGAACACCAGTAATAAATGGAAACGACTTACAATGACTTTTCCATCGGCTTTCAGACCACTGTGATCATACATTCACATGTATTTAACTTCACCTTGGTCCAAGGTGACTTAAATACTGAATACACCACACCAGGGATGTCTAACCCTGTTTGGTCAAGGCCCACAGTCATTATTATGAACTGGTTTTACGGCCACATCTATGAAAATAACAGTAAATGACATAGTGAATCTTACATTTACATTTATTCATTTAGCACTTTTCATAAAGGGGACGTACAACTCAGAGGAAAAAAAGTGCATTTCGCCAACAGATGGGAAGATAACAGCTGCAGACAGATGATTCATAAAGTACAGTCAGTTTGTCTGATGTTGCCATTTACATCAGCATACATATCACTTTCTTTTTAATGGGAAATGAAGTACAACTTGATGGAGTTGATAGAATATTTTAAGAGAACCAAGGTTTGACACATTTCTTAAAATTTGCCTGGGACTCAACCATTCTGAGTGAGAGAGGGATCTCATTCTACCACCCTAGACCCAAAACCAACAACCTTTGGGCTTTTGATTTCATGTGTTCCATCAATAAAATGTGGGTAAATCAATTTTGAATGTTTGAACTGAAAAATTATTATTCATTTTGTGGTATTTCACTTAGGTTCCCTGTCTGTGTAACTATAACTGTGTTGTTTTGCGATTCAACTGAATTTATAGTATTTATAGATTAAGCACATATTGATAATTTCTAAATGTTCTGAGGCCACATTGTGTGACATTGGAGGTTGCTTGCAGCCTCAGCCTGAAAACAGACATCGCTGTACTGCACTAAACTCTCTACAGTCACTCATCCAACACATTCATTTGTACTAAGGTTGCAGGTTCAAATCTTACCTCTTGCTGTGGTACCCATAACCAAAGTACACATCCTGAATAAATTACTCCGGTAAAAAAATACCAAAATTTAATATGGGGTAAATAACTATACAGTAGGTAACTGAACCTAGTAAGCTGCTTTGGAGAAAGGAGTCAGCCAAATGTTAATACTCAGTTGAATCCATCTACAAAGGCAGAGCCTTGCTGTGGAGAGGTTCCGTTCTTTAACCACCACCCCACCAAGAGAACAGGTTACAGCTACTGAGAGGGCAGTCAGTATTTTTCATTGGCTCATTTAACTGATACTTTCCTTCAAGGCAATTTACAATGTTTGTACAATGAACCATTTACAATGATCTACCCATGTATGGAGCTAAATAGTTTTACTATATTCAGGGTAAGTACCTTGATCATGGGTACTACACCAGGAGCAGGGTTTTTAACTTTGGCCGTTCCAGTTGCAAAGCAATGGCTCTGGCTACTACTCCACCTGCTGCCTCAACACATACTTACAATACATTACATTTTCTGAAATGCTTTACAGAATTTAATGAATTAATTAACTGAAAGTGATATGGAAGAGTGAACCTTTTATACTTATGCTCTTACAACAACACTGTGTCCTGTCCGCCGAGAACATCAGACGCATTCCCTGCAAACAGGAAAGATATGCAGCATTCTGGGATTGCAGGCAATAACTCAAGATGTTTAGATATTGCCTTGCATTAATTCCACCCAATTATAGAACTTCCAGATCATTTTATTGCTGGAGGCAGCTTTTGGATAACATCAGAATTCGTAACCTGTCGCCAGAAGTGTGCAAGCCTATACATCGAGGATACCACGAGAGATGATCCATCAGATGTTATCATGCTCCTCCACTACTCAGACATTTTCTGGACCAACACTGAGAATGCTTAAAATACTTAATGTTACTTTCAAGCATCATTTAGAGGCATAGCGCTTGTTCCACACGTCATTCTACTGATGGTCCATTAGTCAAAAGAAATAAAGCCTTTTTTAATAAGCTATAAGCTGAAATCCAGACAGCATTGCTTGGTTTATCTGGATCTTCTTTCAAGTCCTTTCAGTTCTTCTTCTGCGCTTGCTTGCGTCTTGTGAGTATTAATCGACGGGATTTACACGCGTCTTCATTGAACGAGACAGATATGTAAATAGGAAGCTGAAACCCAGAATACGACGCATAGCCCAATTTCTCCCTAACTGAAGCTGACAAATGAAAAGCACGTTCTTGACAGCCCTAATTGTGGTGCAAACCCTTTGAAATACACAGCAGAATCACAAAAAACACTCACGTACACACTCACTCACACACAAAAGGGCTCCTTAACCACATAAATGCCAATATGCTTAAGAAAATACTGACTATTACTCTGGTCATATCATCTTCTGGCACCAGGCCTTGAATGAGCTATCAACATACCACCTGAAAACCTTGACATTCCGGGTCAAACCAGAACCAGGTGCTCCGATTTAATATATTTTGATTTTAATGGGAGAGGCTGCTTCCAATATTTTGATGGATTTCTAAATATGACACTTTCTCTCTACCTTGCAAGCAAAGGTCATCAATATCCACATTTAAAATATGCTATTTGGGTAAAACGAGCCACTCATGACGGCTACAAATCCGTTAACAATGTACAATTATCGAGATTCGCCGCCGCATTGGATTTCAGCACAGAAGTGCAAGTTGTGTGGAGTTAAACTAATTAGCCGCTACCGGTTGTTTATCTTGCCACCGGCAAGGCGAACCTGTCATTCATTTCCACTCACATTAATGATGGGAACAATACACTGTAGAGTGAATAAAAAGGTAAGCAGAGTGGGTGGGGGGGTGTGCAAAGCTTTGGTGCTGCTTTGAATAAAATGGAGTTTCACACCATTTGAAGACAGCAGCCTAGATTTGCAAGGCCTGCTTGACCTAAATCTTTTTCAGATCTCAGATGGGGCAGCAGGTGGCACAAAGTCCCCGCACTACAAAGACCCGAGATCAAATCTCACTTCTGCTCCACTCTTGAATTAATACGGTAAAAATTATCCAGCTGTATAAATGCATAAATACAGGTGGTGCTCGGCTTACCACGGGGTTGTGCTCCAACGGCTTTGTCGAAAATCCCCTTATATTAAGCATAAGGACATATAAACGATTAAAACGCATGCATGCTATACTTTTTTAAATGGGCGTTGTATTTTTTTCCCCTCACTAAACCTACACATAATTTATGTTGAAATAACAATAATATAGGATAATATAAATACCATACTATACTTTTATGCTGCACTATAATTTTCACATTCATTTCTAAATCTATTGTCTTTTGCTTTTTTTTGGCGAAACCAGAACACTTGCTTTTTCAATTTCTTGTTAATTTAAATAAAAAGTTACATGAAAGAAATCACAAATGAAAAGCTTTGTAAAAAAACACAATTGCTTCTACAGACCCAAATACGGACAGAGGTCCAAACAATAAGAAACATGGTGCCCTGCAGCAGTGTGGCCAGCTGATGTCATCACATAGCAAATGGAGTGGTCAAAATTAGACGTTACGACCAAATGTTTGGAATGCAAAATAAAATAAAATAAAATAAATAGAAATATGATAACACACACACACACTTTCTGAACCGCTTGTCCCATACGGGGTTGCGGGGAACTGGAGCCTAACCCGGCAACCGAGGGCGTAAGGCCGGAGGGGGAGAGGACACACCCAGAACGGGATGCCAGTCCGCCGCAAGGCACCCCAAGTGGGACTCGAACCCCAGACCCACCAGAGAGCAGGACCCGGTCCAACCCACTGCGCCACCGCACCCCAGAAATATGATAAAATAAAATAAAAACAAAATAAATAAATACTGGTTATAAATGGTGTCATGATGAAGTTGTATCCATAAGAACCTAAAGCGAAACAACGGCGCAATCCATACGCCAACCCGTCAAAGACATGGTACCTTCCTGCATGGAGAGAGACGGTCTGTCCAAAGTAAACAGGGACGTTTCTCTAACAGGCCCTTTTAGTCGCAGAGGACTGTGTCAGACGCTGTCTTTCCCTGCCTTTCACATTACGGGGAGGACAGTGATCTTGTTAAATCCATTATCACTCCTGTCCAATTCAATATCTCTTTACAAAATGTCACAACTCTGCCAGACTGTGGGGGCGTTTCAAGGAGACACATCCGTCCTTCGCTACGCAAAATATCAAAGACGAAATATTACTCTGCTTTCGGAAGATGCCATGCCTCCCATTTTCGGCATTACATTTGAGAAAGATCAAGCTTTCTCTTTTACTTTCTAAGATATTGTTTTTGATATGTGACATCACTGCCCCACAAACCAAATTGTGTAGACACCTGAATTTGTGTGCAGTTTTTGTGCTATGTTTATGCCATTTATTTGATCTGTTTTGCTTCTCGAGACATTAATGCTTATGTATGTGGCATGTGGCGCCATCCAGCTTCATGCTGGGAACATATTGTTTGACTTCCAACCAGCGTGCAAAAAATAAGTCTTAAAAGAAATTAAATCTGAACTTGATTTTGGAGGTTTTACACATTACACGATCTGCACGAAGTAAACAAAAAAAAAGAGATGTTCAGATAATACAGCAAAATATAGACAAAAGTTAGAAGACAAATCTTTTCACACAATGGAAAAAAGGCTAGCCACCAACATCTCTTGGCAGAAGAGCAAAGAAACAGCCCTCAGTTCTGGTGCTGGATACTGAAACTCAGAATACGGGTGCCAAACCGTGCCCACCGCGGGAAACGCCATTAACAGTTCCAGCATCCATTCAACTTAGCACTGCCTTCAACTGCATTACCTCATATGTAAATGATTATGAGCAAGAGGACTGTGATGATAAAGGCAAAGAAAAAAAAAAGATCAAAGAGAGTGAATTCGATTATAGTGGCACTGGGAGTAAAGAACCGTTTGACATGGGACCTATAATGATGGTCAAAGCAATGGTACTAGAATTAATGCAAGTTCATTGCTGACACTTTGATCCAGATCCAAACTTACTGTACTGGACCCATTTATATAGCAGGATATTTTACTGGCACACATCAGGGTCAATCTTGATCAAAGGTATTGCAGCTGTAGCACAGAGTAGAGCCTGAACCAACAACCTTCAGGGCCACGACCTTAATCACTATGCCACTTATGACTACACAAAGCCATTGTTTCAGAGTAATGCCTCTGCAGCAGGTGGCGTAAAGGTTAGAGATGCTGCCTTGCAGTCAGAAAGGACCTGTTTTGAATTCGTGCTCTTACTGTTGGACCTATTATCAAGGTTCATACCCTGAACCGATACAGTAAGAATACCCATCTGTATAAAATGGATAATTCTTCAAGTACTATGCTGTGTGCTGTGTCCTGTAATGGGAAGCAGAAGCAGGCAAGTGTATTAATCATAGCCCTTCCCATACAATCTGAACATCCTGGGCTCTAATCTCACCTCCTGCTGGAGTACTCTTGACCAGGGAACTTAACAAGAATTGATACAGCATAAATTATGCTGCAATAAAAATGGAGAAATCATTAAAAAGTTGGCTATTTCACATTTGTAGTCAAGGTTCCAGCAAAAACATAGCTATAAGGGCAACTGACAGGATGGAAATGATGGTATACTTGGTATAATTGTTTTGATAAATTCAGGCATGGAACAATAGAGTGGTAATAGCAGTCAGTCTGATGCAGTCAATGTAGCCGCAACTGTAATTTTACTGCAGATGGGGTGTGTACATTTAGCCACCATACTGCAGCATTTACGGCCATAGCGAAAAATAGAAAAATGAATTGTAAGGAAATTAAATGTACAGGATATCACAGGCATCCATAAAGAATAAGGTGTGATTTCCAGATCACAATCTTCTCACACAGTATAAAGTGAAATATAGGCTCTGCCGGCAACAGCACCGCTGTGCTTTATCCAGTGTTTGGCAGTCTGCACATCCTGTCCCCCGGTGCTGCAGAGCAAACAACAGCAGCTCCCAAAACAACGCATCTTCACAGAAGCCGTAAACACGGCTCCCGAGCCGCCTATCTCTGCCTCATCTCCTCTAAATGTGCAGATTAGCAGTCTGTGCGAGACCCCGGCGCCGGTAGTGTAAAAAGTTCACGGCCCCTTATCTGTGCCCTTGTGGTGATATTCCACCTTGGAGGAAGGCGGGAGAGAGGGAACAGCCACAAAGATACTGGAAGTTATGAAAACATACAAAGTGGGGGTCACAGACATTTATTTATTCAAAAATTCCACTGATGCTTTTCTCCAAAGCAACTTTCAGGGTTATACAGGGTTATGCACTGTTATACACTAAGCTACTTACTCTTACCCATTTACAGCTGGATCATTTTTATTACATGAGTTCAGGATAAATACCTTGATCAACGGTGCAACAGCTGGACCAGAAATTCAACCTCGTGTCCGTTGACTGTAAGGTGACAGTTTCAACCGCTCCGCCACTTGCTGGCCCTGATTTCTGTATCGTGTGAGAATTATTTAGGCCCACTGTAATAAATTTAACGTGACACAATGAGCCGGACAGAACGGCGTGCTCTGTTTACAGTGGAGTAACACAACAAACTGGAACTGTGTTCTCTTATCTACGAATTCAAGGGAAATACAACCGTCACTTTGTGAGATCAAAAGCCTCATCTGTCAGATAGTTAAATTCTGATTTATTAAGAGGAAATTAGAGAGTATTTAAGGTACAAGGAAATGGGAGGATGTGGCACCCTCGAGTAAGGCTCATCCAGCTCCATGTGCATTAACTATCTGAGAGAAGTCTATGAAGGAAGTCCACTTACCAAAAATCAACAAGAATTTCAAACGCCATTTCCTTTTCGATGATAAAAACACATCTATACTAATATTGCTACAGGACTGAAAGAGACCGGTACCTACATTTACATTTATTCATTTAGCAGACGCTTTTCTCCAAAGCAACGTACATCTCAGCAAAAATACAATTTGTGCATTACAATAGGAGAAGAAGACATGGCTGCAGAAATGTGATTCTTAAATAAACCTAGGTTGTTACTTTCCACTTGATGCACCGATGTTCATCAAGCTGTAAACTCTGCTCTAAACTATATGAAAACATCAGGCAGCTTCAAATAATGTATAATATGGGGTAATTAATGTTGCTCTACTTTTAATTCTCTACTTTATGAAATGTCCTGCAAAATATCTCTTCCAGAAATTTGCATCACTATATTTTAATTTTTTTCTGTGTGTGTGTGTTTGTTTTTGTTTGTTTTGTCCCCCACTGTTCAAGCAAGCCTACTTTACCCCTCCCCTACTATCTGTGCATAACTACGTGGAATATTATTGATAATATTATTTGGCCAAGTTGTCATACCCCTAGATTCAAGATTCAAGATTCAAGAGTGCACTTCCTTCTGCAATTGCTCTATTAATAGTAATAATAATAATAATAATAATAATAATAATAATAATAATAATAATAATAATAAATTCTCAACAGCGTCAGCTTGTTTGAGCACAGTCAGAGTGAAGGACGTCTCAACTAGGGCAAGAGTCGGCACCTCCTGTGGTGTCGCCTGCACAGCCTAGGGAATTCTGGCTTCTCATGGGTTCCCTTCTATCCCCCACACCCCTGTCAGCCCCCCCCCCCCCTCCAGCCAGAAGAGGCTGATTGAGACAGGGCACAGAGAGGATGCTGTGCTGCTGGGCGTGGAGTGTGCACACCAGCCGGTGGGCTCTAGTTGGCTTTGTTACCCCTTCTCCCTCGGATTTTCAAAGCTGAAGAAAGAGCTGGGAAAAGTGTGTATGATTGCGCTTGGACTACACATGAAATATTACAGCGAGAGAAAAACACTGGACAGTTGTGCCAGGGAAAAGGATTTGGGGATTTGTGAATTTATTCATGGCCTTGGCTGCAGGTGTTTTTTAAAAGGGTGAAAATACTTACTTTTCTATATATAATTTTTAATAGTTATTTGTTTTTTTTTTTTGGAAAGGGGAAAAACAAGCAAGTTAATCCTCATATTTTGTGTCCAGCAGTTGGATTTAACTTGGCCTCGTTGTATAAAAAAAACAAAGTATGTACATGAGGAGAGGCAGTAGAGGTGGTGAGGAAATTACGGGAATATCATGAACGCATTCGTCTCCAGACTTCTGGGTTACTATGTGCACCAGTGGGGCCATGGATAGGATATTCCATGAGTACAGCACAACTTCTGCTGAAATCATGAAACAGTTTCAAAAATGAATTAGAAACAGTCAAGAATCAAGACTGCTTAAAATGATTAAATAGAAGCAGTCTCATTATCGAAATACCAAATATTAATTTCTCTAACATAGATGAACTTTTGTAAATGCCAGGAATATGAATTGAGTTTAGCTTATATGAATCACAGATATTGCAGCATAAAGGAAAATTCATGAATTCAGCACCATATGACTGAATTTTTAATGGAGTTTATATTAAAAATTCTTACACTTTTAACATTGTTTTATTTGTTCATTCATACCTTTGCACTGAACTGTAAACCTTTGAAAAAGGAGAAACAAACAAAAAAAAATATGGAAGCAAAGCCTAATGGTTATTCTAATTTATTTCTATGTATGTATTTATTTAGTTACATTAGTCGTGCCACAGGGGGCTTATTTATACACTTATTCAGTAAGGAGTGAATTCCACATCATGCGACTGAAATCTTAAGGAACTGTAAAGGTATTTTTGATTAACCTTCTAAATGATTTTAGTTCATTGTGGCTTTTAATGATATTTTAAATGTGCAAAATACATAACAGAAATATACTGTACAAAAACTGATGCAAAAGTCAAGCAAAACCACTTTTTCACTGTCATGCCACTCATGACATATTATTCGTTATATGTTACTGAGTACTGAATTTGTGCACTTGTGTCAGATGAGCCCTCAGCAGATGTTTCATTGAATATAAGCTCTGTCATATACTAATTAAAAATCCTAATTCAAAAAGCATTATTTATATCTTGATAGACATATTTGTGGAATATTATAAACTACAGATACTTGTACAGTATTATGTAAAACTGAGTGATCGATCAGTTAGTATCTGAACACAAAAGGGACTAGGTGATAGTCATGTGGACGTGCACTGCTAAAAACATATCTGTCACGGAGCCTGTGGTAAAATGTGCTCTTTTTTGACAAAAGCAGGTAAAAAGGGGGAAAGAACAGAATTTGCTGGTTGGCTCGGCTGCAGGGTGATAGATGAGCCACATGAAAATGAGCCAAAAAAAGAAAAAAAAGAAAAAACACACTTGTGATGTACACCATATGCCACAGACACTGCAGTTACTGTGGTGTTTATCTGGGGAATTAACTTCTGAAAAAAGTGATTACCTGCAGTATCTCAATTTTTTTTCTAATTATCTACAGTGTATAACCATGTCTGACAATACAATTCATATCATTCATCTTGAATATCTCCACTGTGAGCTTTTCAGGGAGGCTGCAGTTAAAGGTTATTTGTGTTACTGGCTCATGAATGGTGCTTATTGTTACTTACATAAAATAATCATAGTTTTAAAAAATGCACTTGAAGGTCTGAATTGCTCTGGATACTGTAACCCAAAGAGAATGTGGCATTTTGCATCTTAGAGATTCAGTACCACTTGTCATATAAAACCTTCTGAACCTCTGGAAGACTGGCTTTTAAACAGTGGGTTAAGGCTGTTAGGGGCGTAATGGCAGGACCAGTGGGCTTGAGGTGATTGTGGTACCATACTCTGCTTAACTGGGAGGGGAGTTAAAGTGAAATGTGGTGAATAAACATGGTAGGAGGGTAATCGTGGAGCACCAATGAAACAAACTCCAAATAAAACAAGTAAATGAAACTTTTCTGGTAAAATCAAGTCAACCAGTGCTCTCAGTTGAAGCCTTAAAGTGACTGCTTTGGAAACAGGACAGCGATCCAACCCAAGGAAGCAGAAACATACAGGAAGTGTCTTGCTCCCGAAAATTGAGGGAAAAAAAAAAAAAAAAAAAAACGTGTTATATATTAAATCTAGAAAAGTAGACTGAATGAAAATGCAGATTTTAACATGAAAAGTGAGAGTAAAACATTTCCTTAGCTCGAAATGTATCTTGGAGATGAAATGTGACTTCACTTACCTTGTGGCTTAAATTAAAAATGAAATAAAAATCAATTTTCAGTAACGTTTGCCAATTAAAGGCAAAGAGTGTAAAGTTCTGAACGGTGATCTCGCCGCGCTTGGGAAAGGTGATCACACAACTTCCTTATGAATCAATTAAACACCCTGCATCCTTCACACACTCATATGATATCATATGCATGCGAAGAACTGCTCGAGCCACTGATCTGCATGAAGATTACACGTGCGCGGAAGGTGCGACTCCATCCATGTGCATATCACACAAGTATATGGCACTGCATGACTTTTATGGACAGACACCGGAGGTCCTGGACACCCCATGCTTATAAGCGTCCCAGTCTGTGTGTCTCGCGCCGCTGTGCGTTCAGAGAGGAGTCCAGCGACGCGCGCGAGCGTCACCGTGCGCACATGAGACGGCGCTCGGAACGGAAAATAAAATCACAACTTAAAATTTTCCATTGAAAAAAAAAGGGGGAAAAAAGAAACAATTTTCGACTGAGGTGTTTGTCACAAAAATAGGGGAAACACTGATACCTCTTGCTCGCCCACATGAGTGTGTGTTGCTGGTGGGGTGGGTGAAGGGGAGGTGATGCCGTGGCAGTTTGTTCTGATGTTACGCTGTAACGTTTTTGTAACATTCAAAGCGCTCTCTCGTGTTCTGTCGACACTGAGGGACAGTCGTGAGCGCACACGTTCACATCACTGACCAGAGAACATGGCTACTTAGTGTCACTGACCACACAAAACTGGTAGAATCACACTGACCACACTGACTGAGGGACATCGTGGACCACTTACGGAGTCAAAGGCCACGCGGTGAGATCACTGTCCACACTCGGTGAGATGACAGAACACTTCAGCACCATTCACCGCGTATGTGATGAGACACCACATATAGTGAGGTCACTCACTGACCGCACTGGTGAGATGACAGAACTGACCACACATGACATGACATGACAGCCCGCACATGACACACGGTGAGACCACAGGCACCCTGACTCAAGAGCATCACCATCAGCACCACCACTCCAGGTCCACCAGCGCCGGGACCCTGCGCCAGGAGCCCGCGAGGACCCCCAGAGGACCACGCTTACCCAGAGTGAAGTAAGGGAGCGCCGTGTTATCCAGGTCATCCAGCACGGAGATGCGCCCAGGTAGGTCCGTCCTGACGAACAGCAGGAGCCTGGACTCCCCCGATCCTCCGCCTCCTCCTCCTCCACCACCACCTCCGCCTCCTCCTCCGGGCGCGCTCCCCGACGCGCCCCCGGTGAAGCTGAACTCGTTCTCGCGCAGCACGGGCAAGGTGGACACGGTGACGGTTTTCACTTCGCACGGGCTCGACTCCGTGCCGCCGTCCCGCTCGTTCCTGCCCTCCTTGCCCCCCGCCGGCCCGCTTCCCATGAGCAGGAGGACCAGAAGGAGCGGGAGGAGCACCGCGCTGCGTGCCGCTGCTCTGCTCTCCATCGCGCGCTGCCTCGCGCTCCCCTCGCGCTCGCCTCGCGTTCGCCTCTCGCGCACGTTGCTGCTGCTGCCACCACTGCTGCCGCCGCAGCTCTAACTGAGAGGCACGAGGCGGCTGTTTCGCTTATACCATATCCTGCACGCGCCGGACTGGGGGCGTCTGTCCAGGAGGCGGCAGCATAGGTGAATCATGTGTGTTTTCCTTTTTTTTCTTTCATTATTTCGCCCACTCGTGATGGCCAGGGGGAGAAAAAAGGAAAGACACTGGTTGGCAGTTGAGAGCAGGCTGCAAGAAATCCTGGTAAAAATAAAATAAATAAATAAGTTAATTATTAAAAATGAGCTTAAATTAAGTAGTAGAAAAAAAAGGGCACAGACGGAAAATGTGAGGTAAACATGTAAACAAGAGGTATAAATGACGTACACGCGTTTCTGTGATCTATGTGTGAACAACTGTGAAAGCAGAGGAGGTAAACTCAGTTCTCTGACTGTGTATGTGCATATTAACTAACCCTCACATATTCCTCATGAAATAATAACAGTGGATAAATCTAACCTCACTTGACAAATTTCTCATGAAAGGTTGTGCCTTTTAACAGCTCTGAGAAGAATAAGTCAACATGCGGAAGCCATGTGCAGAAGACTCCTCTCTTTCTGTTTCCATGCTCACACTGGCCATCACCAACAGGAAACACTATGGCTGGTATTAAAGGAGAAATGTTTACATTTTGGACTGGAGTGTCCAGGTTTGTGTGGACACACACACACACACACACACACACACACACACACACACACACACACACATTTTCAGAACCGCTTGTCCCATACGGGGTCACGGGGAACCGGAGCCTACCCGGTAACACAGGGCGTAAGGCCAGAGGGGGAGGGGACACACCCAGGACGGGACGCCAGTCCGTCGCAAGGCACCCCAAGCGGGACTCGAACCCCAGACCCACGGGAGAGCAGGACTGCGGTCCAACCCACTGCGCCACCGCACCCCCTGTTTGTGTGGACACAGGATGCAAATTACAAAAATGATTCGTGATGATCTCAGACAGGTGTCCGCTGCTGATCCTCGGAGGTCTGTGAAAGGCAGTAAAGCCATTTTCGAACAACCTGGAGTCCATCATTCCACAGTGAGAAAGGCCATCTACAGGTGGAGTACATTTAAGATAGTCGCCCATCTACCCAGGGGTAGACATCATAGCAAATTCATCCCAAGTTCAGAGCATATGACACTCAAAGAACTTGCAAGGAATCCAAGGGATCTACAAACCTTTGTAAACATAGTAAATGTTAATTCGTGACTCCATCCTTAGGAAAAGATTGATCAAGCTTTTCAGCCATGAGAAAACGCCTTTCCAAAAATAATATTGGAGCAGGGCTTAGGTATGCAAAAATGGCACCTGAATGAACAAGATTTCTCAGTTTTCTCTGGCCACTTGATATCAAACCAGTTGTTTTGCCATAAACTCTGTTTTTAGAGTTTATTAAGTAACTCTGTTAAGCTCAAACTCTAATCAGTACTAGAACTTAATACCAACCGTTGAGATCCGGGCTGGTGATGATTTTGAGCTTTTTTATAGCCACTGGCTCTGGAAGTCTCACAGTCACTGAGTCCAACATCAATTTTTCTTCATGCCAGTGTATTCCAGAGGAAAATGAAGGACCATCTGTTTGACAACTAGTCTAGCCAAAAGCTTATCATGCAAAAGGACAATGATCCTACCTACATCAATAAAACTATGAATGAATGGTCAAAAATAAGATTCAGGGTTTTAAAACAACCAAGTCAATGTCTGCACATTAACCCTATTGAAATGTTGTGGCAGGGCCTAAAGGGAACTCTGCAAAAACAATACGCAACCATCAATAAGCTGAAGCAGATTTGTCCAGAGGAGAGGGGGCAGACATCCTTACTGCAAAGGCTGATAAACTCATACATATAATGATCACTTCAAGTTAAATGGGTTGTACAAGCTAGTGAATAACGGGGTGTGTTTCTTTTTTTATGCCTGTCTTCTGTGTTGACTTATTTTTGGTTGAAGCAATAATGCCAAAATGAAATCTTTTCTGTGTTGTCACATGAGGTTTCATTTATCTGTTGTTAGGTCGTGTTGAGTTTAGTAAAAGACTTGGTTATACCCCCATTGTAAAAGCATAGAATTGAAAGGTGGCCTGCTTTATTTTTCGCTTAACTGTTTTCCATTAAATTAACATTTAATTTTTCAAATTAAGTCTGCAATGCATGAGAAACACAACATATACTATAGTACAGTATATCCAATCAAGTTTCAAGTATACAGTATATTCAGACATACTTAAAAGGTAAAGAAAATTATGATCAATTTATTATATTAAAGTGCTTTAATTCATTTTACTGTAACGTAGTCTTTTATTTATTCATTTAGCTGACACTTTTTTCTAAAGCAACTTCGTGAGTGCAATTTGTGTACTAAACCTCTTATAATTATTTACCCATTATGAAGCTAGGTCATTTTTACAGGAGCAGCTAAAGGTAAGTACTACAGCTGGAGATAGAAGCCAAACTTGAGTCCTTGGAGGTGAAGCCCTAACCAGTATACAACCTACTACCCTCAGAGTTCCCATTTAGCATTCTGTAGTTTTAAGCCAGGTTACATCAGTGCAGCCACAATAAGTGTAAAGAATTCAGAGGGACATGATTCTCATAAAGTACAACCTTACATCTCATTCTGCTATACATATCTACGGGGGGGTGCAGGGGTGCAGCGGTGCAGCGGGTTTGACCAGGTCCTGCTGTCCAGTGGGTCTGGGGTTCGAGTCCCATTCAGGGTCCCTTGTGACGGACTGGCGTCCCGCTTTGGGTGTGTCCCCTGCCCCTCCAGACTTGCACCCTGTGTTGCTGGGTTAGGCTCCAGCTCACCACGAACCCTTTAACTTGTAATGACCACAACATCCAATCTAAGCAATTTTTTATTTCCAAATAGACAGTCAGGTCATATTCCCATATCCTCCATCAGCCAGGGGAAAAAAAAAAAAACACAAAAGATGGCACTGATTTGGTGAACATTGAAACCCCCTTTCTAAATAATCACAATAGGCTTGAACAAAAAAACTTCAACCATCATGCCTACACAGACCGTATTGCTCACAAGTGGCAGGCCTGGTAAATTATTATTAATTATATTATATTTATACAATGCCAAGGTTGGCCCATGGGGAACAAAGTATCTAAACCAATTAGGAACAAGTACTTAACTGCTTAAACTGCTTTAGTACATATCCAGCTGTAAAATGGATGGCATTCTTAAATTATTCTGAAATTATAAGTCATTTTTCTTTGGATGAAGGTGTCTTAAATTCAACAAAACAAAGAAGATTTATTTAGTCTGAGATTAGAAACTGAAAGAGAATACAGACTCATCAGTTATAAATTGATAATGACATACATTTAGAGATCGTTGATTTTAGTGGGTAGGGGGCGCGGTGGTGCAGTGGGTTGGACCGGATCTTGCTCTCTGGTGGGTCTGGGGTTCAAATCCCGTTTGGGGTGCCTTGCGGCAGACTAGCGTCCCGTCCTGGATGGGTCCCCTCCTCCTCCGGCCTTATGCCCTGTGTTGCCGGGTAGGCTCCGGTTCCCTGTATGGGACAAGCGGTTCTGTGTGTGTGTGTGTGTCTGTGTGTGTGTGTGTGTCTGTGTGTGTGTGTGTCTGTGTGTGTGTGTGTGTGTGTGTGTGAGAGAGTGATTTTAGTGGAGATCTTGACTTCCAAAGTTTGGTTTAGGGTTTACTTGCACATTTATTATTGGGTTCACTGTATTATTACAGTGACTGTATTACTGTGACATGCCAGAAATCAAATGTCAATACTGAAAGACAATGAAAGCAATTAAAACATTTTATGCAATCATTTTAGGTTTATGGGTAGATACATTATAATAGCTTTTATAATGTAAATAATATGTACAAATCTATTTATCAAGTACACTGTAATCACGTACAAATCTATTTATGAAGCACAATATGTTTTTTTATAATGCAGCATTTAATAATCAATTTGGTTTTTCAATGAAGATTTATTATAGATTGAAAACTATTCATTTACACAAGTGAAGACATAGTACAAGCCAAGTTGCTACTTTCTCTTATATACTCATAAAATTCTCATTCTCAAGTCCTTTTCATCCCCTTGATTAGGCAGGAAACCATCTGTTCAGTTGTTTTTTTTTTATTTTTGTTTTGCTCCACTATCCAATTTGTGCAATACCATGTACAACAGACTCGTGTCTTGAAAAATTGAGAACTAATATTAAAAAAACTAGCTTACACTAATGTTTCAACTGGGGCCAATATAAACATCGTAAAAAAATCATAAAAGACCATTTCTGTCTATTCACACTTCCCAGCCAGAACAGATAATCATTTTCCATTATTTACTTAACTCTAGATTGCATCAGTTAAACAAGGCAGCTGGCTCCATTTTGTAAATACATTTAAAAGAGATGGCAATCCTGCAGTTATGAAGTTCTTCATTACAAAGCCATTTTCAACACTGTTTATGAAGGCAGTCATTTATTTCCTATTATTACGTGGGGTGTGAAAAAGAAAGTGCACCTTTCTCACTTCCAGGCCTCATCAAGTCCTGACAATAGATAAAGTTAACCTTGCAGCACAAATACTCTATCCATTCATCCAGTTTTAATAACCGCTTGTCCTAAGCAGGGTGCTGGTTATTTGGAGCTTATCCCAGAAGCACTGGGCACAAGGCTGAAGGTACAACCTGGATGAGACATCACTCCTTGTGAGGGTAGCCATTTACACCCGCACCCATTCACACACTAAAATCAGTTTAATGTCACCAATCCACTTGAAGCACGTCTTTGGGCTGTAGGAGGGAACCGGAGCACCAGGAGGAAACCCATGCAGGCACAGAAAGAACACGCAAACAGAGTGAGTAGGGTTCAAACCCACGTTTTCCTGCAACACCCAGGTGCAGAGAAGTGCTACAGTGCCACCGGAACAAATACTCATTCACATTAATTCATATAGTGCAACATGCGCACTCATGCATTCTCAGACTATGGGCAATTTAGAGTCACCAAATCACTTGAAACATATCTTTGGGTAGTGGGAGGAAGCCAGAGGAAACCCAGTGGAAAACATGGAGAACATAGAAACTGTTCACAGACAGAGCTAAATTTGAAGCCATGTTCAAACCCTCACTTCCATACTAAGTAGGTGAGTGATTTAACATAATTGCTGGTCAACAAATTAATATAATCTGTACATCATCAGGAAATGATATTGTGCTTGTAAAAGCAGAATTGTTGATGGTTTGGTCAGGTGTGTCCAGGTTTGCATTGAAACAGTAGGCTAAGAACAAAAGGGTATATATGGTGATCACAGACAATAAACTGTTGCTATTCATCAGTCTGTGATGGGTTATAAAGCCATTTCCAACCAAGTCCAACATTGCACAATGAGAAAGGTCATTTACATTCAAGACAGTTGCCAGTCTACCCAGGAGTAGGTGTTCTAACAACTTCACGCAGAGATCAGACTTTATGGCACTCATATGAATTGAAAAGAACTGAAGAGCCACATCCAGGCCTCCACAGGCCTATGTCAATACAGTAAATGTTAGAGTTTATCACTCCACCATAAGGGTATGCTAACATGCAGAAGACATGTGCCGAAAGGTAAGTGTACCCTTTGACTCAGTAACTTGTAAAACTGCATTTATCAGCTTTAACTTGAAGTAATTATTTTATAAATGAGTTTTATAACACCTAGGAGAAAGTCTGTCTAAATCCTCCATAAAAAGTAGCTTCAGTTCATGTCGTGTTACTTGAACCCATGTTCAATTTATGTGAAAGATGCCAGCCAGTCCATGGCCACATTGCCAAAATCGGACCTTAAACTGCAAGTGCAGAAAACTGCACTACACCGCTATGCTACTGAAGAATAACAATGAGCAGCACCAACCCATGGTTGACACATTTTATAAATCTTAGGCATTTTTTCAGGAACCGTCTGGAGAAAAGAACGTATATTACATTTTCTGTGACAGTGGTAGATAGAACTAAGAGAAAAATAAAAGTAAATGTAAAAGTAAATTCTGTTACATAGGTTAAAGTGGCCCCTCTCGAACCGCCACCTTCACGTTGTGGAGGGGTTTGAGTGCCTGAATGATCTCAGAAGCTATGTTGCCTGGGGCTATATGCCCCTGGTAGGGTCTCCCATGGCAAACAGGTCCTGGGTGACAGACGAGACAAAGCGTGGTACAAAATCCCCTTATGATGACCATTAAATCAAGGTTCTCGTTTCCCCTTCTGGTATGGGGTCACCGGGGCCCCACCCTAGAACCAGGCCTGAGGGGGTGGCTTGCATGCGAGCGCCTGGTGGCCAGGTCTATGCCCATGGGGCCTGGCCAGGCTCAGCCCGAAGCCAAGATGTGGAGCCGCTCTTCGGTGGGCTCACTACCTACCGGAGAGGCTGTAAGAGGCCGGTGCGTTGTGATTTGGGCGGTGGTCGGGGCCGAGTGCCCGGCCGACCCAAACCTCGGGCGCCAACTTTGGCTTTTGGGACTTGGAATGTCACCTCACTGTCCCACTGGGGACTCTGTCGTTCTACTGGGGGACTTTAACGCCCACATGGGCAGCGACAGTGACACCTGGAGGGGCGTGATTGGAAGGAACGGCCTCCCTGATCTGAACCCGAGTGGTGAGTTGTTATTGGATTTCTGTGCTAGTCACGGCTTGTCCATAACAAACACCATGTTCATGCATAAGGATGTCCATCAGTGCACTTGGCACCAGGACACCCTAGGTCGGAGGTCGATGATCGACTTTGTAGTCGTTTTTTCTGATCTTCGGCCATATGTCTTGAACACTCGAGTGAAGAGAGGGGCTGAGCTGTCAACAGATCACCACCTGGTGGTGAGTTGGATTCAATGGCGGAGGAAAAAGCTGGACAGACCTTGCAGGCCCAAACGCATAGTGAGGGTCTGTTGGGAACATTTGGTGGAGGCCCCTGTCAGAGAGGTCTTCTACTCCCACCTCCGACAGAGCTTCAGCCAGGTCCCGAGGGAGACTGGGGACACTGAGTCCAAATGGACTATGTTCCACACCTCCATTGTCGGGGCGGCGGTTCGGAGCTGCGGCCATAAAGTCTCTGGCGCCTGTCGCGGCAGCAATCCCCGAACACGGTGGTGGACACCGGAGGTAAGGGATGCCATCAAGCTGAAGAAGGAGTTCTATCGGGCCTGGCTGACTCATGGGACTCCTGAAGCAGCTGACGGGTACCGGCGGGCCAGACGGAACGCGGCTCTGGCAGTCGCCGCGGCAAAAACTCGGACCTGGGAGGAGTTCGGTGAGGTCATGGACGAAGACTTTCGGTCGGCCTCAAAGAGATTCTGGCAAACCGTCTGACGACTCAGAAGGGGGAAGCAGTGTTCCGCCAACACTGTTTACAGCGGAAGTGGTGTGCTGCTGACCTCAACTGAGGATGTCCTCGGGTGGTGGAAGGAGTACTTTGAGGATCTCTTCAATCCCTCTGACACGCCTTCCATAGAGGAAGCTGAGGCTGGGGACTTGGAGGGGGACTCGTCCATTACCCTGGCTGAAGTTGCTGAGGTAGTCAAAAAACTCCTCGGTGGCAAGGCTCCGGGGGTGGATGAGATCCGCCCCGAGTTTCTCAAGTCTCTGGATGTTGTGGGGCTGTCTTGGCTGACACGCCTCTGCAGCACTGCGTGGAGCTCAGGAACGGTGCCTCTGGATTGGCAGACCGGGGTGGTGGTCCCTCTTTTTAAGAAGGGGGACCGGAGATTGTGTTCCAACTATAGGGGGATCACACTCCTTAGCCTCCCTGGGAAAGTCTATGCCAGGGTACTGGAGAGGAGAATCCGACCGATAGTCAAACCTCGGATTCAGGAGGAGCAATGCGGTTTTCGCCCTGGCCGTAGAACACTGGACCAGCTCTATACCCTCACTAGGGTGTTGGAGGGTTCATGGGAGTTTGCCCAACCAGTCCATATGTGTTTTGTGGACCTAGAGAAGGCATTCGACCGTGTCCCTCGTGGCATTCTGTGGGAGGTACTTCGGGATTATGGGGATCAGGGCTCGCTGCTACGGGCTGTTCGTTCCCTGTATGACTGGAGCAGGAGCTTGGTTCGCATTGCCGGCAGTAAGTCAGACTTGTTCCTGGTGCATGTTGGACTCCACCAGGGCTGCCCTTTGTCACCGATTCTGTTCATTATCGTCATGGGCAGAATTTCTAGGCGCAGCCAGGGAACGGAGGGTGTCTGTTTTGGTGGCCGCAGGATCTCGTCTCTGCTTTTTGCAGACGATGTGGTCCTGTTGGCTTTATCGAATCAAGACTTAGAGTGTGCACTGGAGAGGTTTGCAGCCAAGTGCGAAGTGGTGGGGATGAGAATCAGCACCTCCAAATCTGAGGCCACTTTTCTCAGTCGGAAAAAGGTGGATTGCCCCCTCCAGGTTAGGGGGGAGTTGCTCCCTCAAGTGGAGGAGTTTAAGTATCTCGGGGTCTTGTTCACAAGTGAGGGAAAAATGGAGCGTCAGGTTGACAGATGGATCGATGCGGCGTCCGCAGTGATGCGGTCATTGTACCGGTCTGTTGTGGTGAAGAAGGAGCTGAGTCGTA
Source organism: Scleropages formosus (assembly GCF_900964775.1). Classification (NCBI taxonomy): domain Eukaryota; kingdom Metazoa; phylum Chordata; class Actinopteri; order Osteoglossiformes; family Osteoglossidae; genus Scleropages; species Scleropages formosus. The sequence continues at coordinate 10,946,929 of NC_041811.1, forward strand.
AGGCAGAAGCTCTCAATTTACCGGTCGATCTACATTCCTACCCTCACCTATGGTCATGAACTTTGGATCATGACCAAAAGAATAAGATCGCGGATACAACCGGCAGAAATGAGTTTCCTCCGCGGAGTGGCTGGGCGCACCCTTAGAGATAGGGTGAGGAGCTCAGTCACCCGGGAGGGGCTCGGAGTAGAACTGCTGCTCCTCCGCATCGAGAGGAGCCAGTTGAGGTAGTTCGGGCACCTGTTCCGGATGCCTCCTGGACGCCTCCCTGGTGAGGTGTTCCGGGCATGTCCCACTGGGAGGAGGCCTCGGGGCAGACCCAGGACACGTTGGAGAGACTACATCTCCCAGCTGGCCTGGGAACGCCTTGTGGTTCCCCCAGAGGAGCTGGAGGAGGTGCGCGGGGAGAGGGAAGTCTGGGGGGCTCTGCTTGGACTACTGCCCCCGCGACCCGGTCCCGGATAAGCAGAGGAAGATGGATGGATGGAGGTTAAAGTGGACTCAAATATTCAAATAAGTATTAGTTTACTCTAAACAGCTGCACTCACATACACTTACAGTACAAGGGATCATACAAGGAATTTATCCACAGCTTCACATTTAAACTGGACAAACTGTAAGTAAGCAGGTATGCTCCTTTGTTATAAGGATTACACTTAAAAGCAGCAAGTAGCATGCAAACCTGTTTTGCTTAAACATGAAACTCTCACAATAAAGAAACACAGGGAAAAGTTCACAATAATGGGAAAATCAACTTTAGTATCCTATCACAATGCATGCTGGGATAGCAGCCGCTACCTGAAGTGCAAAATCCAGCAGAATGGGAGACCTCATTTGCCTTTTTTTTTCCACCAACAGTAAAATAAATGTAAGCAATATTCACACTCACAGTGATCTTTCCTATTCAGTTATGTTGTTACTCCGCATCTATCCAAGTCAACTGAAAAACCGGAAAAAAAATTGCCAAGGGTGCTGACAAAAAAATCTTACAGTGGCGATAACGCAGTGAGGCAATTCACAAATTTATATAAAAAAATGTTCCATATTCTCTTTTGTCTTTACAAAGGAATACACATATTTAGACAAATGACTTCTTCAAAAGGTTGAGCTGATAAAACAATGCAGACAGATTTTTTGCAATGTGTGCTGAATCTACTAGATCTTTAGATGTCAAGGCTATTACTTCGCTGATATAACCAGGAAAAACAGGCCTAATAACTAGCCATTTTTGTTTTGAAAGAAAAAAAGTGTTTTTCCTTGGATGCATATCTAGCTAATGAAGAGTCCTCAGCATTTACAGTATATCTTTCCAATGAGCATTTCCCAAAGTAAAAGAGTGACTGTACACCCAAATTACGGCTTGATGGTTTAAGACAAACATTGTGCATGTCCTGCTTTGTTTGGCAATAAGGAATTAAAATCACCATTCACATGCACTGACTCTTTTGTGTTGTGTGTGTGTATTGCTCATGAGTGAATACAGAAAGACTTAAGCTTCCCCAATGATTTGCCTTTTTCTGCAGGCATTAATGGTTCATGAAGCACATTTTGCATAAATGAGATAACTTGACTGATTCTGAAATCTTTCAACTAAGATGACATCTGTTTTAGAATTTACAGCAACATTTACAACATTTTTGTAGTTGCAGTATAACTATAATGAAGTAATTAGCAACAAGCCCATGGCCATTTTTTGCGCATAACTACATTGCTGGGTGCAGTAATATAAGTTTACTGTAGATATTTGGTTTTTTAATGCATGTGCAGTGAACATGCCGGCGGTTATGTTTGAAAATTGTTATATTTGTGCCCATTGCAGGCAGCCTGTCCAATAGATTTCAAGCAGTGCATATGAAAACACCCGGTCATACCGATCAATGTCCTATATATGCATCCGCCCACTCCCTTCCCAGCTTCCACCTGTCTCCCTGGCCCCATGCCATGGGGCATGTGATCCCCCACCACTGCCACACTGGTTTAGCCCTTTGCTGCCAGAGGAAGGGATGCTGGGTTTGATACCTGCCAGGCGAGCATGCTCTTTCAGCTGCTGTAGGATGCTGAGTCTGTGGCACACACACACACACACACACACACACACACACACACACACACACACACACACACACACACACACACACACACACACCTACAACTACACAAACAACTTTGGTTTCAGATATGATTTCACACAGACTTTCATTTCTCTCATTTTCTCATTCTAACCATATCCGCAATGAAACATATCATGAATTATTATTTAATTATTATTATACCATGAAATTTCACAAGAAAGTCAGCAAAACACAAATGCACACCGATTAATATTGCATCCATTTGGAACGGGACAGCAGGTATGAAGGACGGGGTTTTAGATGACTGACTGCTGCATTTGTCCGGCCCCATGCAAATCACTCTGAATAATGATGGCCAGCTGGCCCCTGCTGCCACAGTGTAAAGAGCCAGGTTGTCAGAAGTGACAGGCAGAATGACCTGCAGGGCAAACAAAAAAGAGAAGTCCCTGCCAATGTTAGTCTGTTACGCACATCTTGAAGTCATATTTGAGTTATTTAATGTATCTATTCTGTATGCTGTCTGAGTGTGTGAAACCATGTGCTGCTGTGCATCATATGACCTAAGGCCTGACAAGCTTTTCTTAACTATATTGAAAGTGTAATTTTAACACAAAAATGTTTTCATTCATTCCTGACATAGAGCATCTCATTACATAGTCACAGAAAAGCAGGTGTATATAAATGCCAAATGCAATGAAAATACTGTGAGAATCGTAATGCTGTTTTTAAGATCTCTTTGCAAATCTGACCTCAATATTGTGCTGACTTTTTTTCGTACCATATAAGGTTTTTCAGAAGTGTGTCAGCTGAGACAATTAATAATGTAATAGCGCATTATTTTTTCATAAGAGATGGGTCATGAGTTTGCATTCTGATAGCATTGCATATGAATTCATTTAAATCATGTTTGAAAAAGCAGAAAAGACTAAGCAGCAGGGGGGCTGAAGAAAGGAAACAAAGCAAGGAGTATCTGACAGTTCAAAGAAATTTATCAAATTGAAAATAAATTATTTGTCAAAGTATTGTGGCTAATCATTAATTGCAGCAGTTTCATAAAGGAAGGGTAGTTTATGGTTCATGATCTGACCTTCACAGTCTTAATCACAGCTTGTCTGCAGACGGTATGTATGTCAACAAATTCCTCCAAATTCTACATATGAGCACATTAAAAATCAGTTTCAATACTGGGCTACGAATTTAACGGGAGTCGTAAAAACCCATTTAATGAGTTATTGTAATTGGTTGCAGTGTTTGGCCACGCTGTCACATAAACAGATGGTGACGATTTTACATACCGTCTATCTGTCCGAAATATGACAAGTGTTTGATAGTCTTCCCCCCTAAAAACAATCAAGCACACGGTTTACATAAGAAGGCAATACATCAATGTTACTTCCAGCTATGGCTCGGCAAACAATTATTCAGAGTCGTGGGAATAATGGCATTGGTGCTGAAAGTCTGTGGAAAGTTTGAGAATCACTTCTGCATACGACTGCCAATACCACCAAAGGACATGACAGAGTCAATGATCAGATGAGGAAAGGTTAATATTTGTAAAGCCTTCACTCTATACAAAGTCATGTCATGTCATTTTCAGAACCGCTTGCCCCTTACGGGGTCACGGGGAACCGAAGCCTACCCGGCAACACAGGGCGTAAGGCCAGAGGGGGAAGGGGACACACCCAGGACGGGACGCCAGTCCGCCGCAAGGCACCCCAAGCAGGACTCGAACCCCAGACCCACCGGAGAGCAGGACTGCAGTCCAACCCACTGCGCCACCGCACCCCCCTCTATACAAAGTTTCTATTTAAATGTTAAGGGATTTACACCTTTTTTTTGTTTTGTTGTTCATTTCTTAGCTCAAGAGCTTTAAACCTCAGATTCAGCTCAGTCTGTGTGAAGTTCGCATATTTTCCATTTCTTTCCTTTGGATACTCTGGTTTCCACTCACAGTGCAGAGTCCGAAGACCCATATTTCAGGCAAATGGGTGACTAAACTGTCTGTAGTGTCTAAGTGAATGACTTTGCGTGATTGCCCTATGATGGACCAGCATCCTTACCTCAAGCCTTATTTTTCCAGGATAGGCTCTAGACATCTACAGTCCTGCATTGGATAAAGGACTGATGAATGTTGAGTGAGGGTTCTGTGTTTATAACTTTCACCTCTCTGTATTACTGTGTTTCTCTGGATGAGACCTACTGTTGAGAAGAGTTTATCACCAACCTATGGGCAATGTCTATGAAAAAGATCACGACCCAAGCTGTACTCTGTCTCACACTGGCTGCTTCTGTCTTTTCTCAATACACTTCTATGGTCTGCTCAGTTCACCAATATTAAATGAAAGTTGTGTTTATTTAGAGATAACTGTACTTTTCAGGGTAGTTCTTTACACACATTGCTATAATTTCCCTTTTTCAAAGTGAAAATGTTTTGATCTCACAGACCAATTTCGGTACTGTAACATAGAAATTATAGGTGACTTCGAAAAAAAAACAAAACCACCATGAAAATACACACACACACACACATTTTCAGAACCGCTTGTCCCATACGGGGTCACGGGGAACCGGAGCCTACCCGGTAACACAGGGCGTAAGGCCGGAGGGGGAGGGGACACACCCAGGACGGGACGCCAGTCCGTCGCGAGGCACCCCAAGCGGGACTCGAACCCCAGACCCACCAGAGAGCAGGACTGTGGTCCAACCCACTGCGCCACCGCACCCCCACCACCATGAAAATAATAAACATAAAATTAATAAATTCTTAATGAAAGACAAGTTTTTTGGCTACCCTTTGTATTTAACCTAAAACACAGAACAAATTTTTTTTTTTAAGTTTATTCAAACAAACTGAGGCAAGTTAATACCCGCAATAAGGCTGAGTGAACGCAAGGGCTCTGGGTTTCTTGCTTTTGCCCATCTGTTTGGCAGGTTGCCCCACAATTAGGCGTAAATGACTGCGGCTAGGCTGGAAAGAGAACGGGTGCCATTATCAGAAGCTATGGGGTCTGTTCATCGGCTAAATTATCAGAACAGATGGAAAAAAAAGAAGATTCATCACAGCAAACTGCCTTTTCTCAATGGCCCCTTCTCTCCCTTTGCATATATATGGGTTTAAAAAATTTCCTTGCTCAGCAAATACTCCCCTGACTTTATACTCCATCTTATTTAATTTTAACCTACTGAGCTTGTTTATTTTCATTTAGTCGATATTAAATTGTTTCGGCAAATACCTCTCATCAGCAAATACTTGTCATTTCCAAAGACCCTTTGTGAAGAAAATCTATATATTTAGTGTGTATAATTTTATAGTGCTGTCATTCAGCATTTTGCACCGTGTGCTCATTTTCAATACTGTTAATGGGATGTAGGGCACAGGCCCCATGCACAATTTCAGCTCCATGAGTGAGCGTAAATGTCCATTTCAAAAAGGTGAAACTGTGCAATAAATCACAAGCCTCTGTGTGTGCTTCTGTCATATTTGCATGCTGAGTGAATTTACACATTTTCTGTTCTTATTTTTAATTTTTTAATTTTTTATTTTTCAGTTTATCTTGTCCCACTGACAAGAAGCACAAAATCTAATGGCTTCCAGTTCTCACTTTTGGCTCAGATGTGATGCTGTCATGGTGTCACAACGGAAGGAAGCCATCGGACCCAAGCACTAGAGCGATGAACAAGGCTGAACAAGGTTCCGCATTTGAGTGTGCTCCTGACCGCCCTTTTATGTGTTCACTCCCTGATCTGCCGCAGGTGGTCCTTGTTGCGCCGAGGAGGGTGTGACAGATAAAATGAGCTCCCTCTGTCCCTCAGAACTGCCGAATCCCTGTCAACATTGCAGAGGGGTCTCAAAATCCATCTCTTCAGGTCCTATTTCTCTACTGATCTCCACACAGGTTTACCAGTATGTTCTTTAACACCCGTCACTTTTTTAACTACTTATTTCACTATTCGTGTGTCACTTTCAAAGGTCAGTGCTTGAATAAGAGTCTGGAACTGGCAAAACTGTGGTATAAAACAAGTTGTGGTTTAATAATCTTGTTTTTGTATTTAAGCTTCTGTGAAATGCATTTTCTTTACTTGCAGCTATATGTAGCTTTGCAGAAAATTGTCTGCCAAATGAAAAAAAAAAATGTAAATATCTGAGAAATTTCTGTGTGCAAGATCTCCAAAGGCCCCCATATTCCTACTGAACCCAAAAAGATTCAGAGATAGATGACCGTGAAAGTGAAAAAAAATTTGCTATCATACTTCTTACGACCACTATTTTTATTCCTTTGCTTCCTCCTGCGCCTGCCAATGATTTCTTTGCTCTCCCAGCATGTTTCCATAACTTGGCCCGTCATCATGATGGGGGCTGGCTGCTGATCACACTGCCCACGTTGTGGAAATATTTACAGCTCAGCCATGGACGCGTGTGAAACAAACACAAGGGATGAATAAGGAGAGTACCCCCTCTGAGAGCCCAGGAACCCACGTCTGCTTCGTGTGCTGATCTCTGCCAGGGCCACCTATCTCCCAACACAGGTCTGTTGGCATGGAACTGGAGTGCCATGATAATTGAGAAGAAAGGAAATAAATTCAATATTAAAAAGCATTGAGAGCACGACTGCATTTGAGCAATTTATTGAATTCAATAAGGGTGAACTGGAAATGGTGAAGGGACCTGGGGTCTGGCAGGGTTAATGTGAATACCAACAAAAGAAATGTAGTAAGAAATGAATGGTTCACTAGCACATGTAATTCTGAAAAAAAGAACATATTTCAGCATCAGTTATGTAGCTATTATGCAATTTCTTTGTTTTTTTCATCAGTCTGTTTGTTCATTCATTCGTTCGAACTGGGTCAGAAAAACCAAGAGATAAAATCAGTATGCCTAGAAAATAAAAAATGCATACAGACACAAGAACATACAACACAGGGACAAAATGTTACCAATTATTGGGAATTTGACACGGAGAGGAATTTGAATTACATAGAGGACCGGCATTAGTAAAAACAAGGGATGATTAAAATAATGATACCGGCACACACAGACAAACACACTTCATAAACACACTATTGTACTGTGACAAAAGGCTAAGGATGGAAGATGTGAGCCATTCACTGCTGAGATTACACAGGAAATGTAAAAAAAATGTGTCTTAATTGTCAGGAAATTGGACATTGTTTCTGAAAAAAGCACTCTGTCTAAGGGTATAAATGAACAAAACGGTTGTCCTGGGGTCCAAAAATTGCAAATGATGTTTGTTTAATTTTTAGGTCTAACCCAATACACTCCAGAGGAACATGTTTTTTTTTTTTTTTCAAAATTAAGAAAAGCAAACGACTCTGTACAGCACAAAGAATTTTGAAAAAAAGAATTTTCAAAAAAGTATTTAAAAAGAACAACTATAACTCTTTAAGTGAAAATGTGTTAAACTAAAACTGAGGGGTTTAACACATGCAATAATGTATACTTTGAAGAGAATTTATTACCTTATTAAATTTATGCATGATCAGAAATAGTATACCACCTGGAATCTGGGCTGGAACACAGTCCATGAGTGGGAAAATGAAAAAAAAAGACTTTTGTTTGCAATGCTGTAATAAACTATAATAAACTAAGTGTGACTGGAGTGTTAATCATCTCAAGCACTTAATTTCACTTTGTGTTTCCAGTGCCATTGCAGGTTTTTCATTTATATTCATGGTGTCTAAGAGGCAAATTTTGCAGCAGTTCCAGCAAATCGCGGTTTTCTCACAAAACCTTTCTGGGGCCATGCTTTGTATTCGGTTCTCAGAAGTGATGCTGTGTAGGTGTCCCTGTCTGATTTGTTCTTTTTCACTCCTCTATTGTGATTCTGCTACTGTTCCACAGCAAGTGGCACCACACGGGCCACAGGCAACGGGTGCTGGACTCGGTGGTGATTACACCTGCCAAACAACCCTGAACCTGCGACGCTTACCCGCAGCGTTGGACTGGGTCTATCCGCAGATCAATCTTCCCCTACCAAATAATAGGATCATAGACGTGTTTGGGTCACTTCTTAGGGGCCTTCATCCATTCCTACTTGTTATGAGCTGTGCAAAGACGTGTTTCAGGAATGTCCAGCAATCTAAGTAGTGATTAAATTAATTCTGAGAGAGTTCACATTAGTTGTCCAACTTTTCTGTAACTCCTTTCAGAGTTTATATAATAGCGCTGGGCCCTCAGAGCTCCTGTGCTGTGGGTTCAGACATTGGTTTCTATCTAGCTCAGTCATTGTGGAGTTTGCGCATTCTCTCTGTGTTCACATGTGTTTCCTCCGGGTGCTCCGGCTTCCTCCTACAGTCCAATTACCTGTGTGTCAAGTGAATTAACAGCGCTTAATTACCCTGCTGTCCGTGTGTTTGTGTGCTGCATTGCATAGATGTACGAATGGCTGTAGTGAGTGCAATGTAGTGTATCTAACACTGTATGTCACCTTGGGTAAAGGTTATAGCAAAATACTGGTAATAGTTTCAGAAATATTAGAATACTAGAAAAATATTAAAAGTATCTGCTAAATGAATTAATGTAAATGTAGATATAATCCATGCAGCTCCCCTCAGAGCTGATATAATAAATGTGACTTTCAGAGTTAATTTAACAATCATGATTTTGCTGCATGCCTCCTGCAGCTGCCCGTGGTGTAGCTGTGGGGCACTTCTTATCCAAAGAAAACCAAAGGTTTATCCATTTTATACATGTGTTTTTTTTATTTACCCACAGGATTTAAATTCACCACCTTGCTCAAAGGCACCACAGCAGGGGTTGTCCTGGGATGTGAACCAGTAACTTCAACATTTCAAGTGGGTTTATGAGCTCATCTACTATGGCTGCTAAATACATCACCGTATAAAACTGCCTTGATCTTGACTTAATAACCTTGTCTGTTTTGCAACATTTGCCTGTCTAATTTTTTTAATCTCTTTTTCACAATTAAAATAAGAGCAGGAGTTACTGCTGCTGTCGTTGTTTTTTTATTTTTTTTTTCTTTCCAGTGTTTTGAAATACACGAGACAGTGACAATCTTCAAAAAAACAATTCTGATGGAGATCTCCAAGCTGAAAGGAAAAACTGAATTAACTTCTAGTATCATCAAAAGGCAGCTAATAAAAAAGAAATATATTTTACTTTCTTATCTAAATTATGACAGCCTCTGTATTATGCATCTGCTGATAATAATTTTATTACATTTACTTGGTTAAATAGATTGAAAATTACAATTTTCCTTTTCTTCTTTAAATTTTAAGATGTTTGTGTCATGGAGTCACAGACATGCCACATTTAAACTCTTTGACATCTCATGAGATTGTTATATATAAGGATCAGTTTGGTTTTTACTGAACTGGAGTCATATATTTTACATATACATATTCTTTCTGACTGTTTCCACATTTTCTGTTGGAACTTGTTAAAACATGAACATTAACAGGAACAAATGACTAATTTTGCCGTGTGTGTACGATGTCATCATCCATTGATGTTCTCATTCTTAATTTTCCTGTCTCTTTCTCGTTCCTTTTAATCCTTTTCTTTAATATGGACGGATTAGTAGCTGTGATTTGCATACTGCTGTTGAAGGCTTTTTAGCAGTAACAAAGAGTTTCAGTTTGAGAGGATGCTTTTCCTTTTGTGTAACTGAATTCATGGTTATTTGCATCGGTTCTGGCTCTAATGTGGTCCAGTGACCTCTCCATCTTAGAACTGCTGAATCTTGCTCAGCATTCAAAAAGGGTCTCAAAACTCACCTCTTTTGGACTCACTTCTCTCCTGATCCCCTTTGTGCTCGATAAAGGTGTACTGTTTCATCTGGTTAGCTATTAAAAAAAAAATAAATCACTATATATAGCTATTGGTGCAATGTAAACTGGTTCATACCATTGTATGTGGAAAAAAAATGACTCACGTGTCTGCATCCAAATCTTTCCTTCTGTTGATGTAATGCACTTTTTGTATTCTTCTCAAAGAAGTACGGCCCTTTAGAGAAAAGTGTGGAATATGAATAAACGTCAATGTGTAAATTTGGCTACCATCATGAAATGTGCAATAAGATGTCAGCATTAAATCATCAAACCTGGCTTCTGAGAAAACATTCACTACCAGTGTAAAATCTGAGTACACTTTATGCACATTTTTTTCCTTCAAGAGACATTTAGTTAAAAAGTTTTGACAGGAGGGGGTGTGCGGTGGTGCAGTGGGTTGGACCGCAGTCCTGCTTTCCGGGGGGTCTGGGGTTCGAGTCCCGCTTGGGGTGCCTTGTGATGGACTGGTGTCCTGTCCTGGTTGTGTCCCCTCCCCCTCTGGCCTTACGCCCTGTGTTATCGGGTAGGGTCCAGTTGCCCGTGACCCCGTATGGGACAAGCGGTTCTGAAAATGTGTGTGTGTGTTACCAGGATGCCAGCTGAAATATCTTCCCGGCTCTTCTGGAACAGGTCCCAGAAACATCGAACACCTGCGGGTTGCTTTGCTTTCACTCTTATGTCCTTTTTATTCAAGTCTTGTCCAAGGTCCCCAGGAGTACTCAAACTTCTGACTGGAACTGCCAATGTAATTTTGGCCCACATAATCTCCGTAAAAATGCAGCACTTTCATAACCAAAGAGTGGAGCACTTTTCATCATTTAATATATTTTCGAATGCCAAAGGCGTGGGGCTGAACATTGCAGAAGTCAGCATCCCAGAACTCCCATGTTTACCTTTGCAAAGTGATTACTTTCACAGTCGCAACTACTCCTATTTTCAAGATGCGCCGCATTTTAGGCTCATTTTCCATCATTTCGCCCACATCAGTGTGCAATGAAAGAGAGTACAAATGACCGGGGTGTTTTTTGTTGCACTGTGAGCCAGCTTTGTGTCTATGAAAACTCTAAATGCAGGGCTGATGGCTCGTCCTTTGGCCGCTAATCAGCATCCAACTCATTGCGCTAAATGAAACACACAGAACTGAGGCAGCTGCTCTCAGAATGATTTTATTTCTTTATTTATTTATTTATTCATTTATTGTTCATCATAATGAAGCAAAGATTTAATTAATTAATTTTTTTTTTTTTTTTTTTTTTTCTCGACTGCATTTTGCCCCACACCTCAGCAACCTAATTTACTGTTTACAAGACATAGAAGCCAGAATGTCAGATAGGGGTTAGGAAATGGATATTAATGGTGGATATTAAAACTACTTTGTGAGCACAAAGTAGTTCTTTTTATTTTTATTTTTTGAGCCATTGCTTGCACAATTCCAAATCTTGCATCCACCAATGCTTGGCTTGACAGGTGCACTGGAGATGAGGGAGCAAACAAGTTCTTTCTAATTAGATGGCACTGCGATGTATTTTCTCTTGGTTTTTGTCGGAAGCAAGTTTTTCATTTCCACTGTGTTCATCAGATATACAAATATGGAAAATGGCAGAGAATAGCTCAAAGCATAACACGTGTAAAACACTCATTAAAATGATGTTTTCTTGGCTACACTTTCCAACTTTAATTATGATAATCAACCGAGGTTTCACTTTTTTCTGCTAATCTTAATGACATGCTGGATTCTATTAACTACTTTACAATATTTCACTTGAGACCAGCTTTATACTGTCATGCATTTGCTTTAAAATTTAAATATTAGCACATAACTAATCGGATGCATAAAAAAAGGAATTTTAGAGTAAGTGAACTACAAGGTGGCATCATCACTAAAACTTACAGCACTTTTAATGCACACATTAAAAGCCCAGACGAAAAAGGAAAAAAAAAAACAAAAACTGGCTCATTTACAGAAACCGAACATAATGATATATCTGCAATTAAAATAAATGTGTGATACATTAGTTTTCATTTTCTTAGGAAGAGCAAACCAGAAGGTGTATCACTACACATTCTGGTTTTGATGACTGCCTTTCTCAGAAGGCATCCTTGTGCTCAGAGGCATTGTGGTCAGACAGGTGATCGTGGTCAAGAAGAGAGACACCGGACATACGCAGGTCGGAAAGAAAAGGACCGAGATCGTTTGTCTGTCAGAGTTGCCAAAATCTCTACATCTGATACTCTTTGCAGTGTCTCTCTCTGGACTTTGACCAGTCTCCCATTTTCAGAGGGAGGCTGCCCAGTTTTTATCTCCTCGGCCAACTGCAGGGAAATTAAATAATAATTAGAACCTTGATGGTGTGACATTATCATGTTACTGCAGTTGGTTCCTGGTGTCTCAGACTGCAGAGTTTCTTTCCATTGTGCAACTGTAAATGAAGGCCATCTCAGGTATGTTTATGTAATACCAGTGCAATTTAGTGTGTGCATCAGTATGTGTAAGTGCGAATGTGAGTGGAGTCTGAGTGGGGGGTTACTGTTTGACTGCTGTAATACTGCATTATGTCATTTACCCCCCCACCCCCACCCAATCCCCCACCCACGTAGCACTCTGCACATCTCTCAGACAGGCTCTACTCTGAAGTGAGTGTGGCAGCTATTAAGACCAATTCAGATTTCCACTCCACGTTTCATAAATAAAGCTCTAGATGGATTCTACAAAAGAAAAAAAAAAATCAGGACTGCAGCAGTTTTAATCCTCAAAAAGGCACTCAGGCGGAATATTATCAATTCATGTGGATATTCTCATTGTTCCACATCAGTTGTTTTTTCCATCTGAACTTCCTTTAATCTGTGCTCATTCTGCTGAGAACAGCTTCAGAGCTACCTGGCCGAACCACTGAAGTGCATCAATGCGATAAACAATTTCAACATTAACATCATGATATCTTTTACCATAATTATTCCTGTTGGAAAGTCTTTGCAGAACTGAGAATAACTAAACACAGAGGTTGAAAATACCATTGAGAAATAAGGAGGCCTTCCACAATCACCATCCCAAGGCTTGTTTCAGGCAAAGTTGTGATGGTATTGAAATGCTGAAAAGGTAATATCTTTATTAAAGAGAGCAAGACATCAAGTGTGCAAGAAAAGGAAAAGTCTATTTTCCCAAAACTTTTCTGAATGCCTCCCCCTTCTGCCACTTATTTTATATATTTCTATTTTTAAAGACATTTATGTAACTCAACTGTCCATAATAATCCTTTCCAGTTATCCACCACCCAAAGTCTGTGTTCATTCTAAGATTTTCTTTTTCTTTGCCAGTTTCAGGTTTGACTTTTTCTTTGAAACTATGACTCTAAGGTCAGCATCCTGGTGTTGTCTTTTCACTACAGATGACACTGGCATTTGGCATGTACTATTTAAGGAAGCAACCAACTGAGGACCTGTAAGGCATCTGTTTAGCAAACTACGGACTCTGGTGTACTTATCCTCTTGTGCAGCTGTGCATCTGGGGCTTCTTTTCGAACCTGGTTTGATCCAGTTTGCTGTCTTTTTCTCAAGACAATAATGGAGACCTTTGGATGAAATCTTCAGTTTCTTGGTGTTCATGATACAATTTTTTGACCCATGAAGCAGCTACAACCATTTGCAACATTAGCAATTTTAATTTAATGGTACCTTGATGATAAAAAAAAAAAAAAAGTATCAATTCTAAAACATCAAAATTTTGGGTGATTCCAAACTTTTGAACATTGTTTTGGTTGTGTGTGTGTGTGTGTGTGTGTGTGTGTGTGTGTGTGTGTGTGTGCATAATCAAAGTCTTCTCATTTCAGAACATAGATTGAAGACAAAGGACATTTTATATTAAGTGAAATATGTCAGAATGAGAAAAGATGACTAGGAAAACATCTGGTGTAATTAATTCATGCTATCAATCATCACCAGCCAACAAACATAAAGACTTCATCAAAACACACAAGGACAGTCTGACACTGTATGGAATTTTTATTAATTTTTAAAAACAGTTATTCATTCATTCATTCATTCATTTCTTCAAACTCCACACTTCTTGACTCAGTTTCATTACATCACACAGTAGGTTCACAAAGGTTCAGCCTCTGAAGAAAAACTAATCAAAGCATCTCGGTGTGATCAGAACTGCCAGTCCAGACACTTCTGATTATTCTGTAAAAACCCTAAAAAATGCCAGTAATGGAATATTCCCTTTAGTAATTACCCATCAGTGCTCAGTTATGAATTGACAATGTTTCATGTGTTTTTAAGAAGATGAAATACAGCATAATATTGAAAAGCCCATAGATTACACACTGAAGGACAAGGGGAGCAATTGACAATGCATAAACAGGACCAAAATTTGAGAAGGACCCAAAAAGGAAGATTATGGACATCAAAGGAATGGAATACATGATCCTGACACTGTAATGCATTTTGATGCACGTTGTCAGTATGTGGACAGAAACAAGATTTTATCAGAGGGACAGTAATGAAAAAAATAACACAAGTGACAAGATAAGGGTGCATTTGAACAGGTTTTACTCAGAAAATCTAATATCATTGATGGTTTGTGTGGTCAGCAGAAACACAATGCCCAAAATGATCAACTGTATACTTTCATCAAAGCACAACCTTTTCTTTTCTCTTTCATTGCTGGACTCTTTTTCCCCTTTGAGACCTGAATCCCGTTTTGTTCCTCCTTTCCACCATATACAAAGGGACAAAACTGTCTAAAGGGTACACAACAGGAAACATAATTTATCATAAATGAAAGGGGATAAAGGCCCCATGGGGGGGCTTGAATGCATAAATCATGGCTGTCTTTTCAGCAGCCTTCCTTGGTGGGCCTCTCTCTTCTCACAGCAGGTCTGATGTGAGGGCTCATGCCCACGTATCCGTCACACATTCAACCCTCCAAAGTTCCCAGGGCAGCTGGTTTTTAACTTGATAACAGTGCTGTCATGATTGCTGGTTCAAGTCTAGGATAAGACATTAACATTTATTCATTCAGCTGACACTTTTCTCCAAAGTGACTAATAGTATTAAGCTCCCTAGAGTTATTTACCCTATTTGTAATTGTTACAGTACCTGTTGAGGGTAAACGCCTTGCTCAAACATACCATAGTAAGCTACTATGTCCAAGTATGAAATTAGCAGCACTAACCACTACAATACCTGCCAACCCAGTCTTGCTGTGGACCTCTGAGTTGGAGCTTACAGCTGCATAAATAAATAAAAATAGTAATTAGTTTTCAATAAGAACATCTGGTAATTAACAAAATAGTAATCAGACTTAGAATATCACCTTTAATCGGTTTTTAACCTATCTCTTTGGTTTTTCCATACACAGTGAGTGTGACAGTGAGACACTACAGCCACGGTGGAGAGATGAGAGCCAATGTCTCCTTGCACTTTAATCTGTGTACATCCTGCTTCCAAGAAATTTTTTGGAAAACCCATATTTTACCCTGACCTGTACTTGCTGTTCCTGACTGTGGCCACCCAGATGTTGCTTTAAACAGTCTACCTGAAACCTTAATTAACTGCAAAACAAATTTATTTATGAAGGATTGAAATTAATAAGATCTCTGAATTTTCTCTGCATTCCTGTGAAATCTTAATTTATCAATTCATTATGAGGGAACACATAACAGTGCAACATTGTGACAATGTAAAAAAAAACATATATACAGACATACACACACACACACACACACACACACACATATCCTGCAATCCTGAGATATAAAATAATAACTTCAAAATTATATATGAATATACTTATATATGTACTGTATACATAGATGTATACATCTCTGGGATGGTGTGATGGTGCAGCAGATTCAACGGGTGCCAGCTCTGTGGCAGGTCTGAGCTTCGAGTCTTGCTTGGGTTGCCTTGCAACGGACTGGCGTCTCGTCCTGGGTGTGTCCCCCCTCAGCCTTGCACCCTGTGTTGCCAGGTTAGATTCTGGTTCATTTTGATCACAGTTGGGACAAACAGTGGTTAACCATGACTGGCTGGCATATAACTCCATTATCCTCCCTCATTCACTCATAAGTTAATGTATATGATTGTTTGCTTTTGTTTGTTTCATTAACCACCTTTCCTCAGAAGAACCAGACAGGCAGCATATTGGTGTGACATAATTGGCTTATTCCCACTTTTTTGGGGAATGGACAGTTAAGAACAGAACAACATATATTTCAGGTTACACTTAAGGAGATAAGGAGATAAAGTACCAGAAAAAAGTTCAGTATTTACTACTTATTATTTTATAATTTGGGACTATAGTGTACAATTAACAAGAGGGTCATGCAATTTTAAATAGGCCACATAGGGGTCCCTCGGAAATATAAATTTGGAAAAATGATACATACAGGACCTGTAAATCATGACAGCCTTTTAAGCATAGATGAGGGCTGTCTACCAGAATAAATTGCAGTACGGCTGGTGTTAAAATAGTGAACGTCTTCTGTTGTCCGATCCTAATGTTTTCAGTTTATAGTGCATTTGCTTCTTCAGCTGATGCTTTTCTCCAAAGCTGCTCAAAAGTACTCATCGATCTGGTCATTATTACTAGAAATTTTTGGGGTAAATTCTTTTACCAACAATACTAAATCAGGGGATGCCATGTAAACCTAGAGTCATTAACTACAAAGTAACAGTCCTAACCACTACACCATCCACTGCATGTCTGGGTATTGCTGACAGTTGATGGCCTAAGAGCTCTGGACCAGATTTCCAGTATATGGAGCTCACTGAACTGAAAAGCAGAAGAAAAGAAGAGCACTACACTATCGTAGATGATCATTGCCTCATCCAGGCATTAAGACAGTGGGCTGCAAAGAGAGGGTCAGCATTTGGGGTTTCACTGTAAGGACTTAGGATTTGCGTAAGAACAAGGTCGATCTCAGGCACAGTTAGAAGTGGTGACAGACAGAACCACTTCTTCCTCTTCACCTTCCTTCATCTCCCTGCAGTCAATGTCCTGCATAACCTGGAGACTCTGCTTATGTGATTCAGCACTGGACAGTTCCAGCTGAGCCTTTTAAAGGCAGATTGACAATAAAGGATGGGTTCGACTGGCTAGTCAGATCACATGTTGATTGTGTATCCTAAGGGTCATTATGAATGAATACTTCATTTCATGCTTACAATGCCAGCGATAAAATTTAAATTCCGTTGGCTTCACCTGATTTTCTGATCAAACTATTAATGCAGTGGGTTAAAAGAAAGTAATAATTACCAAATAATGCAAACACAAAAGACCTGTGAAGATGAGAACACAGAAGAATAAAGATGGAAGACCAGAAAATACATTGTGCATTAGAGGAAATAGTTTTCTGTTAGTGTACGTTAAGTTAAATGAGCAACAGCACAACTTTATGCAACGATTCCCTCTGTTGCTCAGTACACTGGAAATATTTCTCTCGGCACTGTTGAACTACATTTCTGCAATAAGAAAAGAAAGAATTAAAGACAATCATTTGATATTTGTTGTCTACAGAGAGCCAGATGTTCCACACAAAACCATTTTCTGCAAGCCGCATAGTGCAATAATCTCAGAGCTTACTGTCTGAAACAATGCCTTTTCAGTCATCTGTTCTCCACGATGGAGTCTGGAGAAAGAGGGTGGGGCTGGGGAAACACACACACACACACACACACACACACACACACACAGTGTCTTGCAAAAGTATTCAAGCCCCTTGAAAATTAGCACCATTTTCTGGATTTTAAAAGACACATACAATTGTTCTCTCCGTCAATGCTTTACTGAGATCTGTTTCACACTAACAGTCTGTTTATAAAGTTAAAATGAATTATTTATCCTCAGATATTAAAAATAAAATGTAAAAATGAAATGTCTTACTTGCATAAGTATTCAAACCCTTATGCTCCGAAACATTAAAGTGGCAAATTGTTCCCAAACAAGACACATATGCCTCACATTTGGACATAATTGAATAATTAATTTTTACCAGTGAGCAATTAAAGTAAAGGTCACATTTTCTGGATGTAAAAATTACTTCATGTTGGGGTCATTAACCAGGCTGTGAACCCACTGTGAAAATGAAGACCAAACAGAATAGTACAGAAGGAAGAGATGAAGTGATCCAGATGCATAAGTCAGGATTTTACATCCCTATATAGGCTTCTGGTATGTTTTCTTTTTCTCTTCTGTACAGGAAGACAAAATTCACAAACACAGAAAGAAAAAACTGGAACTTTTCCTAAGTTATTTGCTTAGTCACTGTCTTAGTTCCTTTTTTCCGTGGAAAGTGGCTTTGTGTTCCATAAATATTCTAAATAGGCACCTGAATATCTGCACCAATTATCACAGTACAAAGAACTTGCACTTAACACTTTATTATTCTACTTGTGATTTTCTTGGCCCCTTGTTAGCTCTCATCACCACTCACCTTGATGTTACACCCAAACTACTCCTAGATGTAATACAGGAAAATGATGCAAAAAATATCAAAGTGTTTGGATGTCCCATTAAGCATTACTAGGTCCATCATCAAGAAGTGGAAGGTCTATGTCACCATCTTGTTGCTGTGTAAAGAAGTTCGTTTGTCAAAACCTAGCGCCCAAGCAAAATGTAAACTGGCAAGGGAAGCGACAAAGACACCAGGCATCACTTTCAAGGAACTACAACTACAGAAGTCAGTTGCTGAAATTAGGGTATGTGTGAGAGTCCACCATATGAAGAACTCTCAATGGCCTGTTTAGGAGGGTGGCAACAATGAAACCATTTCTCAAGAATATCCATGAAATGAGATAGAAGATAGAACATTCCTTCCAAAATTCAAAGCGCTATGTACAGTGCAAACTTAACACTGCCCTTGCCTCAAAAAACAACACCCCTACAGTGAAGTATAGTGGTGGTAACATAATGCTGTGGGGAAGTTTTTCATCTGTAGGGACTAGAAATCTTGTTAAGGCTGATGGAAGAATAGATGGATCTTAATACAGGGAAATTCTGGTGGGCTCAGAAACTGAGGCTTTGGGAGAAGGGTCACCTTAAAACAAGACAATGATACCAAGCACAAGGCCAAGGCAACACTTGAGGGGCTCAAAATAATACACACACACACACACACACACTTTCTGAACCGCTTGTCCCATATGGGGTCACGGGGAACCGGAGCCTAACCCGACAACTCAGGGCGTAAGGCTGGAGGGAGAGGGGACACACCCAGGACAGGATGCCAGTCTGTCGCAAGGCACCCCAAGTGGAACTCAAACCCCAGACCCACCCGAGAGCAGGACCTGGTCCAACCCACTGTGCCACCGCGCTCCCCCTCAAAATAATAATAATTAAAAAAATAAATAAATAAATCAATGTCCTGCGATAGCCTAATGAAAATCCTGTCCTATCCTTCTTAGAAGAATGTGTATTTGTATCTTTTGAAATCAAGAAAATGGTGCTAAGTTTTAAGAGG
Organism: Scleropages formosus; assembly: GCF_900964775.1. Classification (NCBI taxonomy): domain Eukaryota; kingdom Metazoa; phylum Chordata; class Actinopteri; order Osteoglossiformes; family Osteoglossidae; genus Scleropages; species Scleropages formosus. The sequence goes on from NC_041811.1 coordinate 10,966,271, forward strand.
CTTCAGTACTATTGCAAGGTACAGTATGTATTTGGCTTTACATATACAAAGGAAACAGCAACAGCACAGCCCACACAACTTTAATTAAACTCACTTAAAATTTTCATAATAATATTGTATAGTTACAATTTATGTGAAAGCCCTTAGACCCTGGTAAGGGATGCACCCTTGTAAACTGAAGGTAATTGGTTTTAATCCCCCTCCTGCTGCAGTACTCTTCATCAAGTCACTAACCCATAACTTTAACAGCAAAAATACCCTTCTGTGTAAATGTGTAAATAATATTGTAGTTGCTTCTATAACAATTAAGTGACCTTATACAATTAAAAGTCAGCTAAATATAGGTAAACAGTAATACACTATATCTTGCACAATGCATTTTTTCTTATAAAGCTTATTAAGTAGTCTCAGTTTATTTTCTTTCCTAGTTAGTTTGCCAGTTTCCAGCAGAGTGAAGGTCGATGTCTTTAAATGCATTTCTTCTAGTTTATTTATTTATTTTTGACAGCCTTACGTGAAACTGCTTTGCTGGTGATGCCTTTTTTAACTGAATGATTAAAAATACTCCTCCCACCCAGTTCTCATGTGATAGGTCTCCTTGCAGCTCTGCATCACCTCTGCAAGGGTACCAAACTGGTGTGACTCCAAAGAGTGAAATTCCACTTTATTCACTGCCACCTCACCTATTTTTGATCAGGTTTAAAGTGAGACTGCACAGTCCTCCTGCAAATGGAATTGCAAACCTTAAAGCATATTTGAGTGGTCATCACAATGAACAGGCAGAATACTGACAGCAATGGAATAAAAATATTGCTAAAACAAATTAGCAGTGTAGTCATGTCACATTCAAACATGTAGACAAACTGTTTCAGGAGCTTCTAATTTTAATAAATGAAAATCAGAAGAAAGAAAGCTCAATAGGGGCATGCTGGGGTGACAGCTTTGGACAGTGCCCACTGTGGGGCGGGTCTGGGGTTCGGGGCCTGTTTGGGATGCCTTGTGGTGGACTGGTGTCCTCCCAGGGTGTGTCCCCTCCGCTTTGGCCTTGCACCCTATGTTGCTGGGTACGGCTCTGGCTTGCCACAACCCTGCTTGGGCCTAGTGGTTGGTGAAGGTGGATAGAGGAATACAAAGGAAGAAATCACATACACACGCAGTATAAGAATCACAACAGACATTTAGGCTATTTTTGCCCAGGCCTTCCTAAACAATCATCCATCTTATCCTGAAACCAGTGCTAATTCTCCGTCATGTTGTAACTTTCATGGACCATGCATGTTGAAACGATATGCTTGTCTGCTGCTTGGAACATCCAAGTAAATTTTAAATGAAAGGAAACAAAGACTAAGACATAGATAGATAGATAGATAGATAGATAGATAGATAGATAGATAGATAGATAGATAGATAGATAGATAGATAGATAGATAGATCAATCTTTGGGCGCTAGGTTAGGAGGGGTAGACCCAGGATAGGATGCTAGTCCATCACAGAGGAACAAACAAACAAACAAACAAACAAACAAACCAATGACTTTCCATTGAAATATCCATTAATGAATGAGCGTTTGAAACACACCTTTGATGAAGAAATGATGACACTAGCAGATAACCTGGATTCACTCCAGCCACTCATTTCCGGCTCTGTGTAGCGACAATAGTGCAATGCTTGTCTTCATGGTACTGGCTGAAGTATTGATATTCCTCAGTTTTTAACAGCATTCATAGTGCTGAGTGAATAATGTGAACAATCATTGCTCCCTGAAGGCTTTATTTCAAACAGGTCAGTGTCAATAATTTAATATTATTCCAGCAAAGCTACAGTCTTCCCCAGTTTGTAAAATTATGATAGGCACGAAGATTGTAACAGACTAAAGGACTTTTTACCTGCTGTTATTACTGGAACAAAAACAGTCCTAATTTTAGATATATTACATGCACTGATAATGCACTAATACCTGTTGTCATAGCTACAGAAAACTGTGAGGTCAAGCAAATTGGCTTATATATAGGTTTGTCATTTGTATTGTTTTACTTAATTGCAGTGGTGTAACCATTTGGTACATACCGAGGACAAGAAGTCCATTCATCCAATTTAAAAAACTACTATTGAGCAGGGTCATGGTAAACTGGAGCCCATCCAGGAAACATTGGATGCAAGGCTTGGGGGGTACACCCTTGAATGGGACACCAGTTCATCACAAGATAGTCACACACACACACACACACACACAGTCTGAAACTGCTTCTCCCGAGCGGGGTCGCAGCAAACCGCAGGCTAACCTGGCAACGCAGAGCGCAAGGCTGGAGGGGGAAACAACAAACCCAGGACGGCATGCCAGCCCATTGCAAGGCACCTCAAGCAGGACTCGAACCCCAGACCCACCAGAAGGCAGGCACAGGCCAAACCTGCCTCACCACCGCACCCCCGGTCACACACTCATCTATTCATACGCTAGGTGCAATTTATAGTCATCAATCTACTTGAACGGTGTGTCTTTGGATCGTGAGAGAAAACTGGAGCACCAGGAGAAAAGCCGCGCAGACATGGGGAGAACATGCAAACTCCACACAGACTGAGCTGGATTAAAATCTACACCCAAACAGCCCAGGTGCTGTGAGGAGGCAGCTCTACTGCTTTGACATAGTGCTGCTTGTGTAAAACTTTGGATTACATTTACATTTATTCATTTAGCAGACACTTTTGTCCAAAGCTATGTACATCTCAGCAAAAGTACAATTTATGCATTACATTAAGAGAAAGGGACATAGCTGCAGACATGTGACTCAAGCAAACCTAGTTTGTTACCTACCACTTGCTGCACCGAGGTTCATGGTTCATTACATTCATTACGTATTGAGATCTGTGCTACTGACCTGTTGGGACACCTTAAAGCTTATGGGTGATGAGCAAACCGTCCAACCCACACAGGCAATCTGTGCGACTGCAGCAAAACAAATTTCACTCACCTGCATTGTTTACCAATGAGTTCCTTTGCTTGTTTATTATGTCTTGATTAACACTTGATTAGGAGGATTTGCAGAGTTTTCCTGGTGAGTGGTGCTATTACAAAGCTTAGTTTTTGCCTGATTTTATGAAAATTTGAGGTGGATTTTCAGGGTAATCACAGAGTGATGAGATTGTGTAATGTTTAGAAGTGGGTTTCTGTGAGTTTTGTTCTTAGTGTTAATAGCTGTAGGATGCTTTTTGTTGTGGGGGGTGTGGTGGCACAGTGGGCTTGGCCGGGGCCTGCTCTGTGGTAGTTCTGGGGTTCGAATCCTGCTTGGGGTTCCCTGTGGCGGACTGGTGCCCAGCCATGGGTGTCTCCCCTTCACCCTGTGCTGTCAGGCTAGGCCCCGGCTCACCGTGACCCTGTTTGGGACAAGAGGTTGTAGACATTGTATCTGTGAGAGAGTGAGAAATATTTGTTGCGGACTCACATCTTGATAATTGTATGTGGGTATAATTAATGATATTTGTCTATCGTGGATCGAATCATAACTGTCAGTGGTTTTTACAATGACGGTTTAAGTATTGTCACGTTCTGTAGTTTGGGTAGATATATGCATATTTTGTATGGTCTTTTTGAAATTGGATTTAATTTTGATTAGTTTTGCATTTGTTAAAGAATTCAAGGCACACCCAGGCGCTGGAAACCATAAATGAGCTTTCTGAGAGAAATGGCACAGCTGACACTATCCAGACAATGAAGCTAATTTACCTGTATTCTCATCCCAAACTAGTTCCCCAATGGTGGCCAGACAACAGCAGCAAAAAGGCAGGCCAGTCATTTTTATATGATATCTGTACCATGATCCGTTCCGGATGTAAGGCGTTGGACCCAAGTGCAGAGTGACAGTGTTTATTAGGAGAATCCAAGAGACATAGTCACAAGACAAGCAGAGGGTAACCAATGAGCGTATGGGGTCAGTGGGACAATCTGAGAGCTGTAATCCGTGAAACTAGCAAAACGTCGAAAACACCAAGGAGTCGTGGGAAGGCAGGAGAAGGGGCAGAGAAACAAGGTCAAGGACTGGCAGGACAGCAAAGGCAGGAAGGTTGATGCACAATAGAAGAGCAAGTCACAAGCCTGAACGAGGTTCCGCGTTCTCCCCTGTGCAGCTCCCACCTTTTATGCATCTGCCCTGTGAGCCTCCGCAGGTGTTCCTCATTGCCCCGATGTCGTGGGCATGACAGTGTGATGTGTTTCTCCAGTAAAAGACCAGTTGGAAATCAATAAAGATTTTTGTCTCTAAATACTTTGATAAAACTGTGAGCTGCTATGTGCAAGCTGCTTTATATCAGAGTATGCAAATCAGCAAAAGTGCAAAATTTTTGACATTGTCCATCCATCCATCTTCTGTCCCACTTGTCCTAAAAGGGTCGCGGTGGCAGCAGAGAGAGCAGAGAGGCCCAGCCGCCCCTGTCTCCCGCAACTTCCTCCAGCTCAACCTGGGGGATCCCCAGCCGTTCGCAGGCCAACTGTGAGATATAATCCCTCCAGCGGGTCCTGGGCCGACCTCGGGGCCTCGTCCCAGTTGGCCGTGCCTGGTATACCTCCAAAGGGAGGCGCCCAGGGGGCATCCTTATCAGATGCCCAAACACCTCAGCTAGCTCCTCTCAATGTGAAGGAGTAGTGGCTCTGCTCTGAGTTCCTCCCGGATGTCCGAACTCCTCATCCTATCATGGAGAGTGAGTCCCAGCACCCTGCGGGGAAAACTCACTTCGGCCGCTTGTATCCGCGATCTTATTCTTTCGGTCATCACCCAGAGTTCATGACCATAGGTGAGGGTAGGCACATAGTTCGACTGGTAAACGGAGAGCTTCACCTTATGGCTCAGCTCCCCCTTCACCACTACATTCCGGTACAGCAACCGCATTACTGCTGCTGCTGCTCCCAGTCTGTGGCCGATCTCACGCTCCCTTCTTTCCTCACTTGTGAACAAGACCCCAAGATACTTGAACTCCTCCACCTGGGGCAAAAACTCTCCCCTTACCTGGAGGGGGCATACCATTCTTTTCCGTGAGAGAACCATGGACTCAGATTTTGAGGTACTGATCCTCATCCCCACCGCTTCACACTCGGCTGCAAACTGTTCCAGTGCGTGCTGGAGGCAGCCATGTGACGGTGCCAAAAGGACAACATCATCTGCAAAACGCAGAGATGTCACCTTCCGACTCCCACACAGAATGCCCTCCAGACCTCGACTGCGCCTTGATATCCTGTCCATGAAAACCACAACCAGGAGTGGAGACAAGGCACAACCTTGGCGGAGTCCAACACCCACACTGAACAGGCTTGACTTAATGCCGAGTATGCAGACACAGCTTTCGCTCCGTATGTACAAGGACCAAATGGCCCGCAGTAGTGGCCCCGGTACTCTATACCCCCTAAGCACCTCCCACAGAATTTCCCAGGGAACACGGTCATAGGTCTTCTCCAAGTCCACAAAACACATGTAGACTGGATTAACAAATTCCCATGCCCCTTCAATGATCTGTGAGAGGGTAAAAAGCTGGTCCACTGTTCCACGGCCAGGGCGGAATCCGCATTGTTCCTCTTCAATCTGAGGTTCAACTATCGGCCGGAGCCTCCTCTCCAGCACCCCGGCATAGACTTTCCCAGGGAGGCTGAGAAGTGTGATGCCCCGATAGTTAGCACACACTCTCCGGTCCCCTTTCTTAAAGATATGGACCACCACCCCAGTTTGCCAATCCAAGGGCACTGTCCCCGAGGTCCGTGTCAACCATGACAGCCCTGTAACATCCCCCCGGTGCTTTGCCACTGTGGAGCTTATCAATTGCCTCAGTGGCTTTCACCAGGGAAATGGAATCTGATAGCCCGAAAGCCTCTGGCCCTGACTCCTGTAAGGGAGGCATATCACTCGGGTTTAAGAGTCCTTCAAAGTGCTCCTTCCACCTCCTGACAATGTCCTCATCAGAGGTCAGAGTTTCTCCACTCCTGCTAAACACAGCCTGAGTGAAACTCCTCCGACCCCTTCTGAGCTTCCGGATGGTTCTCCAGAACCTCTTTGAAGCTGACCGATAGTCGTTTTTCATGACCTCTCCAAACTCTTCCCATGCCCGGGATTTTGCTTCTGCAACCGCAGCCACTGCTGCCTTTTTTGCCTGCCTGTACCTGTCTGCTGAGTCAGGAGTCCCCAGAGCCAACCAGGCCCTAAAGCCCTCCTTCTTCAGCTTGATGGCTTCCCTCACCACCGGTGTCCACCAGCAGGTTCTCAGGTTGCCGCCCTGGCTAGCACCAACAAGCTTTTGGCCACAGCTGTGCCTGGCTGCTTCCACAATGGAGGTTTTGAACAGGGTCCATTCAGACTTCATGTCCCCTACCTCCTCCGGGACATGGGAGAAGCTCTCCCAGAGGTGCGAGTTAAAATCATTCCCAACAACGTCCTCTGACAGTCGTTCCCAGCACACCCTCATTACACATCTTAGCCTACCGGGTCTGTCCATCAGTTTTCCCTGCCATCTGATCCAACTCACCACCAGATGGTGATCAGTTGACAGCTCAGCACCTCTCTTCACCCGAGTGTCCAGATCATGTGGCCTCAAGTCAGAAGAAACGACTACAAAGTTGATCATTGACCTTTGGCCCAAGGAGCTCTGGTACCAAGTACACTTATGAGCATCCCTGTGTTCGAACATGGTGTTTGTTATGGAGAAACCATGACTAGCACAGAAGTTCAATAACATTTCACCATTCGGGTTCAGATTGGGCAGGCCGTTATTCCCAATCACCCCCCGCCAGATTCCCCAGTCATTGCCAATGTGAGCGTTGAGGTCCCCCAGCAGGACTATGGAGTCTGTAGGTGGGGCCCTGTCCAGAACCCCTCCCACCTTCTCCAAGGAGGCCGAATACTCTGAACTGCTGTTTGGTGCATAAGCACACACAACAGTCAAAGTTTTCCTCTCTGCAACCCTAAGTCGCATTGAGGCAACCCTCTCGTCCACGGGGATAAACTCCAACTGTATGGCAGCCAGCCAAGGGCTTGTGAGTATCCCCACACCCGCCCGGCGCCTCTCACCCTGTGCAACTCCTGAGTAGGAGAGGGACCACCTCCTATCGAGGAGTTTTGGTTCCAGAGCCAACACTGTGAGTGGAGATGAGCCCAACTATATCTAGTTGGTACTTCTTAACCTCCTGCACCAGTTCCTTCCCCCAAAAAAGTTGAGATTCCATGTACCAAGAGCCAGTTTTCGTTGCGAGGGGCCGTGACGCCATGCGCCACCCTGCCCCTTCCCGCCGTAGGTATACATAGCACCCGACCCCCATGCTGGACCTTGCAAGTGGTGGACACACATGTCCCGCCACGATGCGTTTTCGGGCTGAGCCTGGCTGGGCTACGTGGGCTACCTGATCAGCAGGCGCTCGCCTAGGAACACTACCCCCAGGCCTGGCTCCAGGGGTAGGTCCCAGTGACCCTATTCCGGGCAGGGTAAAAGTTCTCTCGTTTACTTTTTTCATGGAGGTTTTTGAATCCTGTTAGTCTGGATCTTCACTCCAGACCTGTTCGCCTTGGGAGACCCTACCAGGAGCATAATGATCCCGACGACATAGCTCTGGAGATCCCTAGATCACGCAAGCCCTTCCGCCACGCCAAGGCCCCAATCCAGGAAGGGATTGACATTGGGGGTTTGACATTGTAAATTTCTCAATCTTTTAATTCAGTCATTCTTTTTTTTTAATTCAATTAACTTTTAACTTTCAGACCCTTTTTTACAGTATATTTTAAGTGTGTAAACCTCTTTTCTGAAAATGCTGAACTTGTCTTTCAGTATCCTAGAGTTAAGGATCAAACTATTAAATTCAGGTTATCCACATTTCATTGCCCTTAATCTCTGCAAGCATTTATACATAATTCAACAAATTCCTCTGCATTAAAAAAAAAAAACCACTGGGGAAATCATAAACAATTGTGCTGTGCTGCACTATCACCATTGGCAGGGATGTGGGAGTGGGGAGGGTGAAACATAACAGCAGACAGATGCTGGATTAATCCAGTGATCTGCATGTTCAGTAATAATCATTAGAACTTGCAATATGAGGTGACTGTATTCAGACAATTGAGCAGGTGATTAAGTGTTTAGCAGTTCGAATGCAAAATTGCAATTTAGTGCCTCTGTTTGCTCATTAAAACAACAGCAAAAACTTAGTCATAAAAAGTTTGAAAAAAGACGTTTATTCACTTAATGTTTTTTTAATACATATATTTCAAAAAGTGCAGATAGAGAACGAGAAGCGTTCCTTTGAGTATATTATGTCCATATTTATCCTTGTTTCATTTTACATTTAATAACGCTTTTCACAGCTGGCCTACACACACACACACACCAAGAGATAAAGATGTATTTCGGTGCAGATGTCTAACTATTGCAAGTTGAAAGGAAGCCGTTATTGAGAAGGACTCAACTTTTTGCAACACAGTAACACGTGTGTGATGACTAAAGCTCAGACAACAAATACTGCTAAAGCAGTACTTCAGTGTGTCCCTGAATCTAAAGCACTGCACCCACCCAACCATTGTGAGCACCAGACCAAGGAGCACCAGGGAGAATGTTTTTTTTTTTTTTATTATTATTACTGGATGATAGAAGCATCACACAAAGCAGTCTGGTAGAAAGTAAGGGTGAGGGGCTACTGAATAACAGAATCTCAATCTCACATATGTATGGACACACACACACACACACACACACACACACACACACACACACACACGCACTAAGCCACTCTTGCTGTGTCTTATTGATACTGTCAGATCTTGAATGAGAGGTGGTCAGCATCAGCATGAGAGTAAATGGGAGCTGTGAGGGTTAGAAAGATACACAGAGAAAATAATTGCAGCACTGTTGGTCAGATATGATTGCACAAAATTCAAATCAAGTTTCATGGTAATCCAAAATCACCGTCAGGTGTGCTGCCATAAAACATAATTTCTTAAGCATCATAAGAATTGGGCTTGTGCATTACTGTAAACTGCAGTCATAGTTTTTGACACAGAAATCTAATTTTTGGTTGTTTAGTGCTTTATTAGAGAATAAGACAAGGCATTAAAAGGATTACTATAACTACTGAATTTCCCTGGAGGTATTAATAACATACCTATCCTATCCTATATTTAGCAGTATTTTAAATTTCAATCATATATTTAAACATTTTGAGCTGGGTGTCGCTGTGGGTTTGACCAGGTCCTGCTTTCTGGTGGGTCTGGGGTTCAAGTCCCACTTGGGCTGCCTTGCGACAGACTGGCGTCCCGTCCTGGGTGTGCCCCCCCCCCTTCTGGCCTTTTGCCCCGTGTTGCCAAGTTTGGCTCCAGCTCCCCGGACCCCATATGGGACAAGCGGTTTCAGATGATATGTGTGTATTTAAACATTAAAATATTAAAAGATGCACTGTCTGTCTATGGGTGGCATGGTGGTGCAGCTGGTCTGGGGTTCGAGCTGCTTGGGGTGCCTTGCGACGTGCTTGTGTCCCGTCCTGGGTGTGTCCCCTCACCCTTTGGCCTTTCTCCCTGTGTTGCCGGGTTAGCCTCTGGCTCGCCGTGACCCCGCTCGGGACAAGCGGTTGTTGACGTTGGTTGGTTGGTTGTATATCTACAGTATGTTATATTGTTAAAATATGATGTGTTGGAGATACATAATAATAATATACATAATAAAGCACTACATGCTTGCAGCCTCACCTCATCCTCAGGGAGCAATGACAGTTCACATTATTCACTCAGCACTATGAATGCTGTTAAAAACTGAGGAATATCAATATTTTTTAGCCAATACTGTGAATACAAGCGCTGCACTATTGTCACTACACAAAGCCAGGAATGAGTGGCTGGAATGAATCCAGGTTATCTATAAGTGTCATCATTTTTTCATCAAAGGTGTGTTTCAAACGCTCATTCATTAATGGATATTTTAATGGAAAGTCATTGGTTTGTTTGTTTGTTTGTTTGTTTGTTACTCTGTGATGGACTAGCATCCTATCCTGGGTCTACCCCTCCTAACCTAGCTCCCAGAGATCTATCTATCTATCTATCTATCTTCGTTCTGCCCTATTGTAAGATGAAATGTGACATGAGTGCGTGTATTGCTCAACAACTGGAAAGAAAACTTTGACTTTGCTATTGACATTATAGTCATTTGAAGCGTATGTGGAACTGTCGTCTTTTTTCAGTTCAGTTATTCATGGATTGTAACTGTCTCTTTTACACTCTATATATAACTTTAGCTGTGATTAATGAGAAGAGTTCTGTTTGCACAGAACTATAATGTCATTACCCTCCATATATTATAGACTTATAGATGGCTAATTTGAATACTCTGCATAGTTTATGGTTATGTATTGTTTTACATGTGAAAAAAAAAAAAAAGTTGGCTCGTTTGACTGTAAATGAAATGTACATTTCCAATGCTCCTTCACCATTCCCCAGTTTTTGTCTTTTCCTGCACATTTTGGGTGAGGTGGTTAATAAATTAGATCTCCAAACCTGACCACTGTATTATTATTTTTTGTGACCTGTGACTTGGTGGGTGCCCTTGGACCTCATGGTGAGCCATAGCAATCATTCTTTCTTACTTTTCTTCTTTCAACTATCAACACTATCTGAAGCTCTAAGACAGGGTCAGCCGCTGGTCACCCTACTTGCGGAGAGTCCCGCCATAGTGGGCATTTCTTAGCTAACACTCTGCTCTGACACCAGACCAGCATCAATCACTGGAGTGGTGTTTTTTGATGTTTGTCAACACAGAATCGCCTCAACTTGACAACCATTTCATTTTAATGTCTTCAGTCACAATGCAGGAAATTAACCACAAAACCCAGGGGGGTGGCAAATTCATCTGCCTTTAGTAAATATGCCAAGCACTGCCATTCAGTTGAAGCTATCATTTCGAACCTGTGAACAGGTTCTACAAGGGCATCTCGCAACTGGCAGAGTGCACAATGGCTCCATGTTCCTATTAAATTAATGTAAAACAATCTTTGTTGTCTTAACGCCAGGCATATCCACCCATTTTTCAGGAACTCTTGTCTTGTCAGGATTACAGCAATTTACAGCCATCCCTGGGAAGCATGGGGCTTGAGACAAGATAACCGTCCATCAGAGGATACTCATACCCATGCACATTCACACACACAGCCACCAGTTCCAGTAACAGAAAGTCTTTGGTTTGTCAGAGGAAATCAGATTCCCCGGAAGAAGCACACACAGATATGGGGAGAAGATGCAAAGTCGATACAAATTAAAACAACCGTCAAAAAATCTGTCAGCTGTCTCCCATATTGGGTGAGATCCTCTGTTGTGTGTTCATGTTTTATCTATAAGGACCCAGGAGATGATTATTGTAGTGATTTCAGGTAGGCGAGTTAATTTTAAATGAGGGAGAACATCCATCTTTTACAAAGAGCATTGATTTCATATTTGGGACAGAGTTACAAATGAGCCGTTGAAGGGAAATGCTGCAAAGTGTGAAAAAAAATGCCCTGACTTGGTTTTTTTATTGGCACAAAGTCACCAGCTATTCAACACACTGGCTTGAAAAATTGCTGGGTAAGAAGACAAATTAGGTTTTTTGACGGAACAAGCGCTCAAATGCAGTCTCTTTGCTCCATGGAGATTTATCATGACCGTACTTTTGATCTGACAGTTTCGGTCTAACAGTTTTTGATGTAATATTTCAGCTGAAGGAGTTTTCACGAGAACTGAAGACTGAAGAGTGAACTTACGAGCAGCTATCACGGCTCCTCATTCTTATTAGTGTAAACGACACTTCAGCTGATCTTCTTTGGTTCGTGCTGGAGGGAAGATCAGCCTTTCTGGTAAAGGCACAAATGGATACAGCACTTCTTGGATGCTCAGTTAATTTTGGAGTACTAACATGTATACCACTGTCTAGCAAGTCTACCTCATATTTATGGTAAAGGCCAAAAATGGAGGTAAGCTTTGAGAAAACAATGAATTGCAATGAACAGTAGATACACTGTAGCACTGGCAAACAACAAAAGTGTTTCATTCAAGCATTATATTAAGTTACTAGAGTAAGAGCAGTAAATGAATGACATTGCTGTTACACCAGATTAAATTTACTGCAAAATTACTACCTTTGCTCACACTTTTCTTCAAGGCAACTTACACTGTTAAGTTACCTACAGTTTTTCCTATTTCTACAGCTGGGTTTTTAAGTCATTGATTTATGGCAAGTACCTTTCTCAAGAGTACTACAGAAGGAGAGAGGGTTCAAATCCCAAATATGTGAGCCCGAAGATGGGAGCTCTAACCACTGTGCTACCAATTACCTGTTGTTCCATGGTTTAACTGGAATGAAAGTATTAAAAGAATGTTACAGGAGTAACAACAATAGTACAATATTACTGGAGTACTACAGCATTATTACCAGAGTAGTAGCAGCAGTAAAGGAGGCACACTGGCACAACAAGTAGTGCTGCTGTCTCACAGTGCCTTGGTGGTGTGAGAGGACATGGGTTCAATCCTTGCTCAGTCTCTGTGGAATTTGCATGTTGTTTGCATGGGTTTTCTCCAAGTGCTCTGGTTTCCTCCCACAGTCCAAAAACATGCTGTGCAGGTTTCCCCAGAGTGTGTGAGTCTCACAGAGAGAGTGTTCCACTGATGTATGGATGAATGACCCATTGTAAGTACTGTATCTAGCAGTGTAAGTCACCTTGGTGAATAAGGTGTGTGGGCTGATAACACTACATAGAGTTCATTGTAAGTCACTTTGGAGAGAAGTGTCTGCTAAATATGTAAAGGAGTTGTACTAGGGCTATTGAACTCATAGAGGGGCATTTTCAGTGTACTGTAGTAAAAAAAAGTCTTACTTGAGTAGTATGTAGGTGTTGCTGGAGTAAGGAGCTGTTTTGGAATAGTAGGAAAGTACTGAAGTTGTACAGGAGTATTATCAAAGTAGTAAAAGAGTTTTACTGGAGTAGGAGCAGCAAAGGACTGTTGGACTTGGTGTAACAACAATCATACAATGTTACTAGAGCAGTACAGCGCTATTACCAGAGTAGTCAGAGCAGTAAAGCAGTGATACAGGAGTAACAGCAGCAGTATCACCAGAGTAGTAGGAGCAGTAGTGTTACTGTAGTGGTAATACATGAGCATCTCTCTCTCTCTTTGCTTCCCTGCAGCACTGCACTGGAAGAAGGACTAGGTTATAAAGTTTTTAACATACATTTATAAGTTCCGCATATGTTTTAATCCTGTAAAAGACATTTAATTTGAGCCTAACTCAGTTAATGCTAATTTTTCCATTTCACAATATTTTATTAAGAAGCTGAGAAATTTGGTATGATTTTTAAAGGAAAGTCTTGTATTCCCCCAAGATCAAAATTACAGATTACTTGTCATTTTTACTACCATAGAATGGATTTTTTTTTTTTTTTTCTGAATTTCACATTTCAAATGAAATATCCCTCCCTCTGCACTTTTCAGCGTTGTAATTTACAACTCATGTCATTTTTGATTGTTAAACTCAGCATGGTAAAAATACAAGTATGCTGGGGTACTGAAGACAATGCCACACCAACTGTAACAAATGTACACAGTTTCTCATGAGCAGCACAATAAATTTCTCCTGATTCTCCACTGTCCAGGAAAGGCTCAACAGTGATCCGATCCGCCATCAGTCCCACTTTAATCTCCTGGGCATGCGCCTCCATGTAGTCTGTAAATTCAATTATAATTTTAACTGAAAAATTTTCAGAAGATTTGAGTAAGCAGCTTAGGCCTGACCATTGGTAATCGAATGAAAACAGGCTGTCAACAAAGGGACGAATATAAATATATATATATATATATATATATATATATATATATATATATAATTATTATTATTACAAAGGGGACATTAGGTGGCTTCACAACCATTTCACAATTACTATGGGGTGGTTTCAGTTTAATCCTGGATGAAGAGCAGAATAGTAGAAACATAAAGAGGGACTTTCACAGAAACTGGGCTTTGAGAATCAGGGGAATAAAGATCACAAATTCTGTCATCTAAGCACTGCAACGCTATTCATTTTTTTCCGTGACAATAAAAACCCTAAGATTATTTTACCTGTGCAACATATGATAAGAGCTGCCTGTGCAACAGAGTCAATAAAACTGTCACTTAAAATATATTGTTCAGTTACAGTTTTCCATAATATCATCACTTATAGTGATATAAGTGATGATATTATGGAAAGTGAGTGTTTTGCTCATTCACATACGTGTGGCCAGCACTAGAGGTCAGTTCCAAGTATCCTTTAGCCAAATTAAATATATTCATCTATATTTGTTTAGCCGATGCCTTTGTCTGCGGCAACTTTCAACTTTGCCCAGGGTTTGTATACCAAGGTCCTTTTCAATTATTTACCTATTTATACAGCTGTGCAGTTTTTTTGTACTGGAGAAATTCAGGGTGAGTACTTGATCAAGCATTGTACTGAAGGCTTGGTATTCAAACCTGGGGTCTTTCATTACAAGGCACAGCTTCTTCTATTATACCGCTTCCTGAGCCCAAAAAGGGACTCGGGGACTATAGAGTGCCTGAGAAATGTATTTTTTGATATAAATTATACCGCCAGGCAATGGCATAGGTAATACTTGTAACTCACAGTTCCTGAGTTTTGGGTTTGAATCTGGTTCAGTCAGTATGGAGTTTGCGTGTTCTCTCCATATTCTGGTAAATTTTTTCTTCACGCAGTACAAAGAAGTGTTTCCACTGATTTGGGAAATTAAATTTTGATTAGTGTGTGACTTTGTCAGTGATTGTGTGTGTGTATGACTGATCTGTGAAGGACTGGCATCCCCTCCAGGGTGTACTCTGCGTCAAACTCTCCTCACCCCCCCAAAAAACATCCAAGTTTTTGGTGGTATTTAGTTTCTTGTGTTTTACCCCAGGCATTTTAGACAGCTGCATGTAGCCAGTGCTGTTCAGTTCTAATTCAACTTTTTCCTTCTCGAGGAGTCAGATAGGCCTGAAATGAAACAAATCCAGCAGCTCATACAAGAAATAGTGAATCATCTATCTGACCAAAGTTTTGCTGGTCTGTCTTACCATAAATACTTTTGTAATGGTTGAAACTGTCACACATACCATTCGCAGAGATCAACAAGTGAAATCAAACAAAAAAGACTCTAAATCAATGCCACCTTCTGCTTCAAATGGACAATACCTCACCACTTTCTACAGGTGTGCTGTGGAGTCCATCCTCACAGGGTGTATTACATCCTTGTGTGGCAGCTGCTCCATATAGGACAAGAAAGCCCTACAGAGGATGGTCAAAACAGCTCAGGAAATTGGCACACAGCTACCAGCAGTCCAGGACACCTACACCACACGCTGCCTCAGAAAGACGATGCACATCATGAAAGATCATGGTCACCTCACATGGGCACTTTTTCTCTTTTCTGCCTTCTGGAAAGCAGCTTAGTTCTATTCAAATCCGCACAGCTAGGTGCAGGAAGAGCTTTTACCCCAATGCTGTAACAATATACAACACCCACCAATGTGCCGCCTTTTGTAGCTAGAGGTGGACTGTTCCTTCCAAGCACATCAGCACATTACTTACACTGTCACTTTAAGCATTCTCAGTTTTAAGTACTCTGGCTGTCTATTGTTATTTATTGTTATTACTGTTACCGTTATTTATTGTTTTTGTTATTAGCATTACTTATTGTTATTCTTTTGTGCAGTATTGCTATTGTTTTTGTTCATAGTCTGTGGAGAAGTACTCAAAGAAGAATTTCATGGTACTTGTACACGGTACTTGTACATATGATGATAAACCTTGAAACTTGAAACAATAGTACATCTCTCCGCATACAGAGATGCCATTAAGTACTCCTACAGGCTGTAGATACTGTATTTATTTCATCCAACAATTCAAAGCACTAATATTGTTCTCTTCCAAAGACAGTCTTGTTAATACTACACTTGGTAAATCCAGGGATTGTACTATTGTCAGTCTATGAGAACTATGTTAATGGTAGCTTGTCAAAAATGTGAATATATATATATATATATACACACACACACACTTTCAGAACCGCTTGTCCCAAACGGGGTCGCGGGGAACCGGAGCCTACCCGGCAACACAGGGCGTAAGGCCAGAGGGGGAGGGGACACACCCAGGGCGGGACGCCAGTCCGTCGCAAGGCACCCCAAGCAGGACTCGAACCCCAGACCCACCGGACAGCAGGACCGAGGTCCAACCCACTGCGCCACCGCACCCCCTTATATATATATATATATATTTTTTTTTTTTTTTTTCTTGTCACTTCAGAGACTCACATGGCTTGTTAGTGACCCCTAAGTTAAATTTTCTCCCCATTTTATGTTCGTTGTTGTTGTTGACTTTCATGGACTTGATATTGACTTTTAACAACCACAAAAATAGAGTCTCCGGAATGTTCTGTCCCTCCACTTGTGCCCTTAGTGCTAAAAGAGGTGTGTCCATTATCACGGTGATTGAAACCATCTGTTGTTGGTCATCCTCTTCTTGTGTTACCTCCAGCTTTTCCAAGGATTGCTATCTTTTCAAGAGAATGCAATCTTCACATGATGTATCTAAAGTATGATGACCTCAGTCATATAATTTTTGATTCCAGTGAGAGTTCTGGCTTGATTTGATCCAAGATCCATGTGCTTGTTTTGCTAGCCAACTGTGGAGTCCTTAAAAGTGTCCTCCAACACCATAGTTTGAAGGAGCCGATCTTTTTCCTTGTCCATCTAGTGTTACAGAAAGTACCATTTATTAAACAATTCTAATAGATAGCCACACGCACACACACACACACACACACACACACACACACTGTCTGAAGCCACATGTCCCAAGCAAAGTTGTGGCAAAACAGAGCCTAGCCGGGCAACACAGGGCGCAAGGCTGGAAGGGGAGAGGACACACCCAGGACGGGATGCCACTCCATTGCAAGGCACCCCAAGCAGGACTCGAACCCCAGACCCACCAGAAAACAGGACCCAGTCAAACCCACTGTGCCACTGCGCACACCCGATAGACAGCTGGATAGATGCAAAATTACAATGTAAAATCAAAGCAAGCTATATAGATAGAAAACTTTCACAACTACATTAAATCTACATTGTTGTGGATCTGTTAGCATATTTCATATCTGAAAATATTTTCCATATTTTTTATTGAAGTTTTTTATTTTCATAATTTATTTATACTGGCCAACATGCAGCTTTGTGGGAGTTACGGCTGGAGAGAAAACCCTGTGCTTTTCCTCTACTAATTGACGTGACTAATATAAAAATACTACCAAACTTGAGGAGGCCAAAGGCATTAGGAAGTAGATTATTGCTTCCACCTTTGACATCAAGGTCCATATACAGCTGGCTGGGCATCATCACCTACAGCTTTCTGACTGAGGGGCTTTCATGGATGGAACTCATTTTTCTACAATTTTGTCTGCCATTAAAGTGGTTTCAGCTGTGAAAAACTCCCTCACAAATGATGATGAAATCATATAAGAGCCACATCTTTTTTTATGATAATTTTTTTGGGAGAAATTTTATATCTTTGCCTCACAGAAAAAGTACCTTTAGGCATCTCAGCAAGTCATAGCCCCCTGCTGCTACTTATTAATAGGCATTAAATAAGCCATAAAAAAGTGAGGCTACCATAGTGTTTTTCAAGATCTTTCTAGGGGCTGCTATTTCTGTTTGGTTTCAGGTGAAAAGAAAAAGAGAGGCACGTAAGGAACTTAATAATGCCACCAGTACAAGAAAATAAAAAATACTTTCCGTTTTTCTTTTATGTTCAAAGACTGTGGTGTTGGATAATTTTTTTCCAAAGCAAAATGCATATATATATACGGGTCCTGCTCTCCAGGGGGTCTGGGGTTCGAGTCCCGCTTGGGGTGCCTTGCGATGGACTGGCGTCCCGTCCTGGGTATCTCCTTTCCCCCTCCGGCCTTACGCCTTGTGTTGCTGGGTAGGCTCCAGTTCCCCGCGACCCCGTATGGGACAAGCGGTTCAGAAATTGTGTGTGTGTGTATATATATATATATATATATTTTACTGGAACAACAGAGGGACAGCATGTTGGCACAGCGAGTAGCGCTGCTGCCTCATAGAGTGGTGTAAAAGAATATGGGCTTTGTCCCCAATCAGTCTGTGTGCAGTCTGCATGTTTTCTCCATGTCTGCGGGGTTTCCTCCCACAGTCCAACGACATGCAGCTCTGGTAGATTGGCAATCCTAAATTATCCTTAGTTAGTTAGTTCTAGATGAATCAATGATATGTGCACATTTCAACTGCAGAAAAAGGTAACAGGTGATGTTAAGTTACCAAATTAGCAAAACATTGTTGACATATTATTATTCATCAGGCATCATTCATTGTATTCTTCACACTACATGAATACATATAGTATATCTCTCACCCTCACATGTGGTGGTGTGTCTGTCTTGCTCAAGCTTGGGTCCTGTGCCAGAGGCCTTGGAGTTTGAGGGTTCTGCGCAGTATCTTAGCTGTTAGGAGTGCACTTTTCTGGACAGAGACTTCAGATGTTGTTCCTAGAATCTGCTCGAACCACTCTCCCAGTTTTGGGGTCTCAAACCCGAGTGCATCTATTACCACTGGGACCACTGTGGACGTTACCTTCAACATCCGTTCCAATTCTTCCTTCAGCTTTTGATACTTCTCAGTCTTCTCATGCTCCTTCTTTATGATATTGCTGTCACTTGGGATTGCTACATCTATCACAACTGCCCTCTTCTCCTTCTTGTTGACCACTACCATGTCTGGTTAGCTGGTCAGCAGCTGCTTGTCAGTCTGGAACTTGAAGTCCCACAGAACCTTATTTCTGCTGTTTTCAACCACCTTTGGTGGTGTCTTCCATTTGGACTTGGACACTTCCAGTCTGTATTCTGGACAGATGTTCCTGTACATTATTCTAACCACTTGCTTATGCCTCTCAGTGTATGCTGTCCCAGCTTACATCTTACACCCTGCTACTATGTGCTGTACCGTTTCAGGGGCATCTTTGCACAGCCTGCACCTTGTGTTCTGTCTGCTACAGTAGACCCTAGCCTGTATGGATCTGGTGTTTAGAGCCTGTTCTTGTGCTGCCATAATCAGAACCTCTGAGCTGTCCTTCAGACTGGCCTTTTCCAGTCACTGGTAGGATTCTATGATGTCAGCCACTTCCTCTATCTGTCGATGGTAGAGCCGCCCATGGAGGGGCTTGGTTTTCCATGATGTCTCCTCTTCTCGTTCATCAGTCTCTGTCTTCTGCTGCCTGAGGTACTCACTTAGCAGTTTGTCCTGGGGGCCATCTTCTTGATGTACTCTTAGATGCTTCTTGTTTCATCCTGGACAGTGGTTCTGACACTCACTAACCCTCAACTCCCCTCTTATCGCTTATCGTACAGTCTCAGAGTGCTGGACTTCAGGTGAAATCCTCCATGCATTGTGAGTTTTTGTGTCTTGACATCTGGGATCTATTTCCTCCTGGGGCCAAGTTATTATTCTAGCTGGGTATCTGATGACTGGTAGGATGTACAAGTTGATGGCTTGGATCTTATTCCTTCCATTTAGCTGGCCTTTCAGTACCTGCCTTACGCTCTGGAGGTATTTGGTTGTGGGTTTTGTTTTGGTTTTGGTTTTGATTTTTTGTATATATATATATATATATATATATACACATACACATATGTATGTATGAGGAGGGGGTGCGGTGGCGCAGTGGGTTGGACCACAGTCCTGCTCTCCGGTGGGTCTGGGGTTCGAGTCCCGCTTGGGGTGCCTTGCGATGGACTGGCGTCCCGTCCTGGGTGTGTCCCCTCCCCCTCCGGCCTTACGCCCTGTGTTACCGGGTTGGCTCCGGTTCCCCGTGACCCCGTATGGGACAAGCGGTTCTGAAAATGTGTGTGTGTGTGTGTGTGTGTATGTATGTATGTATACTGTATATACACAAGCAGCATATTTTATATATTAGACATACTGTATAATGTATAGCGTATATTTGGGGGTTTTGTCACACCAGGTTTAAATAGTACTTGTAAGAAGCATACAGAAAAAGAGAAAAAATTACTAAAACTAAAACTAATTTTTGGGGCATTTAAGGCATGTGTGATCACTGTGGCCATAAATAAGAAGATCACACACACACACTTTCAGAACCGCTTGTCCCAAACGGGGTCGCGGGGAACCGGAGCCTACCCGGCAACTCAGGGCGTAAGGCCGGAGGGGGAAGGGACACATCCAGGACGGGACACCAGTCCATCGCAAGGCACCCCAAGCAGGACTTGAACGCCAGACCCACTGGAGAGCAGGACCTGGTCCAACCCACTGCACCACTGCGCCCCCACCTAAGAAGATCAAAAAGCCCCAAAAAAGTTCAAGTGAAATCATCATATCTCCAAAAGTCAAATACTTCAGATTTCCCTCCAAATCTTTTCCACGGAATCCTTAACACACTGCTCTTAAATGTGATTGGTGTTAAAGTACCCATGTTTAGGGAAGATGCTGGGTTTGGCCCTACTTGCTGACTGCAATACATCACACACACACACACACACACACACACACACACACACACATCATCTGAACCGCTTGTCCCATACAGGGTCGCAGGGAGCCGGAGCCTAACCTGGCAGCACAGGGCGTAAGGCTGGAGGGGGGGGGGACACACCCAGGACGGGACGCCAGTCCGTCGCAAGGCACCCCAAGCGGGACTTGAACCCCAGACCCACCGGAGAGCAGGACCTGGTCCAACCCACTGTGCCACCACGCCCCCTACTGCAATACATAACAGTTATAATTATGAATTTTATGACTAGTGAATTATCAAAAAGTTTCACAATTACTTTTGAAGAAAAGCAAAAAATAAAATAAAATAATTTAAAAAATCGTAAACACAGTTCAGGTCTTAGGAAGTTTCAAGGCAGTAGAAGGCAGGTTCTGTGCATCACTAGACTACTGGATGGATCAAACTATCAGAAGTGACACACAAGGCGTTTTGGAAAGTGTTTTGCATGTGTCATTTAAAAACCTTTCAAACAACAGTTTTAAATAACTCAAAACCCTTTTACCTGACAAAACAAACTGTATCTCATGAATAAAATGTTGGATGAAGGTGTTATATTGCTTTTAGGTTGTTTCAAGGTGACTTTCTTGTTACACAAGGGTAACACTGAGACATCTGTAGTTGTCACTTCCTGTCAACTTTGCATCAATTTGCCAAAAAAAAAAATAAAATAAAAATAAAAATAAAAACTGTACACCTACATCCCCAGGAGGACAGCAGGCAAGTAGATTCAGTTCTTTTTTTCGGCCCGAGGTAAGCTGCACCTGGGAAATGACTGTATGTGGTGTTGTGACAAGGAAACCCTGAACCTGAAAGATTAACTAGTTTCAGAAATTCCAAAAGGATTACAAGATGTCAAATTAGCATATTTCCCAGGATTCTTTGATTTGAAAACTCACTGCAGTTTGCTCTTGTTTGATGGCAGCAGTAGCCTGAAGCACTTCCAAATTGCGACTGTAAAAAAAAAAAAAAAAGTGGAAACAAGTGCAAATCGGAGGCGATTCTCATACTCCTTCTCACACTTTTTAATAAAAGAGGTGCCAAACATGACTCTTTGCTGCACTGCCACAGGGGGACATTTTTTATTCTATTATGAACCCTACACAGTAATTACTAAGAACAAAACCAGTATGTACGTTCACACATTTGGAATAATGTCACTTCTAAAGCAAAATGTCAGCAGACAGCTTAACACTCCCTATGCAGGAGGTTTGTAAGAACATTAAAAAACATTAGCTTGTGTGGGCTTCTTTGGCAAAACAAAACATGGTTCCCATAAGGCCTACCTACAAGATCTCTGCTTGGCCCTGCTTGTTGAAAAACTGCAAGTGAGTATGCATCATGGAAAATGATTCAAATTTCTTTTATCGGTATTTAAAGTCTGAAATGAAATGGTAGGCCTTGATCTGCTCGCTGGCGGACCACGGCATGTGGTCTGTTATCTGACACTGGGGTATCTCTTCTCACAGTCTTTTCATTGATTTGATGACCACAGTCACTTTGAAGGTGCTGCTACACAGAGCATGATGCAAAATATCATTACAACATCCAGATAACTAGTTATTACAGCTGCGACTGTAGTATCATAAGTAGTGCAGTGACACTGCTACCTGAAGGTTCCAGGCTGAAATCCCCAGCTACAGCAAATGTGATCAAGGTACTTACTTTGAATTAATATAGTGAGAATACCCTACTGTCAGAATACCCAAATGCCCACAGCGTTTCAGTGAAGATTAATAATAATAATAATAATAATAATAATAATAATAATAATAACCAACCAACCTCGACAGCTGCTTGTCCCAATTGGGGTCGCGGCGAGCCAGAGCCTCACCTGGCAGCACAGGGTGCAAGACTGAAAGGGGAGGGGACGCACCCTGGATGGGACGCCAGTCTGTCACAAGGCACCCCAAGCAAGGCTCGAACACCAGACTCACCACACAGCGGATACCAGCTGAACCTGTTGCACCACCGTGGCCCAATAATAATAATAATAATAATAATAATAATAATAATAATAATAATTGTCATGGCCACAGACAGACAGGTAGGTTGTGGACCCAATTGCGGGTTGGTTTATTCCTTTCTTCAGGGGCAGGACACGATCAAGGTCAGGGACAGGCGAAGGTCTTTCAGGCAAGGACGTCTCAACAAAGGCAAGGCAAAACTCGGTAGTCGTGAAAGACAGGCGTGGGTCAAAAAACCAGGAATACAAGAACGAAGCAGGATGCAAGAAACAGACGAAGATTGCTGGTGCCCAAGAGATTGTGGGTTTGGATGTGGAAGTCCATGGAGCTTTTGCATGTTCTCTCTGTGCTCACGCAGGTTTCAAGTCTTTCACTTGAACTAAACTTGAACAGATTTTCACCTCTTCATTTCAAAGTAACACTTGCTATACAAAAAGAAAGGTGAGGTGATAATACTTCTAAGAGGTTTGTTTTCAGAAGAAAAAAAACGAAAAACTACGTAGTCTTATACCTTTATACCATGCTGTATTGAAAAGACATGTAATAATAACCTATTATCACACTATATACTATGACACAAGACTGAAAAAAGAAAACTTTTTCACATTTGTCCTTGATTTCTTTCCACTGTAAGTTTCATTATCCTATTTTTCAGCCGGAGGAAAAACTGCAGTGGGGACAACAGGGGGCAGTGTTGCTTTAGGATTTGAATGCTGCTGTTTACCAGGGTAAGTCAGCAGACATGATGAAAGCGGGTGTACGAGAGGCAAAGGAGGAGCAGTGGAGTGCACATGAAGAAGTGCAGAAGAGTTGGACGTAGAGAAATACAGAATACAAGAAACGTCTCAAGCCAGGAGACGATACGGTCAGCCTTCTTTCATCGGACAGATACCTTCTCCTACATCCATTGCATTCTTAACCTGTGAGGCTACCACATGAATAGGGATGGAGTGATGGGGAAAAGGGGGACATTCTGCCTGGCATTCCTTTATAGCCCAAAACGGGCTTGGAAAACCAATATTCGGTTGAGTCAAGAGGGCAGGGGGGAGAAGTGGGGGTGGCTTTTTTGAAGCTGGATTGTGGGGCAGGCCCATTGAAACACACTTGGAGTGGAGTGCATGGCTGTAAAATTGCTTTCCTTCATGTAGCCCCTTTCGGCACTTATTTATTTATTTAATGCAAAGCATCTGGCCCTTCATTCAGGAAGATAACAAACGGCAAGGCAGATAATTTGCACGTCCGCATCAGTGGCCTTACAGAGGAAGCAGACTTCTCTTCTCCGAGAGGATGATCAGCACGCTGACGGATGGCGGAGTAGACTGCTGTCTGCCGTGGTGCGAATCGGCAAATGTGAGGCACGTGTACGTGCGCTGCTTGCCGGGCTTGCGCTCACGCGTGTGAGCGACATGCTGCAGATTGCAGGTTTTGTTCGCTCTTTGTTCCGGTTTTGTTCAGGTGCCAGCGGAGCAGCTGATGCTGGATCATGTGCTCTGTCAGTCACTGATGCTGGATAATTAAACAAGTGCTCTTTCCTGTAAAGAATAAATGCATGCTGGTACTAAAAGTGATTTGAAATGAAAAAAGAAGAAAAAAATAGCTCTGCTCAAAAGATATCCTTGCAGTGAACTGATTTTACAGTAGTTTTTTTTTTTTTATTTTTCACACAAAAGTAAATGCAACTCAGTCAACATCACAATACTGTTAGTTCATTAGCTAGTCACTAGTAGTAATTTTTATGTTGGAAGGTGTAGAAACAGCGGCAAAAGCGAGGATGTCCAACTTCCAAGCCCCGCCCATGTGTCGCACCTTGTTCCTCCCACCACAGACTGATTTGGTCCCCAGTGGAGCACAGCTGGGTCTTGTTACTGTGGTGAGAGCATCCCTGTAGAAACCTCTTGCCTGTAGCCTTGGGAAATGGAATTGATTATGTTGTACATTGTTAATTTCAAAAGTGTAGCTGCAGTGAGGCTGTTTTCATCTTTCTTTTCTCTTAGAAAACCTTTTATTTGTACCTCACCTTGCGTCTCCCCAAGCTACCGTTGTCAGGCCTGCAGACCTAGGTTTTTTCTGTAACTCAGATAAATGGAACAAATTTCAGTTAAGAGAAATTTTAATTAGCAGGAATACTACTTTCAGCTAGCCTCGATCAATATCAGACAGTGTTTCTCTCAAAATACAAATGAACGGTTATTATTTAATTTTTTTTTTTTTTTTTTTAAATGTCTTGTCAATGGGGGTGCGGTGGCGCAGTGGGTTGGACCACAGTCCTGCTCTCTGGTGGGTCTGGGGTTCGAGTCCCGCTTGGGGTGCCTTGCGGTGGACTGGCGTCCTGTCCTGGGTGTGTCCCCTCCCCCTCCGGCCTTACGCCCTGTGTTACCGGGTAGGCTCCGGTTCCCTGTGACCCCGTATGGGACAAGTGGTTCTGAAAGTGTGTGTCTGTGTGTGTCTTGTCAATTGTATGTGGATGTAGACCAAACAAGGTTAACAGTATAAAATATAATTTTGAGTTATGAGGAACTGAAGAGCTCTTCAGAAGATCTTTCAGGCTCAGAATCCTTGCTTCGTATTGTGGAGGATTGAGCGCTAAGCTCTCAGAAACTAGAAGGCTGCTGGGAACCTTGAATTTGTGGGATGTGTGACGACCTCCACCTACTGTAATGTCACACAGGTGAAGACCTCAAACAAAGGATTAAAGACGGCTGAGAATGGGGGAGGCCTCTGAATGCTGCTGCACTTGCAGCCCCACATGTCGGAGATGGTTACAGGATTTTGATAACTGCCTGTTCACATCTGCTCCTCCTACACTTTTTTGTTGCACCATCAAACCCAATGATTCTGAACTCTGCAGGAAATCTCACTGGGAAATATACTTTAATTTTTCTTTATTTATTTATTTATTGCAGAGCAGAACAAAATAAATATAACTAAAAGCTGCTGCAGCCTGTCCAAATTCGACATTGTGATGGTAACATCTGTCAGCATATTTTAAAAGAAAACATTCCCAAAACTTGCCAAGAAGACATGCTGCGGAAGTATTGAGTGTAGCGGACTGATAAACAAGTGCTTTGCATAAAGTAGGTAAAGTACATATCCTGAATACCTGTTACTCTAAGTAGAGAAATAAATACCAGGTGTGGCCAACTGACCATTCAAGAAGACATTATTAAAGATTTGATTTTGGAAACCAGGGAGAAGCTGTCGGAAACAAGTTTTGGAGAGAGTTTTGCATTGCTAATTATAGGACATGTTTATGTGTTTATTCTGGGGTTTCTTTTGTTGTATAATTGAGTTGACTGAAGGGATTTGTGTTTGCTTGATTAAAAAAAGAAGAAAAAAAAAAAAACATGGATTAAAGCAATCTGAGGTCCAAATGTGACCATTCTATGCATGTTCACTCCATGAACCCAACATTCCCTGGGATGTTGTCAGGAGACAGCAGGTGACATAGCAGTCAGAGCTATTGCCTTGCAATCAAAGGATTGGATTTGAATTCCTGCTGTTGCTGTAAAACCCTTGATCAAGATGTTTGCCCTGAACTGATAAACAAAAAATTACCCAGCTGTATAAATGGCTGAATAAATACAAAAACCTTACATTATAATTTGCTTTGGAGAAAAGAATATTCTGAATGAGTGTCCATCCAATGTACATCATATGCCCTTTTGGCGATCCAGGAAGGCCAAACACAGCACAATTTCAGTAACGAGTGTTGCTGGATTGCAGCATCCCAAAATGCACCCCTGCAGCATTTTGAAGTTTTATAAAGTTGCATCACCACTTTCTCCCTTTCACTCCCCTGCCCAAGTTTGCTGACTAATCTCTAAACTCTGTTTAAATGAGAAGCATGATGGACGGCCTGGTGATTGATTAGCTTTGAATTATCCTGCAGGCGCTGGAAAAGCCCCCAGAACCCGGAGCCAGAAGTTACCGCCCGTTCTGATATTGTTTCAAATGTCATGCATTTAATGGAAACATACTGAAATACAGTACCGTGAAATTGTATTAGTCATGCTGTCAGACCAGTTAGCTCTCACATGTTTCAACACCCCGGACAAATAAATGCATTTATTAAATACTTCTTTTTTGGCACTTTGTTACAAACTAAGCAGTTTTTCATAAGAGTGAAATGCACATTGTGAAAAGCTGGAATTGGGGAACAGGTTTTGTTGAAAGCAAAGGAACAAACAGTTTCTCTTATGCTTTGTTTTTGTGACATTTTGTGGCAGTCGCTTAGTCAAGGCATGCTCTCTGCGCCAATAACATATCACCTGGTGTAAGTGTACATACACATACAGGGGATGGACAAAAAAGCAGAAACATCACATGAATAGTTCAACTTTGAACTTACTGACAATTGCTAGGGTGAATCCCAAAATGTTGATTATTAATTAGTAGTTACTCATCAGCAATGAAAGAGGTCTGACAGTCGGTTATATGAGTTTTCAAAGCAACATGAGGTGACTAACAGAGATCTACAGAGGTCAGAAAGTCTGAATTGCAGGTGCATTGATCAAAAAGCCTGCAAAATTACTTAATGTGACAAAGAGAACTGTCACACAGATGGGCCAGGCACCAGAGGTGGAAGCAAAGTGTGCGATCTTTTTTGTTGATGTTCGAGGGGCTAAGCAATACCCATGGTTGGGGACAGGAGTGGATCCAAAATCAAGGCGCAAATAGTATTCTGAGGGATGATCCAGGGTAGTGGTCAATGGAGCGAGGTGAAGGTCGAAAGCGTAGGAAGACGGACTCGGGGACA
Organism: Scleropages formosus; assembly: GCF_900964775.1. Classification (NCBI taxonomy): domain Eukaryota; kingdom Metazoa; phylum Chordata; class Actinopteri; order Osteoglossiformes; family Osteoglossidae; genus Scleropages; species Scleropages formosus. The sequence goes on from NC_041811.1 coordinate 10,993,569, forward strand.
AGGGAGCAAGGAAGAGGGACGCTAGGCAAAGGTCAGGCAAAGTAAAGTTAAAGAGTGCAGGTGAGACAGTTGTCTCAGATGAGATTCCACAGTCTGGGAGCAGTGGGGTGGCTCCCTTTTATATGCCCTGCTGATTATGGCCATGTGCTTGTGTTTGGGGTCTGGTTGTGGGTGTGATAAAAACAGTCTCAAAATAATGATAGCATATGGCAAACGTGGACAAACTGCATCAGCAAAGAGGAACAGTGGTCGGAAGTCAAAGCTCACCCACAGGGATAGACAGACATTTCACAGGATAGGTGCTAAATATCACAATATTTCAGAGTCAAAAATTACCACAGAACTGAATCAGCACTTCTGTAACCCAGTCTCAAGAAAAACTGTACTATGTGAGCTTTGCAAACATGGAATTTTTGGTAGGTTTGCCATTCAGAAAGTGCTTCTAACCAAGACCAAAGCACAGAGGCACATAACTTGGTGTAAGGAGCACAAACCAGGACCGCTGAGAAATGGAGAAAAGTAACATGGTCCAATATGTATTTTCCTACATCCAAATGGGTTTATGCTTAGAGAAAGCCAAAAGATGTCTTCAACTTGTAATGACTGATGCCAGCTGTTAACTATGGTATGGGCTGCCATCTTGTTGGAGTAATTAGGTCTGATGATTGCTCTGTAATGTTGATTATACTCAAGGAATATAAGGCTATTTTACAGGATGAGGTGCATCATATGGTGCAAACACTGTTTCCTCATGATATGCTCATGCACGATGTTAAACAAATTCAATGGCTTCAGTGGCCGCAATCCTCAATCACCAGATCAAAACATCAGTGTTCCTTTATAGGAAGTTCTGAAGCCCAGGGAGTGAAGTAGATTTACACCTCCTCCTTGAAAGAATTGAAGGCTTTTCTTCTTGACAAAACTGCTGCAATATCCCAGTACATAAAGTTCAAGATTGCATGACTGCATTCTAAGGACTGAAACTATTCTGAAGACAAAGAGAGGCCCCACTCCACATTAGGAACTAAATTACTAATATCACACGCACACAGACACACACACATTGACTGAAACTACTTGTCCCAAGCAGGGTCGTGGCAAGCAGGAGCCTAACCAGGCAGCACAGGGCGCAGGGCTGGAGGGGGAGGGGAGACACCCAGGATGGGACACCAGTCCGTCACAAGACCTGGCCAAACCCGCTGCACCACTGCACCCCCCGCCCCCCCCCCCAAAAAATGACTAATATATTGCTCAGTTTTTCAGTTTTTTTTTTTTTTGTCAACAACCTGTACAACAGAGTTGAAAATCCTTGTCAATTTTTTTTTTTAAAAAGGAGGAAAGAAACATGTAAAACCATAAACTGTGCCTGCTTTTTGTTTAAAGCCACAAAAGCTCTTGTTTCTCCACAAGAACAGTTGATGACTTAACCATGATTAGCTTTGACATACTTGGAACCACTAATTGTCAAGGGGGGAAGTGCTCCTCGTCGAAACGGCAGGATTGATCGGAGTCCCTCGGTCCTTGGTGGAGCATTGATCTGTCCCCAGCCTGCGCCCATTGATCCTCATTACAGCAGTACCCAGTGACAGGCTTCGCCTTTGCCATATTAGTGCGGTCCGCGGTCAAGGGCGCTACTTAGGCGGGCATCCCGCTGTCAGCTTCCGCTGTCAGACTACATGCACGCAGGGCCAGAAATCAATTTCATACAGATGGCACAACGATGGGCTATGTTGTGGCCCAGCGGGTCAGGCTGTTACCTCACAGCTCCCGGGGCTGTGGGTTCAAATAGAGCTCTGGTCCTGTGTTTGTGTGGGTTTCTTCTGGATTCAGGTAAAGATTCAACAAAAGATACATCACAGGCGCCTTGGTGAGTCTAATGCCTGTGGCTGTGTATTTAAACTTCTGACCATGTACAGGTCGCTCTAATGAAGCCAAAGCAGAACCTTAACGTTAAAGTAAAGCAATTATTGCTGAATGTCTTTGTATTGAACCAATGCTTAAAATAATGCTTACGGATGACCCAAGTTAAAAGATGAGGTAAAATGCAATCAAAGCACAATGTTTAAGTTCATAATTTATGGAGGGACAAGTTCAATTGCAATCATTAAGCATACATATAACTCACAAAGCAAGCAGTATAATTTATATAGCACTGAATGGAAATGAACATATAGGATACAGTATAAGCCGCAGTCTGGTTCAGAGTGACAAGACGGTCTGCCCTTCGAGACGCAAATAGCTATACGCTGTGATGTAGGGGATTCGATTACGTGCCTCCACAAATAGATCCACGATTCTCCCTATATATACAACCCTGAATGAAGCTGCGATCCATATCGCTAACAATTTTGTCACAGTCAGCAGCACTCACATTTGACACTGTACCTGTATATCTGTGCACTGTATGTAGATAAGGCTCCAACATCTTGACCAGATTGGAATCAGGCTTCACAACCTCAACTCAAACAAAGTCCCTGCAGACACATGAAATTAGGACAATATGACCTGGGATCTGGATGAAAACCCAGTTATCATGAACCAATTTCCCACATTATTTTTATTTATTTATCTAACACTTTTGTTCATGGTAGCTTACAAAGTGAGGTTTGTCCACTACTTTTGTTTGTCCACACTACTAAGGTTTGTCCACACAGGTGGTGGAACAACCTCCCGCTCTCACTCAGAACTTCTGGAACTCTGTCCACACTTAAAAAGGGTCTGAAAACTCACCCCTTCTAGACCCACTTCGCCCATGATCTCTTAAGCTCGTGTATGGTGTAAATGTTCATGGACCATAACTTTATGATCATACCCAGATAAGCCTTTATACAGCCACAACTTCTGTATTGACCGTAAATGTTTGTGTATTTAGACAAAAAAAGAAAAAAGAAAAGAAAAATTGTCGGAAAGTGATCAGGAATCGTCTAGTCTGAGTTTTATGCAGCTACTCATGTGATGAACATTGGTTCACATGGTGGAAAGAAACAAACTAACTTTAATTAAGAATTGCACCTTTACAGTTATGTCTCTTTCTCCTAATGTAATGCACACATTGTATTGTCTGTGATGTCCGTCGCTTTAGAGAAAAGCATCTGCTAAAAGAATAAATGTGAATGCACTTAAAATCATTTATCCATTTTTACAGCTAGGTCGTTTTCACTGTAGTCATTCGAGGTGTGAACTTTCCACAAAGGTGAAGTTGAGGATTTGAACTTGGGACATTTCGTGCTGTAGGGTGACAGCTACCTGCTGCTCAGTATATCGCAAACTTTCCATCATACCACATTACCATTATAAATCTAATGATCACATGACCAGTTTTAACATAATACCAAACTTGATACACAGCAGAATTTAACATTAAGCACAGAGATATTATCTGAAGGGCTTTTATGTAGCTGTTGACTCTATTCCCTATGTGGCAGTACTGCTCACAGAGAACAAGTGGATCCGGGCTCAGTGTATCAGCTATCTGCATCAGTATTTGACAGTGAGGTGCCCTGTGGAGGAGCCTATGAGTTCACATCGACCACATGCAATATACATTATTGTTATCATTTATTTAACTGATGGCTTCTCCAGAATGACTTACATTGGTTGCTTTGTAATCTGAGCTACTTGCAATTATTCACCCATTTGTACAGCTGGGTACCTTTACTTTGTCAGTTTCTCATAGTATGTGCCTTGATGAAGGGGTTTGAGCAGGAACAGAAACAGAAGAAGAAGTTGCTGTCAAAATTGGGACCTTTGTTTGCAAGGAGAAAGCACCAAGCGCTATCCTACTTGCTAGCCATAAACTATGTAATAGCTATTATGATGGCTTTCTGGAATTACAAGAGCAGCAGCATAGCAGCCCCTGTCCCTTAAGAGATCATTTTCTAGCACAAACTATCTGGTAACATATGTTTAATTTGAATACTTTTAAATCACTGGTTGTCTACACTCAGCTCCTGAATGAATACACCAAGTAGTGAACAGTTGCTTCTTTGATTATAAGCGTCAACATCTCATCACAAGAATTGCTATAGAAACTGCTCTCCCTCAGGTAGCAGTATGAATAAATGGGTGTCATTAGATGTGTAATTAAAATTCTGATTGTGATCAATACGCTGTGCCAAAGAGAATGACCGAATTGTGTTCACTCATTCGTCAAGATGAGAACCTTTTTTTGCGAGGTATCTTCAGTGTTCCGGTCCAATACCTATATAGTATTTCTCTTACTGATACTCTAACTGTTGTGCAAGGACCCTCAACTTTGTGGCCTACTTGAAATATGGTGATGAATGATCCATCCACAGACACACACAAATACACAGAGCCCACACAGAGTAATTTAGGGTCACTAATTCCCCTGAAACACATCTTTGGACTATGAGAGGGAACCAGACCAGAATACACATATAAACATGGGGGGAACATGCAAACTCCACACAGACTGTGCCAGATTTGACCTGACATTCACCAGCATTATATGAAATACTCAGTAATGGCTTTGAATGAAAGATTAGCTACTCCATTTAACTAAGGGGTTTATTGTCTTTACTTTGTACATGTTTTCAAAGCCAAAGGCAAACACATTCAAATCTGATACTGCATAACACTTCTGTGGCATAAATAGATATTCCTATTTTCAGCAATGATTTTCTTTGAGATGAGATTATGTTTTTATTAAGATATTCAAAAAGAGGCAATTTTTGTCACATAATTAACATGTCTTTTTTAGCACCACTTTAATACACAAACACCCTCACCCTGGGGTAATGATCAGCCTGTGACAAAGATAAAAGCAGTTAAAAGGAGTTTTAAGAAAGGATCCCTGTTTTTTACAGCTATATTATTGGCTATCAATATCTCCAGCTGAAATATTTCTGTGTAAAGCAGGTAAAAAGTGGCAGCGTCAATAATACATAGCACTGGGTGACTATCTATCTGTCTATCTATGGCTGTCGTTATTAATTTATAAATCTGCAATTTATTTATTTCTTTATAATCTTTCTACAGAAATTTAATTACATTTGTTTGTCCTCGGGAAAATTCTTTTTTTCCTGGCTCAGAATTAAGCACATTAAACAAAAGTCATGCCTGTAGTGTTTGAACATCCATGTTTTAAAAGGTAAATGAGCTGTTAATGAAGGCTTACGTATGATGCAAAATGCAGCAACAAAACTGCAACTCAATGCAGTTGTTCTGCTATGTTATGTGTATACTGGCAAATCATGTTATTTGTTAATTTATGGACACATTAAACAAACAAGTCAAAATAGTGTAATTTATCTTTTTTTTTTTTCCCCATTTTGGTTATATTCCTCTGCTAGTTTTTGTTTGGTTTGGCCCCCTCCCTGCAGTGCAATGTATAAATCTGTCTCTTATGAGAAAAAGTTAAATAAACGGTTTTTTTTAAAAAGTTGCTTATATTTGCTGGTATGATAGATTTTTCCATGTCAGAGCTTAAGGTTAATAAATGTAAAAGTTGTGTATTTACCTACTAAACTCCCTGGAATCAGTGGACCACCATGAATCCACAACAGGCCTCGTTCATAATACGTAAGCAAGATGCACACATACATTTGCTAATGTAACTACACATGGAGACCAGTTTTTATTTACACATTTTTGTAAATAATCACATTACAATCTGCTTGCGGTCTTTGACGTAACGTGTCATTTGTGCTCTTCAGAAAGCAACCCCTGCGATAATAACCCCTCGCAGCCGAAAGAGTGACGGCTCATGCCTTCGTGCCTTTAAATTAGCGAGTTGGTCAAATGACAGCGGTGCTCAGCGCGTATGCGTGTGTATGTGTGATGAATGCTTGGTCACGCGCTGCCTCGGTCAGGCAAACACCTCTGTAGGCTATAGTTAGTGCCTTCGGTTAGCACATAAAGAGCTTTCAGAGAGCTACGATTGTAAGGGCGTCCTGCGGGTAATGTCTGCAGCGTGCGCACACACACACACACACACACACACACACACACACACACACACACACACACACACAGAGCCCAGCACAGTCCCTCTCCCTGTTTCTGCTGCCACCCGAGTCAGTGTGGCAAAGAAGAGATTTACGAAGTCTTGGGTCAATGCAGCTGAGGAGAAGGTAATTGTGTTTCTGTTGTTGTCGGTGACACATTCTCTCCGTCTCTCCCTCAATCTCTCTCTTACACACACTTTCTCTCAATCCGTTTCAAAGCATTCTTCATTTCCTGCACCCCCGTCTGTGTGTTCTGATCTTTTTGCTTGCTGTGTTTTCCGGTCTTAGAGGGTGATGGGGATGATAGGTAATGTTAAACCACCTCACTCCCCGGAAGACCAGGGCCTTCAGGAGGCTTGTGGTGGAAGACTGTTGGTCGTTGAAGTGTGAGTACAGCTTCAGGTACCTCTACCACAAACTGGGCTTCAGTGCGGCAGAATGATATTAGGCAGTAGGTAAAATTTGTGAACTTAAATCACAGGTTAGTGAGCTGATATGTTGTAATGTATAAAAGCAAACATGGTAAGAGACCATTTAAAAGTAGTAAGGCTGCTAAGAAATAAAGCTTACAACAGTGAGAGCCAATGGGGCACAACTTCTTCACAGATTAAATAATAATAATAATAATAATAATAATAATGTTCAGGGTGAGCGCTGTGCCTTGATCAGGGTTTCCACAGGAGGCGAAGGGAACTGAACCTGGTTCCTACAACTGCAAAAGAACAGCTTTCAATAACAATACCTTGGCCTGAAACATACCTCACAATATGTTGCCTGTAAACAGACTCTTTAATGCAAAGCAGGTTCTCTTTTTCATTCATTCATTCATTCATTCATTCATTTAACTGACACTTTTCTCCAAAACAACTCAATGTTAAGCTATTTACAGCGATTTACCCATTTCAACAGCTGGATAATAGTGCAAGTACCCTGATCAAGTGTACTGCAGCAGAAGATGATATTTGAACCTGGGACCTTCAAGTGAAAGGTGGAAGCTATAAATAGTACACGACTTGCTGCAAAACGTTACCATTTCTCTGCTGTTTACTAAAACAGTTCATGTAGTGGTTTTGGCTCCAGGGAAAAACAGCAGGGTCTCCGCTGAGGCTTAGTAACAAGCCCACATCTTTAATCACTATCCTGTTTACCACAATATTCCATATGCAGGATGAGAAGAGTGACGTCCCACCTGCTTCTCGAACCACAGCCCTGTAACAACAGCATGTCCGAATTGTGCATGTGCTTCTGTGGCTATTTCTCAGTTATCATCAGACGTACACATCGCTGTCGGCCCAGACTTCTCTGACGACATGTGGAGCTGCAGGCCACGTGTAGCCGGTTTCCTCCAGAAAGTTTGCAGCAGGGCCACGGGCGACGCGTGAGCTTCGCTGTCCTCCGTTCTGAAATCTACGGCTCGAGGCAATCCTATTACCAAAATACCTCTTCTGACTTCAGGTGTTATCTCTTCCCACAGCTGTTCCCGGAGCCGCGGCGTGACACGATTTTGCACGGCCTACGCTACCCCCAAAAGCTAACCGATAAAACTTCCGCAATTCTATAGCGTTGCATGCGTCGGCCCTAATATTTCTCCATATGTGCTTTGTTGACAAAATGGTCTCACTTTTACTCATTTCTCTGGTTACATTTCATTCGTCATTTTTGCATTCAGTTTCCTATCCATTCTTAACATTTTCTCATCACCGAAACTATTTGAAAACATCTTCACATCATGAACACTCACCCAATGTTCTTCAATTATGCTGTAATTGTAACATTTATGTTAAGAATAAAAAAAAAAAACATTTTTCAGTATATATTTTTTATATGAGTTATAAAAGAATAGTTCAGAATTAATTGGACTCATCACACCTAGAGTGTGAGTGAGTTAAAAGACTCTAAATGTAGCCAGGAGACAGCATAAAAAAGAAAATAATGATGATAATTGACCAAACTAACTGAAGTTTGAGAAAGTATTCATGTAAAAATTTAATTTTTTTTTTTAAATGATGCTAAGTGTATCCCATAGTTCACTAAAAATTGTTGCGTAATGCCTTCGTGCATTAACTTGACCGTGAAATAAAATATAAAATGCATCTTCTCATTTATCCTTTCAAATTGAAGGCCTTGTTTTGCAGCTTAAAATGATATTCTCTTGCACACAGTCACGAACATAATCAAAACGCACCACGATTTTATGCTACCAGCTAACAAGTGGTTGCTACTGGAAACTGTGCCTGAGTTTGCTGCTACATCGCATTATGATCTAAATGTGCCCCGGCAAAATGTTAACCCCATAAAAGAGTCCATTTTGATGAGTAACGCTGCACTGTTGTGTTTCCTTCCACCTACACTTAAATCCAAATAGTCACATGACTTAAAATAGTCATAAAGCTTCTGTTATTTGTCTACAAATAATACTGTATCACTGAGCTACAATCAGTTCCCCCTCCCCTTGCTACACTTTGTTGTTCATGAAAGCGATTGGACCTCCTGGTGTGGACAACCTGCAGGGGGCAGTAGAGCTCCACACTTCAGCATCTGAGCCCACCTCTCTCTTCTTACCATGGTACAGCAAATGGGAAGCATCGATCAGAGCCCACACAGCGCAGACTGGCTCTGTGAGGAAGGGGTCCAAACAGGGCTCTACTGATGGAGAACAGTGCTTTCAAGGTTTGCAAAAACCATTCTCTCTCCCAGTCCATCTGCTAAGAGGGCTATTAGGGCCATTACAACGAATAAACTTAAATGTTGTAATTATGACTTCCGAAGAAATAGCCAAGAATATATTGAAATATTGGTACAGTACAGCACATTTCAAATATAAATGAGAAAGTGAAAGGTCAGGCAATTTAAGCAAACGCGCAAGCACGCACACACACACACGTTTGTGTAAAAAAACCTTGAACTGAAACTGTAAAAATGACAAAGCTGTATATCATTGTGAAGTTGATTATCTAACACTAGAAGTCACCTTCATCAGGAAATAACACCTGAATAAAGGATATTAATAATACAGTGAAATTGAATTTACAAATTGGTTAAAACGTATTGAATTGCCTTACCCAGATTTTGGGATGTTGGGAATACTCAGTGGATTTCTCATAACATTAGTGAGTTTGAGACACGTGAAAAAAAAATTGTCTCTCCAGGACAGTTAATTTTCAGAAATTATCCTTATTCTTATTCTTATTCTTATTATTGTTATTATTACATCTTACTTAGGCATAACACACACACACACACACACACACACACACACACACGCACGCACACACACACACACATATATATATATATATGTTTTTACATTGAACTCCAGTTCTTCACTTGACTGTTCAGTATTTGCAACACTGTTCATAATCATACTCGTTTATAATCCATGTCTATCTGGAAATTGCCCTGCTGTTCTTGAACCCATCCAGGAGGAAACGCATTTTAAACTTAATGCTCCTCCTGCATTGAGACAACTTTGTTCTTAATTAGAAATTTAAAATATACCGTAAGTATCTCGACACAAAGCCTTCTTAAAGCATAAGTGAACAGAGGCACAATTTGGTTTGCTCATCACAAATTCCAGCTGAGCACTTCCTCTCCTCAGATGAAATGTTCTTCAGTGAACCAACTGGTAATGAAATTCCCTTAAGCATAACTAACCACGGTACGATCCCAGCAGCTAAAACATGGTGATAAGTAGCACTTACCCATGGCAGTAATACTTAGCATTGTTGGGTTATTCCTCCTCCCACCGACATTCTAAATAAAGGGCATTACATATTTATTTATAGCTGAGAAACAGTCTTTAGACTGCAAACATGCTTTTTTAATGCCGTTTAGAATATGACGATGTCACTGAGATATACAGGAGTGTGGCCACGCCCACTTCCTCGATTTTCAGCCACACCTCATTAAATGAGGTTCAGGTCCGGCCAAAGTATTTCAGCTGGACTGTCAGAAGACAGCAGTTCGCTGCTCTATGGAGTTGTTCCTAGAAGAGTGTGGGTGCTGTTCCTGACAAAAGCTTCTCTTTTTCTGTTTTGTAGTTTCATTTTTAAAATGCTCGTTTTGTTGGAAATAAAAATATGACATTGTGGTAGTAGTTCATATTGCACTGAAGTGGATGGGTTCATCAATGTTTAAGCAAACCTTACATACTGCCCCCAATATTTGTGTGTAAAGGGACCTCTAGTGTTGGAGTGTGGTGGCCCAGTGGGTTGGACCAGGTCCTGCCTTCCGGTGGCTCTGTGGTTCAAGTCCTGCTTGGGGTGCCTTGCAATGGACTGGTGTCCTGTCCTGGGTGTGTTCCTTCCCCCTCCAACCTTGTTCCCTGTGTTGCTGGGTTAGGCTCCAGCTCCCTGTAACCCTGTATGGGACAAGTGGTTTCAGATGATTTTCTGTGTGTGTATATACTACTAGTGACTACTGTTGCTAATATGGATATATCCTGGTATAAAGACTCATGGTTTACAGACTTTAATATAACAATGCTAAAACAGTTGTACCCATCTTCGCTCTACAGACTGACTGCTCCCAGTGTAACAACTTTTCTCAGGGGTTTGAAGCAGATTTCATCCCAATGACATAGAAGACGAGCAGCTCAGGTGCAGACTTTTCAACAATGTGTGATAACCTCTTACTAATTTTATGTTGTTTTTCAAGTTGTTTTATTACAGCTTTGGGAATCATTTTCCTTTCTTTTTTTTGAATTTTTTATTCAAGTACCGCTCTACAGTTAAGAGATGCCTCTGTTGGACTGCTTTAGCAGGTCAACTGGTAGTGTAGTGGTTAGTGCTGCTTCTTTTGTACCCTGAGGTTGCAGGTTTGAGTCTTACCTCTGGCTGTAATACCCTTGAGCAGGATACTTATCCCAAATTGTTTCAGTGAAAAATTGCTCACCTCCCTAAATATGTCAGTAACAGTGTAAGTCACTTTAGAGAAAAGCATCAGATAAATGTAATGTAAATTTCTCTCCTGGTCTTGTGCTAGATCAACATATATGCGTTTAATAATGAAAAAGCAGATGCAGCTACCTGTGTAATAAATACTGGTTCATATGGTGGAATGTAACAACTTGACTGCTCTCTAGAATCACATGTCTGCATCCAGATCTCTCCTTCTGTTGATGTAACGCACTTTTGTATTGCTCTCTGTGATGGACGTTGCTTTGCAGAAAATTGTCTGTTAAATGAATAAATACAGATATCTCAGTGTAAATGTACTGAATGTCTCTTTTACAGGTATGAATGTATGGCTGATAACACTACACCGAGTTCATTGGAAGTTGCTTTGGAGGTAAGTGTCTGCTAAATAAATAAATGAAAATGTAAAGGTATGTTTACATGTACTGTATTCTACAGTAGTCTACACACACACACACATTTTCTGAAACCGCTTGTCCCATGTGGGGTTGCGGGAAGCCAGAGCCTAACCTGGCAACACAGGACATAAGGCTGGAGGGGGAGGGGACATGCCCAGGACGGGACTCACTCCAGGCTGTCGCAAGGCACCCCAAGCGGGACTCAAACCCAAGATCCACTGGAGACCAGAACCCGGTCAAACCCACTGCACCACTACACCCCCCCTTCCAGTAAAAAAAAAAAAAAAAAAAAACAGTTTTCAAGTGTTTGTGGAAATATTTGGGCATGTGTGTAAAGTCCAGGAACACATTTTTTTTTTTCTCATTAATAATATTGGGAAACGACCTCCCGGATTACAGACTCTTGGTATAGGGACCATTTTTAGCAAGCAATTAGGTCCTTTTAACAGGGGATACCTCTGTGTTCATTTGTAAGTTGCATATACTTATTTTTTTGCTCTATATACCAAGCATATTGTTACAGCCCTGTTAAAATGGAGTAACTTTTTTCTCACCTAGTTTGTAAAATACACCCGTGTTTTACCTAGAAAAGTGCCAAGTGTCAAGATTCTCCTATTGAGTTCATTATAAACTGGCAGCCATTAAGTTTAAAACCCCACCTAGTCATTATCGAATAACCTGAAATGCTGAGTCAATCTTTTGGTAGTGAAAAAAGGGGCCTTCTTCTTGCTTGTCTTCCCAAATTATACCTCAGTTCTTCTGGGAAATATCAGTGTTTCCCTGCAATCAGGGAGGCAGCACACGAAACGGGAGAATGTTTACTTATTTATGTATTTCACACAGTGTGCCATGGCATTCGACATCCTAGCCTGTCACGGAAACTCTGCTTCGGTGGCAGGCGACATTAGTGATAACAAACAGGCGACGTTTAAGAGAAATGCACAACTACTTGTCTCTTCTGTACTGAAACTCACAGCCCCACGCAGCCATCTTGTGTGTGTGTAGAGAGAATGAGAATATGGTGCGGACAAGCAAGTACATATTTAAAATCATTGTTTGTGCTTCTTGTTTAGAGTTTCGTTTTCGTCTGGTCAGCAGATATGTCCTAGTTTTCAGGAAATACGGCTTTTGAAAGTGTATAGTGCGCAGCTTTGGCAAAGGTACGGATAATTCATAAGAATAATTATTACTTTAGCAAGTACGGTAAGCTCTGCAGCTGAAATATAATATGTGTGAAACATTTTCCATAACAAGGAGCACATTAACACCATTCAGGCAGCTCCAAAAATGACAGCAGAACCTCTCCTGGGAATTAAACCTGCCACCCTTCCATCATAAATTCTGCTCCTCAACTACTGCCACACCTGTTTTCTGTCTCACTGGAAATATAGAGCTCAGAACTCCAATTGGAGGTTATTTGTTTGTTTTCCTCCCTACTTAATCTCATTTCATGAAAAGCCTTGTTGAGGTATAAGCAACGTATAAAAATAAATATTTAAAAATTTGAATAGGAAAATGAAGATTGCAAAGAATTCCAAAACAAGAACAAGTGGGCAGCAAGTTTATAATGTTGTTTAAGTTGACTGAAACTTGACTAGAAAGGAAGGCATCAGAACAGCAAACTGCTAAGCGTGTGTTCGCATGTGTGTGTGTGTGTGTGTGTGTGTGTGTGTGTGTGTGTGTGTGTGTGTTTTCCTGCTGTCATACATGTGAGGCAAAGACTCATAAATTAAAACCCACTAGAGGACTTCCCTGTGGTCTAATATTTAAGCATTCACTCCTTCAAAACATGAGAATGACTAAGCATTATAAACAGTTGCTTATAGGCTTAATTAATCTGTGGCACCTTAATAATTGAAGCTGCTGTGAACTATAAATGAGTTTAATTTAAAATGTATTTAATGTGTTATTCAGATTTTAATAATAAAGAAAAATAATGCATGACTATTTGAAATTACTGATTACCATCACAGTTAACTCCCAGGGTAAGCACTCTTGCATCTTAGTATAGCTGACCCTGTGTGCACTTAATAATAACATTGGCAGGATGCAGCTGCTGAACCAGTGATTTGGCAAAGGACATGGATGCCATGTGCCCTCAGAGAGGCAAAGGTACCGTAATCAAAGGCAAACCTAGAATATAATTATTAATTACACTTTTCTCCAAAGCGGCTTACAGTGTTATGGTAGTTATACTCATTTGATAATTTATTCTATTACCTTACTGTTTATATGGCAGGGTAATTTTTACTGCATCAATTCAAGGAAAATACTTTGATCTAGAGTACTACATCACAAGAAACGACTGGAACCAAGGTCTTTTGCTTGCAAAGTGTGCTGCCCGTATGGTCAGACACCTGTATTAATTTTCATAAAAGCTGATCAGAATAACAACAGAGTCCTTTTATCACAGGGTGGCCACTCTACCTGTTTTTTGACCCTCTGCACACACTTTGTGACACATAGACATTTTTTCTTCAGATTTTTGGCTTGGGTGACATCAGCCATAACTTTTCATTTGACTTCCTAGATGTGGAGTATGTGAATACAAAACTGTTTGTAGATACAACACACATGGTGTCACAACCTAGTTCTGGAAGTATCAATATGTAGACAAAATAAGTGGATGAGGAGATTGCTGGTCAAGCGTCTGTATCATTATCTTTTTAAAAATTAACTCTTTGACTGGGTCTTTCTAAATGCACCCGCACAAATAAGAATTGGAAGTGTAATTAGGGATATTAATGATTTTTTTGGTAGGTGGCATGACCCAAACCAACCAATCAACCAACCAACCAACCAACCAACAAAGGGCAGACATTTCTGTTGAGTCATCATATTTTCCTCTCATCCTCAACATTTTTGCAGTTTTTGTGAATGGAGGGTTGAGCGGGCAGGCCTTGGAGAGCTAGCTGTGAGTACTAAGCTTCCCTTTCTTTCTGCATGTAGTGTACATCTGATGGGAGTTCATGTTTCATTGGACAACAAGGAAATATCGACTCTTTCAGGAATCGTAGCCCCTGTTGAAGCCCCTTATTCCAGGCAGTCCATACATTCACCAAACAGACAGATACGAAGTGACAGGTTGGTGGCTTCTGTGGTTCGTAGTTTATATGATCAATTCCCTGTTCTGCTCCATCTCTGTGCAAAAACCCTTGACTGCTAGAGTCCAAACATACAACATTCAGAGGGAACAATACATTTTTTTTTTTATGTTTTTGACTGATCCTGCATGTCATACTGCCATTCCATTACATGTAATGACTAAATAACTGATATTACACAATGAAAATGTGCAACTATGGATTTCATTGTTTTGCTGCTGTATTTAGTGTATGCAAGTGTGAGTCACACAGCACAGAGTAGCAAAGCAACATATTGAATGTGGATTCCTCATTAATCCTAGGAATGCATTAGTGAGATCACAAGCCAAGTGTCTTAACTGTGTGTTGCGCGTGGTGTGAGGGTAGAGGGGGTGAGGGTGAGAGGAGAAGAAAAGGTTGTAGATAACAAGTGCGTGCAGCAGATTAAGTGCTGGCGATGTAGTCATCTGTGGTGATGAGCGATGAATCTCTGGGAGCAGAGGTGAAATCTGAGGAGTGTAAAGTGAGCATAGCCTGCAGCAAAAGCAAATGAAACTCTGCAGCCCAGAGAGTTTACTGAAGGTTGATCTGCCACCTGGGGGGGGGGGGGGGGGCATGGTGGAGGAGGAACAAGCTCTGGAAGGGAAGCCCCAGGGCACGTGAACTGTCAAGAGGGCTTCTCTTTGAAGCGAGTGTGGAGCATCAGGTGATGTTCTGAGAGGGGTACGCACCCAAACTCAAACCAGTCTTCATTATGAGTTTCAAAACCTGATTTTCATCCATATTTGGTGTCCCGTGGAGAGATGGTAAGCTGCTCATGTGAACTGCCTTTGAAAACCAGCGTGATGATAGAGTGATCTGGTGTGATCAGGTCACACATCAAGTTGCATAAATGGGAAAGGTGGTTAGAAGGACATCAGCGCAGAATAGTCCAGACATCATGAGATACCTGAGCTGCCCAACAGCTGAGAACTGCAGATGGACTTTTTGGAGGACGTGGAGAAAAATAAAGCACATTCACGTCATCGGCGCATCATGGTGGGATGTGAACACCTGTTTTTCCACTATGGGGCCAGAGCTGACAGTGATGCACTGTCAACAGAGATGTAAAAAGCAGCATGTTGTATCTGACAATCCATGATATCGAGAAGCTTTCAGACAGGTTACATGTAAAGTGATTAAAGAATGAATGAATGAATGAAAACTTTACTAATCCCATTGAGAAATTCTACTCAATTGCTGCTGCATATGCCATACAACAAACATACACACAATATACGTAAATACATATATACAGTGATGAAACAAAGAGAAATACGTGCACAAGTTAGTGAAAAAATAAGAATGCATATTTATACACAAAAAAAGTCAGAAATTATCTCCTTGGAAGATCACAACTAGACCAGCTTGTTGAATGTGCTCCTTGAAGAGACACCTTACCTGTATGGTTTCAATCTCTTTTGGTAAACAGGATTTCATTATATCCTAATAGCGCAAAAGTTACTTCCCCATTGTGGAACAGCCAGACACAGAGAACTGTACTTACATAAAGATGAGAAAAAAACAGAGGGAAAAATTAAATTCTAGAAACACTAAACAAAAGCACCAAAATAAACATGAAAATATGGAGCTGCTGAACCTGACAACCACTTGGCATGGTTTCATTTTATCACCATTTTATGACAGCTGTCAAGCAAGAACATGCAAAAAAACACAACCGTATGAGACACATTAAGTTCTAAACCAAGAGTATTGACTTATAAGAAAAAGTATTTGCAGTAACAATGCGGTATTGAACAAGCTGTAGAAAAAAAACATGTAATGTAGAAATCATCACAGTCAGAGGTTCAGTGCAAAGGGAGGACAAGTGAGGTGGGTGCACTGAAACTTAGCTCACACTTACTGAGAGGTGACAAGATCTTGAAGGCTCTGCATGTCACCTGGTAAAAGCAGTCAGGAGGGTGGTTATTAAATCAAATCCACTGGCCATTTTGATCTTGAACCTTATGGTTGAACTGTACTTGACTGCAATTCAGCAGAGTTAGGATGGAGTTCATGGGTTCCAAAAATGACTTGCATTGAAACCTGGATGGTTTGGATCGAGGAGATTTTGGCAAAACAAGATACCCTCTACGAAAAACAATATCACAAGACCCACTATCAGCCTCACTCAGAACAAGAAATTATCTAATTTTCACATGAATGAGCCCTTGTCACCCCTTATAAAGGCATCTCAGAAGTTTACTTTTCAATCTCTCTTTAAAGCTCATATTCCATTTATTTAAAAGGCGAGACAAAAACCCCCTTGCCTTTCCAAAGTAACGTGGAGAATGTATTGATTGCCGGTCAACAAGATGGTGGACGCATGATTAATGCATTCCTCCAAGGTGGTATCCTTTCTATTAGTCTTTGTCGGTCTTATTAACGGTGTTTCATCATCCCAGTCACAGACACCTATAAATAACTTTGCACTGACGTACTGTAAGAATGATTACTTGCATTATTCTATTGAGCACACGCCTATTAGTTAGAATATCGTCACACTGAGAAGTTACCCTGCAGAGGAAATGGTACAGCTTAGAGGACATGCTGTGTGAAACAAACGGAAGAGGGATAAAACCATAGCATTGTAAAAATGTCAGTATTGTTGCTGAATAAATATGCATTGATGCTCAGCTGAAAGGTGTGCACCCTAAGAAGGAAAACCACTTGGGTAAGGCAGTACATGATATTTCATGAAATGATCTTATAATCATTTTAATTGCTTTTTTATTTTTTCACAAAGCAAATTACAATGTGAAATTTGTGTATAACCTTCCTGCAATAATTTACCAACTTATACAACACACACACACACACACACACACACACACACACACACACATTGACTGAAACCGCTTGTCCCGAGCAGAGAACATGGGACCTTTAATTTGCATGGTAACAGTTCTATTCTCTATGCTGTCCCATTACTATTCCCTCTCCTTTGTTAGAGTTATAATTGTTATGAACACTAATAAGGATTTTTACTGGTTACAATTGGGCACTTGTGTGTAATATAACAATTCAGCCTTACATTATCAGAGTACTTGCAAGCAAATAACTTGGGTTGTCAATGTCAATGTAGGATCACCTCTGACATAATGATGCTAAAGGGATTGTCTTTGATATTTTCTTTCCCAATTCTCTGTTTGTCCTTCATTGCATTCACAATTCCAAAGTCTAACAGAGTCACAGACCATTGCAAACCAAGCTTTTTCCAGGCTCCTGTGCTGTAACCATGGTTACATTGAGACAGCAGGAGGACCACTAGCAGGTAGTGAGGAGTCAACGGGTAGTCATGGAGCCAAACGCATGGTTACACATAAAATCAAGTGAAGTGGGAAAATTACATTCATTTTTAACACTAAAAGCATGTAGTCATACATCTGGCGTTTCACTTTAAAAGTCTGCCTTGATTTGAAGGACTATGCCTTTACAGACTCCATTCTTTAAGCAAACTTATGACCGCATTGGAAAATAGGGAAAAGTACATATAGACACAATAATCACATCTATCACCCAGTGTAGCAAGAAGCCAACGAGAAAACATAACTGGAATTTATTTTGCTCAAGCCTACATTTTTTCATACATTTATATTTGTCAGCAAAATGCCACATCTGTTACAAATTGAAAGACTTTTTAATGTAACAATCTTTCAAAATTTGCATTTGAAAAAAGGGTGCTGTGCAAAAGAGGATTTTTGTTTCAAACCAAATTTGGTGTCCTTCTGGTTTTTTTTTTTTTTTTTTTAATTGGAAGCAGTGTGTTAAAAAACAGCACACACAAACACACATGCACATACACAAAGCAGACAAAGTAAAGATAATGCAACACATTAAAACGATTGATTTTATGAAATAACTGAATCTCAGTCGTGGCACTGCAGCTATGCAGGTGAGTTATATTAAGTTGAATATCAATCACTGATATGTAGCTAAAGAGTCTAATAATCAGCACTTTAATATGCCATTTTCTACCGCAACATGAGGCACCTAACGGAGTTTGAGAGAGACCAGGTAACCAGTGGCTGAAATGCAGGTGCAAGGGTCATAAAAACTGCTACATCATTTAATGTGTCTGGAGAAGAGTATCGGCACATGACATCATATACACCAAGAGGGAAAATGTTGATGGCAAAGAGGAATAACAGACGCAAACTAAACCTTACAGATACTAATAGACAGAACAATTGCTAATAATCCCAGAGCACTAAACATATTTAACTGAGACTTTTGTGATGCAGTCTTAACATAAACTCTGTTCAGCTTCACAAAGCGAGTATCTATGTTGAGATGACCAGTTGGAAACCACTTTGTGTATTTCATTTATTGTTTGTTTTATTTATGTAACTTTTATTTTTTTATTCTGTTCTATACATTGCTTTTCTTTGTGTATTCTTCTCTATTTCTATTTTCTGTATTTATTTCTGTATTATAATTTTATCTGTTGCACATATTATTGTGACACATCATCAGTGTAGAAAGCTCTAGAAAAGTGAGGACAAGCACCCTTGTCACTTGTAATTTTCCACTAAACAGACATGTGAGTGTAGAATCTTGACCAGGATAGTAAGTCTGGGAATAAGACCGATAGGAGTCTGTGTCATGTGTATCATGCATAAGTAGAGATGAGCATTTACTTTTGACACGCTTCTGTGTGTAGAGGAGACTTAAACAGCTTCCTGAGGCTTAACATCTGGAGAAACTTAATGGAAATATCTCAAAGACTTCTTGTGCCTCATCACTGAGTCTCCAGGAATACTTTGAAACCGATCAGTTGTATTCAAGTTCATTGTGCAAAAACGCTTAACCTGAGCACTGAACAATGGGGAGAAGTAACAACATCCAATAGTCTGGCTGTCAAGTAAAAAAGTGTTATGTTTCGAGAAAACCAGAGGTTGTCTTATAACAGATATTAAACATGATGCCTGGCTGTAATGATATGGCAGCAACCTTTTGGGAGTTACTAACATGGAACCATTTTTTGGTGGCAAGTGTGCCCTATATGGTGCAAACACGTTCCCATCGAGATGTTCTTGTTTTCCCAGATCTAACTTCCCTCTAGACATTGTTAAATGGATTCAAGAGTGGGTCTATTAACATGAGGATGGAATCAAACACCTTCCTTGTGCTCTGGATCACCAGAAATATATATCACTGAACCTTGGAGGGGGGTGGGGTGAACAGCACAGATTGCACAGTAGAATAGTAAGCCACCATCACCTTTGTCCCTCATCCCTCCGGCACACGCACACACACACACACACACACACACACACACACACACACACACACACACACACACACACACACACACACACACCATTAATTGTATGCTGTCTAGACCACATAATGCTTCGTATTCCAAAAACCAATGGAGAAACACCAGCTGTTTCATCAGCAGGAGCAACAACTTTCTTGTCAAATTCCTCTCAATTTCCTTTCATGCAAACAAAATTAGGATGTCAAACATCTGCTAGGTGATGATTTGTGTATTTCTGCTCGTATTGGCACCAGCATCCGGGTCATATGGGGTTGGGCTGCATAAAACACACCCATAAAAAATCCTTTCTCCGGGTCAACTAAGGAAGAAGTATCCAAGACACAGAAGAGAAATTTTATTTTTTTTTTTCCTAAAGGAATATTTCAGTTAAGGATTACTGTGTTGAACAACAACCGTTTAATGCAAAAAAAAATGAGGTGGACAAAATGTCAAAATGGCTTTCACATTAGATTGTAATTTAAATCACATGGATGTCACAAATGTTTTTTGTTTTGGGTGGAATTAAACTACTTACAGATATTTCTCCTGTCACCTTCTATCATACTAATGTATCCAGATTTGTGAATAAAACAATAGCTTTATTTTTCTCATTTGTTTTCACCTTAAAGTTAAAAAATGTTGATTTACAATACTATGCTATATGCACACACATACACACACACAGACAAACGTAAGTGCATCTATATTTTAAAGCTGATTTTAGATGCTCTGCTGCTTCCTTGGCAGGTGGAGACCCCCGTGGCTTCTCATGTTCAGAAATGATGAAGGTCAACAGAAATAAGAGATGAGACCCAACACCACGAGACACCTAATAGTCAGCAAGAAACCAACAACAGGAAAATGGAAAATTTTTCACGGCCTTTCCAGTACATTTCCATAACAACCACACCTGAAAATGGAGACAGATGACAACTGCTGATTTTTACAGAGTATAATTATATGACCACATATTTTGGGAAAAGTCAAAACTAAAAAGGAAAGTGTTACATTGTCTCAAGTTAAAGGGGTTTACATTCTTACATTATGCTTTTTATTTAATTATTTAAAGAATTTTGCTGAGCATTCTATGGAAAACTCCCTTTGAAAATATTTTCATGCAGCATGGAGACAAACAGTTAGTCTTCTCCACCCCCAAGCCAATACCATGCGCAATATCTGTAGGATGGAAATTTATAGAGCTTCTGCAATTTCCTTCATTCATCAAAGCTGCAATCCACCAAACAGCACCTTTTCCACTCTCAGCACCTTTAATTAAACAGGCTACAACTGATCCAGCTTGGTCTTTGGGGAATGAATATATAACATGTAATACTGTTTCTTATTTAAAATTTTCTCTCCCTTCTCTGCTCTTCTCATTAATATCTCAGATCAGAACTCACCACGGTCCATCTGTCAGAAGAAAATAAAATATGTGGGCCCACCTTGGCCTCTTCTCTGCGAGAGCTGTGGTTAAGTGTGTAACACACTGAGTCAGAAGTCTGCAGTAAAAGGAAAAGAAAGCATTGTTTAAGTTTATATGTTTTTAAACTGAAGTTAATTGAGCTACTAATAGCCTGAGAATGTTACCGTCCTGATGGATATGGCATTCACAGGATGGTGATAGCACTGGTTTGGAAAAACAGCTTAGTGGGGGGAATCTCACAGTGATCACAGCCTTCTTGAGCAAAGGGCAAGTGAGATTTATTATTTTCCTGCAAAATGTCAGAGGAGTGGTATGATGGCATAGTGGGTAGCACTGGGGCCTCAACACTTCTGGGCTGTAGGTCTCAACATGGGTTTGAATGTGGCTCAGTCTCTATGGAGTTCTGATGTTATGCCCATTTTTGTAAGGATTTACTCCATGTGCTCTGTTCAAAGATGTGTGTTTAAAATGAATTGGTAACTCTAAATTGCCTTTTGTGTGTGTATGTGAGAGACTGAGAATTTATTTTTGATTGCCTTGTAATGGACTTATAATCTATCCAGGGTATACTCTGCCTCATGCCTTATGTTTCAGAAATAGACCTTTGACCACTGCGACTCTGACTTTGAAAAGCTCTTACTAATAATGAATGGACATTGTGAAAAATCCGCTGGTTATTGACATCCAGTAATTTTTTTTTTTTTTTAAAGTCTTGCTGTTCTTTTAACTTGTCATCACATAGACATGAAATGTCATGCACAAACATCCCTGTGCAGTTTATGCTAGCACGTGGTGTTTAATTTGTTCCTGGAGCACTGATGAACTCTTAGGCTATCCTGAACAAGGAATTGCCAGTCATACATGGCAATGGATGTTCCAGTTATTTTATTCTTCCAACAGCACCTGATATGTTTTTCTTTTTTTTAATTAATAATTTGTACATTTCCAAATTAATGTACCATGAGTTGAGTCCCCAAGGGGCTAAATGAAAACAACAAAAAAAAGTTGCAATTATGAGGAAAGCTTGCCCAGAAAACAAATAACTCAAATTAACCAGCATACATTAATTAATAAAGCAAAACTAATTAGCACTAGCCACTTTCCAACACATC
Source organism: Scleropages formosus (assembly GCF_900964775.1). NCBI lineage: Eukaryota > Metazoa > Chordata > Actinopteri > Osteoglossiformes > Osteoglossidae > Scleropages > Scleropages formosus. The sequence goes on from NC_041811.1 coordinate 11,015,772, forward strand.
ATTGCTCAAGAGGCAAAATTAACAGGGGTTAATTTGCAGAAAGCACTCTGCAATGAGTGCAGGTGTTCACAGAATATTTCAGAAGTGATGGCAAAGCTTTATGGTGCATCCGAGACGAATATTCTCAAGGCTGTAATGGTAAAATCAGCAGCATCACAGTCTGGAAATTGAGATGTTCCCTCATTCAACCCCAAGCCACAAACAAAAATTAAGTACAGTGCTTGATATCATCATCCAGGATTTGGGGGTTGGATGTAATATAAAGGTTACAGTACACAGAAGGCCCCTTCAAGTCTGAGAACGTACATTTGTTTTATTAAAAAAAGAACTACACTAGTCGTGTTGAAGATCTTCATTCAGTTACTCTTTATTGGGCCCTAAATCAACTGTAGACCAAAAATTCAACTGAACAGATCAGAACACCCCGGCAGGTCTTATTGGCTATGTCTAAGTATGTATATAAACATTTGACTTTAAGAACATGAATTACGAGTTTTCTTACAGTGAGTGCTTTAGCAGCAATTTCTGGTGTTTGTCACACATCTGCATTTCTGTCAGCAGGCATCATCTTTCTTTTATCAAACGTCTCCTATTTTCCCATTCAATCAGCAGTTTGGAAGAAATGTCCTATTAAGTCCTTCAGGCTAGTAGCGTTCATGTTTTGAGGGTGCAAAACCGTATAAACTGACAGTTGGTTACTGATAACAAAGGTCATGGGAAAAAGTTTCACTTTTTCTTGCCATTTGACATGGGAACAACTCATGCAAAAAGAATCTGTTCAATCAATTTTGAAATAACCCAACAAAACAACAAAATGTGGAACAAGTTGAGGGGTGTGAATAGTTTCTGGAGGCACTGTATGTATACACTGAGTCATTACTACAATTTGCTTTGTACTCAAATTTTTTTGATTGTTATTTTTTTTTAATTAGGCTTACTGTTTCCTTCTTGGCAAGGGCTCATTTGCAAAAGGACACAGAGATCTTAGCATTACAAGTGTTGTTAAATGGAGATTAAATAAATGAAAAGAAAAAGAAAAGAACATAAATGTATTGGGCTTCAAAATTCATTGGCCTAATCATTAGAATACTAAAGCCAAGAAAAACAGCAACGAAATCCTTGAGCCAGAAAAACCCTTCGGAGCCAACCAGAAGGGGGCATGGCTGTCTGGTTGCCTGCCGTGCCACAGAAGAGGTAGATGCAGGTACATCTGAAAAGCACCAGCTGCAGGACGGGTACTCAAGCACTTGGCACAGGTGCTTGGCATCCCACGAGTGCCAGGGAGCTGCCATCCGCTGCCTCTGGCCCTTAGCACAGCAGCAGTGGATTGCCCGAGGGGTTCTGTGGGCATGGCAGCAAATTATAACTGTGGCGACAAGGGAATATTTAGTTTCATTGTAATAAAAATTGTCGATCCTCCATAGTGGTTGCCAGTTTAAATATGGCTTCCTTTTTGGTCTCTTTGTTTGAAAATGAGCTGAACAATTACCAGCATGGCAATAAAAATGAACATTGACGAAGGTGTCTGCATTTCCAACCCTTTTTTTTTTTTAGTGGGAGGGGTGTTGCTAAAAATAAGACATGGTGCCTTTGAACATGTTGATTTATGAGAAAGCAAATGTCACTTATGACTAAAAGGGTTGTTTTTCTGCAGTCCAGTGAGAAGGTCTCAGTGCATACAAAAGCAACACCAGTAATGCATGAGAATATCATTCCATGTGCACCTTGTGGCAGGTTAAGCAAGAGAACTTCACTTCAGACAGTGGCAGAATGATTGAGACATAAGTTGCCTTTGTAATAACAACAGTGACTGTTAGAAGAAAAATACAAAATCTTGACATGAACGACCAATGAAAACTTGTGGGAAGACTCGGACGCCAGTTCCAGTGTAGATGCTAGGCCTGCGCTCCTGTGAAATGTTGGGTCATGTGTTCTTAGGAAATATGTTGATGCCTCTGAAAATGACCATAGCTCTTTGATTAATGTTACTAATCATTACTTGACACCTTTATCCAACATTATTTGCAATTTTATATCACTTCTAGAATGATTAGCTAATTTATGCCTCTGGGTATTCTAACTACACATTCAAGGTATGCATCTTGATCAAGGGTATTACAGCAGCAATGGGATTTGATGCAAAACCTTCATATTTGGTTACATACAGTACTTCTAAACACTAGAAAACCTACTGCTGACTCCACTGATGTGATGCAATGAGACCTAATACTGGGAAACTGATAGACTTGGATATGTAGAGTGAAAAGTCATGTTAAAAAAAAGTCAAAGCGCAAATATTCCTTCATTACTCTTGTTAGCCTATTTCTGAACTTTAGCTGTACATATATAGTTTTAAGGCCTTTACATCTATCATTTTAAAAAATCATTAAGCAATAGAGTAAAAAGATTTTGCCTTTATTAGCTGTCATCAAAGTAGAGAAACTTTAAGAAAACCATTGGAATATTGTTGATAAACTCCTTACTCCTCCACTGGCACTGAAACTGATTACTTGGCAAGTAACGTACAGTAAATGACCAGGTTTTCCATCAGTATCGCTAAGTGCATGTTCTGGCCATCTGTGGAGTCATTTCGGTAATTGAGCCTTGCTTTCACCAGCAACAAGGGGCCCACACTTCCGGCAAATCTCAAACAGCCTCCCTCCAGGTCCAAATAGGTCATAATAGGACAACCGCAGGAACAAAATTATTGAGGAGAGGGCTTTAATATTGTCCCATAAACAGAGACATGGAGGAATGAGAATTTACTCCAGAGAGAACATGATAAGCTGTCTCTCTAATGGAGAACGTGAGAGCTGTCGCCATGCTGGCTCCTTGACATGGGAAACCTATTAGTGCACCCAAGTCTACAGGCCTGGTATGATCAGACTGCAATTATCATCCTTGGCTACTCCCAGACACTAATCCTGTAGGCAAACCTTATTTTACCATCTATCAGTACAACTTCAAGGGACATTTAGAACCATACTATTCAAATTTGTAAATCATAATACTCTTAATTGTCCTTTTGGGAATACAAAAATGTATTATTTTTATCAATTTTGTTCAGTGAAAGCATGATTTTAAAGTGCAGTACATATCTAAATCACACATTATGGAAAACATATTTAAAAAAAAAAAAACTTGATTTTAAGCACTCATAGTTACGCCACACCCTCATCAGCAAACGACCGCACCTGCCGCTGATCAGCATGACCAGGTATAAAAGGAGCACTGTCACCACACCGGGTTCCGGAATCTTACAACGCTGACCTACCTGGCTTGTGATTCAGTGATCTACTCCCAGTTCCCTATTCCCTGTTAGTGTTACTGCTTCTCCTGGCTTCTGACCCCTGCTTGTTCGCTCGGTAACTGAGATTTGCTTTGCCCTGGAAAACAATCTCTCCACCTTGGAAGGCCCACACCTGTCCCCGACCTCCGTTCTCTGTCTCATCCTGTGACTGCACCAGAATAAACATACCTGCACTTGGGTCCAAACCCCTTCTTCCTGTCTCCCATCCCTGTTCATGACACATAGTTTGGGATTTATATAAACATCCAACCAGAGATTCTCATTTTCCAAAAGAGTGATTCCATACGTGAATTTAAAGACTTGACAAGGCTGAGAATAATATGTACCTGCCAGTTATGTGAGATTGGTTCAAGAGGTGGTTTTGTATTTTCTGATTATTAAGAATGCTTACAAGACTCTCAAAAGGTAAAATGAGAAGCCTTCCTGAAAGAGAAAAATATCACCAAAAATACAGCCCAAGCAGCAAATCTGAAGGCCAAAAATGCTTTATAAATATCCAGCTTTGATTAATAAAACATGAATAAGCCCAGCAGATGAACATGGAAAACTTTGATCTTGATCTCTGGGGTTGACGAACCAAGATTCCTCCCTGCCCTTGAGAAAGTGGTCAAGCTCCTGTTCGGCATTGCAGATGAGTCCACAGTTGGTAATCCTTTTAACTTGTCCACACAAGTTCTTACAATATCATCAGTCTGTAAAGTAACCAAAGTATAAATAAGAGTAAAGTAAATGCAGTGCTTGTAGCCAAATGGTCCATTTAAAGGTGTTGGCACTGCTGTGTATGTTTTGATACTCTGTTTTAGCAATATGGTGTTTTTTTTCCGCTTTCTTGAGAATAGTGTGTTACAATACAGCCGAACTCTGACCACTCTTATTTCCTCCTGGACTCACTCCCCATATGGCCAGACAAGTTCGGTAACAATAACTTTTATTACAAACACATATATATGTTGGATATTGCAGTCATTTTGTTGCCATAGACGAGTAATAGCGCCTTGCACACAGTCATGTTTGGGGAAAATAAATAATGTGTCAGTAAATGAGATCACAATAATATCAAAAAAAAAAAAAACCACTATGATGTCCATTACATGGGTAAGAACAAAGAAAGAATGTTAGCCACAAGTAACTGATGACAAACAATATTCCCCAAACACTGCAACTGTACTGGTCAAAATATCAGAATTTAAAAAATAATGAATTAAAAAAACACCACCTGTCTATGACTTCACCCTGTTCTGACAGGTGATGAAGATACAATGTCTGCAGAAACCAAATCCAAACCATGCTGAGACTCAAAACATTCTGGGACCACACCTGTGTTATTTACATTTATTTTTTTAGCAGACACTTCTCTCCAAAGCAACTTCCAAAGAACTCTATGTAGTGTTATCAGCACAAACACTTTGCCAAGGTGACTGTAACAGACATACTCCAGAGACTGCAGGGGCGGTACTCTTGTCTGCTTTTATTTTGTGTTTCACCAGGGATTGCTCCCTACCCCCTGTCAAGGGGAAGGAAGGGGAGGGAAAGGGGGAAAAGGAAAAGGGTATGACGGGGCTTCTCTGGGATCGTTCGGGACAGGGGCCGAGGTTCGGTCGCTGCCACACCGTCCGTGTGCTCGTGCTCGTGCTCATGCACTCCTCCTCTGTCTTTCTTCCTCACTGTCAGACACAGGGGAAGAAATAGGGTGCGCAATTAGCCCCAGCTGTGGCAACTCTGTCCCTCTAACGGTGCTATATTTGCGCTCCAGGGGAGTCAACTTGTGGCTGATGTACAGTGGGGCCGCCACTCCCCCTTTATCCCCTGGGAGAGGACCGCCCTCAAGCCCTGATTAGATGCATCCGTCTGCAGGAGGAAGGGGAGAGAGAAGTTAGGACAGGCGAGGACAGGGCCCCCACACAGCGTTTCTTTAATTTTCCAAAAAGCACTCTGGCACTGCTCCGCCAACTGGAAGAGATCAGGCGCTCTTTGGCGGATGAGATCCATCGGGGGGGCGGTTAGGGTGGAGAACCCCAGGATAAACAGGTGATAGTAATTCGCCACCCATAGAAAAGACTGCACGTGTTTTTTGGTGTTGGGGACAGGACAAGCCAAAATTGTGGTCATTTTGTTAATTTGGGGCCGAATCTATCCGTCTCCCAAGAGGAAATGCAGATACCGTACCTCACTCCTTCCAATTGCACACTTTGCTGGGTTTGCTGTGAGGCCTGCGTCCCTCAGGGACTGTAGGACTGCCCTCAAGTGGGCCATGTACCGTGGCCAGTCGGGGCTGTACACAATGACATCATCCAAATAGGCCACAGCATAACTGAGGTGGGGCTCGAGGACCCGGTCCATGAGCCTCTGGAAGGTGGCTGGGGTCCCATGCAAACCAGATGAGAGTGAAACAAATAAGTGTAACCCAAATGGAGTGGAGAAAGCGGAGATGGCCTTGGACTCTAGAGACAAGGGAATCTGCTGGTAGCCCTTGGTGAGATCCAGTGTTGAATAAAAGCGAGTAGACCCCAGTAGGTCCAGCAGCTCATCCACTCGGGCATGGGATAAGCATCGAACTTTGTGACTACATTGACTTTTCGGTAATCCACTCAAAAACGGACGGGGCTGTCCAGCTTTAGTGCCAACACCACCGGGCTGCTCCAGTTGTTGTGGGATTCCTCAATGATTCCCAGCTGCAACATTTTTTCGAGTTCGTCCTGTATCACTTTGCGCTTATGACAGCAGCAGGGTACGGGCGGCTACACACCACCTCCCCCAACGAGGGGCTGAATGTGGTGCTGTATGAGAGTCGCCTGACCCGGCAGAGGGGAGGACACATTGGCAAACTCTTTCTGCTCCTGGGCCGCCTCCCTATGCTGTAGGTCCGAGAGACCCGGCCCTAATTTGACGGGGGAGGGGTCCCTATCCAGGTCAGGCAGTTCTGGACCCAAATCATCCCACACTGGGTCCATGGTAGCTAGGGAGGCATCTGGTGCATCTTGCCAGTGTTTCAGGAGGTTAAGGAGGTATATTTGATGTTGCCTGCGTCTGTCGGATTGGATGACCTCGTAGTTGACCTCCCTATACGCCTTGTGACCACAAAGGGCCTTTGCCACTTGGTGAGTAATTTGGACTGCAACGTGGGAAGCAACATGAGTATCTTATCGCTCGGGGTGAAGTGACATAACCGCGTCCCCCTGTTGTATCCATGCGCCTGCCTCTCTTGAGCATGCTGTAGGTGCTCCCAGGACAGGAAACCCAGAGCGTGTAAACGTGCCCTCAGGTCGAGGAGATGTTGTACTTCATTTTTACTGGGGCCCTTCCTCCCATACCTTCCTTATGATATTCAGTACCCCATGGGGAAGCTGGCCATACAGTAGCTCAAAAGGGGAGAACCCCGTCGGGGCCTGGGGCACCTCTTGCACTGCAAACAACAGGGGGTCCAATAGTTAGTCCCACTGTCTGGTATGTTCATTAGCAAATTTAGATATTGTATTCGTTAAGGTCTTATTGGACTGCTCCACTCAGCCGTCCGTTTGGGGGAAAACACTGGTGTAAACAGGCTGAACTCCCAACAGTTTGTGCGAATTCATGAGTGCATGTGATATAAACATGGTGCCCTGATCCGTAAGGATTTCCTTTAGGATGCCCACCCTTGTGAATATTTTAAAGAGTGCATCCACCACTGTGAGTGCCAGCATGTTCCTCAGGGGAGCCGCCATCAGGTACTGCATGGCATAATCGACCACGAACAGCACAAAGCGAAAACCCCCTGCGCTCCGCTCCAAGGGACCAACAAGGTCCATCCCCACCCTGTCAAACGGGATTCCCATGATGGGAAGCAGACACAGCGGTGCACGTGGGACAGCGGATGGATTCATCCATTGACACTCTGCACATGGGGCACACCAGCGACGGACATCCTCATGAATACCCGGCCAATAAAACCGTGCCTAGAGCTGCCATAGTGCTTTATTCTGCCCGAGGTGTCCCACCATGGGGTTTCAATGGACCACGTGGAACAACATTTCCCGGTGGCCGTAGGGGAACTAACAGCTGGAGGCTGTCCTCCATAGTGTCTGGGTCGCGATGTATGCGGTAATACTGGTCGTTTATTACACAGAAATATGGATAGACGAGCGGCTGTCCGGGGCGGACCAGCACCCCATCGATATTAGCGACCTGCTCGTGTGCATGCTGAAGATTGTCATCTTGCGACTGCTCGAGGGGAAGTCACTTACCTTTGCAAACCATGCGGTGCCTGCCAAGGGGTCTACGCCCCGACCTCCGGGGTGCCGGCTCCTGCCGTGGCCGTGAGGCACCAGGTCTCCGCTCCTGTGCCATTCCCTTTTGCTTCTGCTTGCAAGAGAGCCCAGTTGAAACCCCCCCGGTCAGTCCCCTATATTAGCGGAAAGGGTGGTCACAGTGCAACCGTGGTCAGCCCCACACCCAGAACATCATCCCCATGAACACACCGAACCTTCACTGTGTAACGTGTATGCCATGCCCCTGGCGGTGCTAGGCTTTGATGGACCATCATTTGCTGGCACGCGGAGTCCAACAAAGCCTAGCAGATACTCCCTTGGAACCTTACCAGGACTTGGTATCGAGGAGCTGGACCGGGAGTGGCCGTGCCGGCATAATCAGCAGCCATCGCCGTGCCAACTTCCATGACAGGACAGTCCCGTTTGAAGTTCCCCTGGTCCCCACACCACTAGCACTCCAGTTCCTGCATTCCGGCCGCCCGAGGGGCCCCCCCGGGGAAAGAAAAAAAAAGAGGCTAAAGGGACCCTTTGTGACAGATGGGGGCAGATCAGGGAGGGCAGGGCCACGGGAGCGGAAGGACGTGTCGGGGCAGGGACGGGGTGGCCAGGGGCCAGGGAAGGCCTAACGCGGGCGGTAAGCTGGGACTGGAGTGGCCTCGAACCGCAGGGACGGGCCGTTATGGATGGCGGTGAGAGGGCTTCATCGGTCATGGCCAGGCGATTTTCTGCCAGGCGGATGGTGTCAGTGAGGGTCTCCAGCCAGTGGCACTGGAGCCAGTTTGTGGTGGAGGCTGGCATGGTTGCCACAAATTGCTCCAGGGTCACCTGTTCCACGATCCGCTCCAGGTCTTGCCGGTCCGGCTGCAACCACCTCCAGGCGGAATCCAGGACCCGCTGTGAGAAGAGGAAGGGCCAGGCTGACTCGCCCCGCCTCAGGCCCCGCAGGCGTTGGCTGTGTCCCTCTGGCATCAGACCAACCCGTTCCATGACGGCCTCCCAGACGGTTCCGTAACCCCCCGCCACCACAGAAGGGACTTGCCGGGCCGCCATCAGTGCCTCGCCCATGAGGAGTGGGGTGAGCCGCAGGGCCCACTCCTCCGGGTCCCACTGGCAGGCATGGGCAGTACGCTCAAAGACCTTGAGAAAGGTCTCTGGATCATTCTCCGGGGCCATTTCTGGCAGATGGATGGGACGGTCACTGGCCGGGCGGGGCAGTCCGTAAGGACAGCCAGGGCTTCAACTAAGGCCCGGCGCTCGGTCAGGTGGGCCGCCATCAGCGTGTCTAGTGACTCCTGCTCCTGGAGCTGCTTCCACTGGAGGACCCGCTCCAAATGGTCTCCTTCCATCATGCGAGAGGTCCCAGATTTAGGCACCACTGCAACAGATGCATTCCAGAGACTGCAGGTTCGGTGCTCTTGTCCGTTTTCATTTTGTGGTTCATCAGGGATTGCTCCCTACCTCCTGTCATGGGGAAGGAAGTGGAGGAAAAGCGGGAACAGGAAACAGGTATGACGGGGCTTCACCGGGGTCGTTCGGGACAGGGGCCAAGGTTCGTTTGCTGTTACACCATCTGTGTGCTTGTGCTCATGCTCATGCTCTCCTCCTCCGTTTCTCTTCCTCCCTGTCAGGCACAAGGGAAGAAATAGGGTGTGTGATTAGCTCCAGCTGTGGCAACCCCGTCCCTCTCTCCGCCCCCTTCCCCAGCCGTCTCGGCATACCACAGTGACTTACACTGCTAGATTCACTACTTACAATGGGTCACTCATCCATACATCAGTGGAACACACTCTCTCTATCACTCACACACTAAGGGTGAACCTAAACAGCATGTCTTCGGACTGTGGGAGGAAACCCACGCAGACATGGGGAGAACATGCAAACTCTACACAGGCTGAGTGAGGACTGAATCCACATCCTCTCACACCACCCAGCCACTGTGAGAGAGTAGCACTGCTCACTGTGCCACCGTGCCATTGATGTTACTAAGAAACCAGCATTGTTATGATGTATGTGAGCACAGAATTAGTCATATTCTTTGGATCTCATCTGACAAGCTAAAAAAAATTACTAACACCTGGAGCTCTATCCTTGCAAGGGCTTCCTGGGTTGTTCACAGAATGTGAATTGAGTTACTGTTTTCCCTCATGTTGGGAGCCATCGGTTTCCTTCAAAACTGTACAAGGTAGTGAATCTCACTGTCAGGAAAAGAAGCAAGCACTGTGCACATGGCATGTGTTCTTCATTATGGGTCACTGATACAAAATTTGTCACATTGATTAATGTCCTGGTGCTCAAAGGACAAATGAAGAAGGTCCATGCAACACTGTCAGAGTTTTAAACTGGTGAGAAGCATTTTTAATATTCACATCCCATGTTGATCAGAGTACACATGTTCCTGGAGAAGAACATAGGTGATGTTCTCCTGCAGCATCCTAATCAATAATGGCACTTCTTGTTCCAAGCAAATTGAGGCCTAAGTGACCTCTCCTGCCCACATGCCCTTTTCAGAACTCCATGTCAAGATAGTAAAATATCAGGCATTTCCTCCTGGTGGCTCTGAAACATAAGGTGGTGGCTTGATCCTGAGATGACCTAGCTTACTTTGTAGAACAATTGATCGTTAGTCCTAATGTGCTGAAAGCAGCAGTCTCCTTCCTTGTCACTGATAATCTGATACATCTCGACACTGCGGCTGTGCCATCTGTGGTTTTATACCTACTTTTCATATCTGCAGAGAGGCCAAGTGCTTAAATTTTTAATTTCTCCATTTCATATCCAATCTTACTGATGCAGCGATATAATTCCAATTTTTTCCTCATGAAATGGTGCTCATCAGGAAATGCAGTTAAACAAACTGGTTCGTTTGTAGTTCAGGGAAAAGGGAAATAAAAATTAAATCATTAGTGCTTTCGGAGCCATTTTATTCTGACATTTAAGAGCGGTTGAAAAATACTTACTGTCAGGTGACCCAGTTTTTTCACTCATGGTCTCATAATGTAACCCCTCCCTCTTCCTCCCAGCTCTGGCCTCATGGGTAAGTCATGGCACTGAAATCTGTTTCCCTGGAAAACTGGTTTCTCTGCAAGCTAAAGTAAATTGCTATTTGATTGCACATGTTGCCTCACAGATTTTATCTTGGCCTGCTTTTCCTGTCTCCTGGATGATCATAAAATGGTAGGATTTTACGGTCCAGGTTGAATATTACATCAGCCTCAATATGTGGACTGAATAACATGGTGCTGTGCTGGATGGAAGCACTAGGTGCAAGTTAGATCTGTGTGACGATATCGTGGAAGAATCGGGGTCCGAGAATTTGGCCAGGAGGCACACCTACAGGCTCCCAAAGAATTCTGCCGGAGTCTAGATAACACAGCATCCTCCTAGCCCCCTCTAAATACATGGCACCTCTAGACAACCTGGGGTTCACGATGCCAACTGTTGACAAGATGACAAGATATTCCCAAAAGCACTCTTGCTCCGGCTAGTGTGGATAGCACACTAGCTACTACACAAAGCTAGCACATTATTCATTTAGCAGACACTTTTCTCCAAAGTGACATACATCTCAGAGAACTATAGAAAATCTGGCCAGTGGTTCCGGTTTCGAAATTCCTGTCCAAAGACAGGCCTGTTGCAAGCGAAAAAAAGTAAAGGTAACTGTGACCTGCTCTGCAATATACTTTAGTCTTTGTTTAGTTAGATCAAGATCTCTGACAGGGGGAGTATGGTGGCACAGCATGTGCTACTGACACCTCACAGTTCCGGGGTTGAGGGTTCAGATGTTTATGCTTCAAACCGCTGTGATCCTGCTATGTCATTGACAATGGCAACCTGGATGGATAGACAACAATATATGTTACCAGATTGTATTACATGTCTTCAGTGTCACAGAAGAATATTATTTTTACAAAACAATGGTTTGGTGGAAATATTTCTCAGAGTGTGAGAAAGGCTTGCTCTGATGTTTCCTAAAAAATCTCCATCCATGGACAAGGACTAAATTTAAGAAATAAAGCTGAAAAAATACATATGTAGGTATTGAAGAGTACATTCTGGTTCTCCATCTCCTCCCTCTGGGCTTGAACTCTCAAGATTTAAATCACGAAGAGAATCATCTGTGGTGGATGTGTATGTTGGCGTGTGTCTCTCCTCACACAATAGGAGAGATCACCTCCCTCACGCTTGGTGTCAGAGCGGAGGCGTCGAGATCTGGCGCATCACTCTTTAAAAACCACATCGTGCTCTTCAGGTTTTCAGGTATGCAATTGTTTGCGACTGCGTGCTCCTCTTTAATTATTCCACCCACGCCTCGCCTTTAGATGAGCCTCGCGGTTGCCTGGTCGCTCACGCATTCCTGTGTGTCCTGTACATCGCACTCAGAAGAAACAGAAGAAGGAAAAAAAGTGTAAGCATTACTCGAGCTGGCAGGTTATGAACGCACTGTCAACAGACTTTGTGACAAACTGTGTTTGGCTTCAAAAGTTTATTTCTAAACACATAGTTGTTATACAAAAAACTGACACTATTTCATTAATAACACTATCATGAACGTTGTAGGACAAGATATAGGTCAAGGGTGGGAAGGCAAAATCCTGATTTAAGGTGTTTATTATTTGACATCTGTTAAACAAGACCAGAGTTCTCGAAGATTATGCGATGATGATACTGTGATACAGGGGTGTTACACTGTTCTTCCAGTCCCTGTTTTTGCAGTTTGCGACCATCTGCATCGGAGAACATAATTGTATTTAATTTGCCTCACACAGAGCTTCTAATATAAGGTCATTCTGGATTTCAGCAATATCAGGAAAAGCAGAAATATGCACATATACATCAATCCATCATCAGTAACTGCTTGTCCAGTGTAGGGTTATGGCAGCTTAGAGGCTATTGGTGAATCCTAGGACGTGAGGCAGCGTACAACCTAAACAGGAGGCCAGTCCATCACATCCATACACATTCAACCACAGAAGAACACACACCCACACACACACACACAGAAAGTACAATTTAGAGGCAAAAATTCAGATGGAATATGTGTTTGGATGGTGATAAGAAACCAGAGAACTTGGAGGAAATTAATGTAAATATGGGGAGAACACACACTCTACACACACCCAGAGAAGGGTTTTAATGTATGTCCGAATGCATAGCCCAGAAGCTGTGAGGCATCAGCACTACCCACTGTGCCGCTGTCCTGTATGCACCTGTACAGCACCAGTGAAAAGTCTGAGCCTTTTCACATTTTCTGGAGACTAGTTTTTTTCATCTGGGGGGCGCAGTGGGTCTGGGGTTTGAGTCCTGCTTGGAGTGCTTTATGACCGACTGGCATCCTGTCCTGGGTGTGTCCTGCCCCCTCCAGCCTTGCACCCTGTGTTGCCAGGTTAGGCTCTGGTTTGCCGCAACCCCGCTTGGGACAAGCTGTTTCAGTGTGTGTGTGTGTGTGTGCGTGTGTGTGCGTGTGTGTGCACGTGTGTGGGTGTAGTTTTTTTCATAAATGTTATACATGAAGGTTATACATTATTCACTATGCTTCTTGGTCAAATAGTTCTTACACAGATTTGAGGTGTGTTTCTGGTTTTTACTTCATTCAAAGGACAAAGAAAAGACTGACCAATTGGCATTAACCTTTATGGAATACAATATCTCTAAAGTGTGCTATGATAGCCATGCTGGTTGAGACTGCCATGGACTTGGTGAAGATCACCAACAGTGTCACCAGCGAAGTATCCTCATACCATCACACTGCCCCAGCCGTGCAGGATAGTGGAAATTACACAGGCAAAACTTATGTACTCATCCTTTGCTTTCTACAAATGCTCAACAGATGGACCCAAATATTTCATATTTTGATTAATCAATCCATAAAACCGATTTCTACTCCTCAGCATCTGGTTTTTTCTTTTTTTTTTTTTTTTTTTGTCTCAGACTCAAGCAGTTATACTCAATCTTTAGACTGCTAGGGTATATTTAACTCCCCTATGCCCTGATGAGATATTTGAACATATGAATGGTGCCTAGTATGCTAAAGGTTGTTGTTGAACATTGTATTGCAATACAGCGACACAGGGCAACAGCTGCAACACAAATATCAAGTCACCGTCAACATTTCATTATTCTCTGCAGAGATTTTCCGATATTACAAGCACCGCCGGAAAGCTCCAAGTCTACTGTGTTGGTTTCAAAGTGCAAAATAAGAAGGAAATGCAAAGAAACTAAAGAAATACAATAGCCATTGCAATGATGAAGTGGTGTTATCTCAAAACAATACAAGGTGTTGCTTTACCGCAGAAAAACTGTGTATTTCTGCAAGGTTAGCTGAAGCGACTGTGCAAAAGGCTAAACATTTTGGAGATTATCTCTTCTTGCGCACATATTATATTCACACTTTGTCCTATTATGGCTTTGATAAAGTATAGACCATTTTCTTTTTACGCTTGGTAATTTTTGCATTTACACTTTTATTGCAAGGTGAACATTTCATTTTTCTTCTTTAATCTAAGCAACTCTAAGCTTTTGAAGCTTTTTACTTCACCAAGCAGGTGCCAGAGAGTTTCAAAGAAAGCAACTAACAACAGGTGTGGACGTAGGGCTCACATTTGCCGAAAAAGCACACAAAGCTTTCCTTGACTTGCCTCTCTAAATGCCAGTCACTGATTTTCAACTCTGATGAAAAAAAAAAAAAAAAAAAAAACAACTAGGAAGGGAGAATGACTGCTGAGAAGGAGGTCAATGTCAAGCAGAAAATGCGATGACTTGGATCTTGGAAATGTCATGCTAATTTTTGCATTATGCATTGAACAAGAACATGAACAATTGTTTTCCTCCTGTGTCCACAGCAATATTTATTCAGGTTTACAAGTTGGGCTTACTGTCATTATTATTTATTCATTTAGCTGGCTCTTTTATCCAAAGCAGCTTGCAATTTTGAGGTTTCGTAAGAAGTGTATTATAATTACAGTGGCAATTATGGGGCAGCAGGTAGAGTACTGGTTATAACTGCTGATTTTTCCTTAAAAGACCCACGTTTGAATTCCACCAACCACTGTAGCACTGTTGATCAATGTATGGATAAATAATTGTCAGTAATTTACATTTATTCACTTAACAGACGCTTTTTTCCAAAGTAACTTACAATGGATACTATGTAGGTTTACTAACCCACACACCTTATTTACCAAGGTGACTTACACTGCTAGATACACTACTTACAATGGGTCACTCATCCATACATCAGCGAAACACACTCTCTCTGTGTCACTCACACACTATGGAGGAACCTGACCAGCATGTCTTTTGTCTGTGGGAGGAAACCGGAGCACCCGGAGAAAACCCACGTAGCCATTGGAAGAACATAGAAAGTCCATACTTTTTCTTGGAAAACATTAGGTTTTATTTTTAATTAAATTTTTATTATTTTAACCAACTGAGCACTGATTAAATGCTACAAAGCACCTAAACATTATTTCTGACTAGGTGCGTCCTCTCCTGTTACTAATCACACGTTGCAGTAGTTCTATAAAAATGACAATGCTTTTCAGCATGTCTTTGGACTGTGGGAGGAACGGACATGGGGATAACATGCAAACTCCACACAGACTAAGCAGAGATCAAACCCACATACTCTCGTACCAGCTAGGCGCTGTGAGACAGCAGCGTTACTCGCTGTGCTACCATGCTGCCCATTTAATGTTCTGTGTTGAGCTGGAGAAAACTGTCTGCTGAATGAATAAAGAAAAACATACTTACCATTTACAGAATTGGATAGTTCTTACTGTACCAACTTGGACAAGTACCTTGAGTAAACAATACTGTACTATATCAGTCTTCTTCCGCAAGTTCAGGGCTACATCCACTATGCTACCTATGGGCTGAAGACATTACTGTGTTAAGAATGGTTATGATATGGAAGGAATACACACACACACACACACACACTTTCTGAACCGCTTGTCCCATACGGGGTCAAGGGGAACCGAAGCCTAACCCAGCAACCCAGGATGTAAGGCTGGAGGGGGGAGGGGACACACCCAGGACAGGATGCCAGTCTGTCACAAGGCATCCCAAGTGGGACTCAAACCCCAGACCCACCAGAGAGCAGGACCCAGTCCAACCCATTGCCCCCCCCCCCCCCCCCCCCAGGAGGAATAACATTAGACATTTATGCCAGTTACTTCAACTAATTTATGGACATTTTTAGTTAAAAATAGAAAATCATGGTTGACATAAATTATAGGAAGTGACCATGATTAACATCAACTGTAATGGAGACTGGCACAAGGATGGTTAAAGATGTGTGAGAAGCCCAGACTTTTAAACTAATATTGCAGAGATTAGTGTAAATAATATGGTCATATTACTTACCCATTTCTTTGAGCAGAAGAGTGCTCCAACAACAAGAATCACAGAATACATAAACTATTATAAATTATAACCTTTAATGTTAAACATCCATGTTTTACTGAGCTATAATGTCAATGTTACTGTTGATTTGTGGATTTATTATCATGGTAAAAAGCAAGGTTCTGGATGCATTCATAATTTTAACATGGTATGCAATGTGAATAACTGTCCAGAAGGCACTGTTTTAATGGAACTGAATCACAGTGCCATCATAACAGGGAAACCTTATAAATCTATAAAAGCAGCTATGAGTTAATAAGAGGCTGGCTATTGAATATCAATCTAAATTTGATATTGCATTTTTTGCTCCAATGGGCCTTAATGATGCCCGGAACTTAAAATAAATAAATAAATAAATAAATAAATAAATAAATAAATGAATTAAAAAAAAAAAAAAAAAAAAAAAAAAAAAAAGAGAAAAAGAGAAAAAAAATTCACCTAGGAACCAAATAAATAAAATAAAACAATAGAAACAAGTCAGTGTAACAATATTAATAAAATACATATATATTACGTTTATTGCAATATAAAGCAAGTTTCTGAAATTTGCTTTTGGTGATAACTGATCTCTGTATAAAAAAAAAAAAAAAAACTCAGATAATGGAATTACAACAGTGGTAAGAATGTTCTCCAGATAAAATAAATATACATATAAATATATACATATATATATATATGTATATATATATTTTTTTCTCTGTGGTAACTGAAGTGAAGAAAAACACATTTATGTATGAGTTCAAGGGAAGTACATAAAAAGATGGGAACAAAAGCAGGAACCTTTACATTGCAAGACCACAACAAAAACTACTATGCCACCTGCTGTCCTGGACATATTCAGATAGACATCACTTGTTACTTGGCAGTGGAAGCAATCTGTTGGAGGTAGAGGTTGTGATCTGTTGTTTTTGTCTCGTGTTTAGCACTGTCGTAGTAAAAGGGAGATAACAACAGCAACATTGTCTGAGCAGGAACATAAAACCCGCACTAGAGAGCTCCTGGAAGGACTGCTGTGCAAACCCGGACACTACCGTAATTAACTGGTGCAGTGTGATCAATATTGAGATGGGCGTTTGCGAAAGATCAATCCACGCCGTCTCGCAGGCCGCTGTATCGCATGCAACCCTCAGCTGTATTTCCACTGCGGATCTCATGTCAATGAATATCTGTGATTGCATCGAATATAAATGGATGAAATCTGTCGTAGGAGTGAGCGGACCTCTCCCACAGCAGGGTCATCCACTGTTCTACTGAAAACAGATATGAGGGGTGCAAATCCGCCAGGGTCCTGGGGAGGGCGCAACGGCTGATTCTGCGAACCAGAAGATGGCACTGTTTGCTGCAGTTTAGCAATTGTGAGGGACTCCAGTTGAGGTCGGAAAGCAGGCAAGATACCTCAGAAGACACCACTCGACTGACACCGCGTGGTTCTGAGAACTGGGCTTATCGCTGCAATCCAAGCGTCAATCGAATTAATTTAATTAAATTAGCATACCCGTCCTGTGGATGAGAGATGCTCTGATAGATAAATGGGCGTGATATTGAATTACATCAGCAGTATATCAGATTAAGTTTCCTAAACTGTAAGCATAGTGATGATTAACTATTGAAGTACACGTATCCTAAAAATACAAACAAATAAATACAATTATGCAGACGCCATGTGGCCTGAGCATTGTCGAAAACATTTTTGTTGTCAGTAAAAACGCTGCAATCAGTGCCTGCTATCAACTTTCCTGTGCATTTGCGCTCATGCGTTGCTGCTTTAAAGGGTGCTTTGACAAATCCACCATGTCTCTGATGTGCCTTAACGTTAAATCCTTGCACTTTTCCCGAATGTGTCGCCCAGATGGGTTGGGCCGCACTTGACGGATTTACACCCTGTCTCCGCTGGCAGGAGCGATGGCTGCTGACCAGACACCGTTAATACTGTCTAATAATCTCTGACAATCGCAGGAGCGGAGGCTGATGCCAGCCAACGTTGTGATGAGACTCGCGTTTCATTAACGGGACATATGGTGTCTTTACTTCCATGCTCCGGCGGCCTCCAGCAGCGCGCGAGTACTTTGTCGACGGTCCCGATTTAGCCTATAAAACTTGACACCTTATTCTAAACGTAAGTTATCTGTTACAGACGGAGACTGTCTCAGGGCAGTATTATAAAAGGGGGAGACAGTCAGGTGTAAAAAGGCAACCAGATGCTGGTCTTTCTCTCATCTAGTTTGAGATGCGTACATCTGGGCTTCACAAACTGCATGTTTGCTTGTACACATCTTGCGTCGCTCATTACGCTGTTGCTCCCCAAATGGTGTCCCACTGCAGTGCATGTCCTTTTAGCAGTGCCATTCCCTTTCTGTTGCAGCCAATCATCCACGGGGGGAAGGCCGATCGCTCCGTGTTTTCCTGAAGGTCACTGCTGGGAGCCCTTCTCTGTGCCAAAGCCAGCGTGTTCTATTGTCATTTTCTGCATGTCATTAGCTGGAAAAAAAGGTTTTCCTTTTTTTTTTTTTTTTTTTGCTTTAGTTACCATGTATGATTAGTGATCTGAAAAAAGTATTTCCTGACCACCAGAACGCTGCTATTCCTTAGATGGGTACCACCTTTGTGACCCATGCCATAAAATATTATATCGCCGTTCTAGTCAAATTCATTGCCGATTTTGTTGCTGGCTATAACTTTTTTCTAACATTAATTATACATATTATTTTTTCATTCTTAAAAAAAATCTATGGAAGACCAATGTTGTTCTGTATTCAGTGAAATTCATTGCACTGTACCACAATTATTCTTTATGTACTAGCTTTTTTACAGTATATACTTTTATGTGCAGTTGGAAATCAGCTGTTTCCACCTGCACTCCATTCTGCTGCTCTTTAGAGATGCGCCACTCCACTGTCGCCTTGACTTCCCCTGCAAGCCACAGTTTATCTGTGTTGTGTCAGCACCTGGCTGCAAGACACTGCAGTGAGGTTTAATTATATTTTAATGCGGTGCCCTTATTAGCGGGCTTCTGCCGCTTCCAGCAACATGCAAATTTGTCAACGATTAACCCGACACCCGAGCACACCTTCACTCATATTCCAGAGATGTATAAGAAGCAGCTGGGCAATGAAAATTTAGCTTTGATTTTTATTTTATTTTTTCTATGAAAACCGACATAATGTCTGTGTTCATTCTCAAAGCATTTATTCTGTAATAATTTGGATTAATTGACTTTCTCAAGAGTTTAACATTGAGGTCCTTTCTGGGGTTTAAACTTGGACAAATGATTAAAGTTCTTACCCACAATATTACTTGCTTAATTTTGCTGATACCTTTGCCCAAGGCAACTTACATTGTTAGCTTTGCATACTAGGCTATTAAAATTGATTTACCTATTAAGTCAGCTAGGTAAACTTCACTAGAGCAATTCAGAGTAAATAGTTTAATCAGGAACATTACAACAATAGCTAGGATTCAAACCTAGGTTCTCAAATGACAACGTTAAAAGGCCTAAACACTACCCTACCTACCACTTCAAACCAGCTTTAAAACAAACAAAAGCAAAAGAAGATGGACTGTCAGTAACTTCTTATATCATGGTCAGTTAGTGAATGAACAATAAGAAGTAAAGAGATACACTGTATACATCCTGCATTTAAAACAGTAAAACTGTAAAGACATTTTAACTGTACCTTTCATGTAATGGGATATTAATGTTTGATACGCCTGGGTTTGTGTGGAAAAGGCTCTGACCAGGTGTAAGACAGTACTAGGTGGACTCTTTTTTTCAAGAAACTTTTTCCCGTAATGGACAAAAGCACACACGTAGAAATCAAGCCAACTATCAAATAACCCAAATCCGAATTACTGAGTTCTGTTGCTGGTGCAACTTGAAAAGTACAGATGGCATCTCAGGGTACTCATTTCTCCTTAATGAGCTGACCCAAAGTGAGTTCATCCTAGGTGTATTGACCTCAGGACTGAGAGTTTGAAAACATCCCCAGCTCTGTCGGAATGAAGTGCACATGCTCTACCTAAATTTGGGTTGCTGAGCATACTGCACCTTCTTTGAGACTTTGCGTGAACCTCAAAGTTCCAGTGTCCTGGGATGCACTGGTAAACATTTATTTCAGTCAAAAACAAATAGGGAGGGAAATATTGGGCTTGCTTTACAATTGCAGGGTCATGTTGTTTGTCTCAGTCAAAAACATCTTTGGTTGTTTACTGAAAAAGAGACATATGTTTAGTGAATCATGCTACTGTCATGACCCCAGCAGGTGAAAGTCCCACGCTCCAACAGAGGCATCACCTGGATCCATAAAATAGCCTGCTCAGTTCCCAGCCCTATAAAGGAGTTGAAGCCACACTAATAGTTTGCGGATTCTTGATGAACTCTTTACTTGTGATTAACTAGGGACTCTTATTCGCTTACCTGTTTCACATGTTACTACGTTACTGGTCTAGTGTGTTTTTGTTCCAGCCCCGAGCTCCTGTCCTTCTGCCAGTCCATCATGATCCTATCTAGGTCCACGCATCTTTGTATTAGCTCCATTGACCCACCCTATTCCACTTATTGTATAATACCCTGTGTATCTTTTTTTTTTTGCATCACCCATGCACTTTAATTCCTGGTTAGCACTGTGCACTTGTATTTACACTTTGCAGTTGGGATCATTGCACTTTACATTCGTGTCCAGACGGTACAGTTAAACACATTTCTTTTATGTCTGGATGTGACAGCTGCTTCCATATGTAACTCAGTATTCCAAAAAGCGCAACTGGAATTAGTTATGATGTCTGTGTACATAACTTTCAGTGGCGTCAAAATGACTACATCAAACCCTGAAATAAAAGGAACCCAGCGCCCCCCCCCCCCCCCAAAAAAAAAAAAAACATTCATTAACAGGCTTTCTATATTAACTAATTAAAGCTTTATAGTCCCTATGGGTAAATTTGTCCTCCTTCAGCAACCACGTTATGACAAAAAACATAGAATTCATTAAAAAGACATTCTGTGACAATGAGGACACTTCAAATATTATCTTACAGCATTTGTGATGTTAGGCCTTTGCTGTAAAACCAATTGCCCGACAGATACGATAAAGCTTGATTGATTGCATCCGTCGACAGGTTGGTAAACTCCCATCTCGTGTAAACTGCCATACATCTTCTGTGACTTGACTTTCACTTTCTGGACTCACTTCAAAGAGCTTCTAATTGCATATGTAAAACTAAAATTTACATAGGCATCAAGGAAACCGTGGCACAAACTTCCCACCCCCTGCTAGTCTCCCCACATGAAGACCAGCACATTGCCTTTCACTTGATTAGTAAATAACCTTCGGAATCTTTAAAGAGCTTAAGGGTACTTTTAAAAGAATGCAAAAAAATAGCAGAAGTATTGTACTATAGCAGAATGTCCAGCGCTGGGGAAAAATGCTGTTTTAGGAATGAGATTTACTGTTTTTAACAAATTTTAAAATCAGATCCGTTGCTTTGGCTCTCCTATCTCAAAATTCATCAGCCATGCACTGAAACCCTGAAGGAGTTTTTTGTGGAATGAAAAGGCTTGCGCTGTATTGTACAGATTTTTTATTTTATTATTTTTTTTAATACAGTCAGGCCTGGCTTTGACATTTCATTGATGGTAAAGATTCATAAACATAATAAAAAGGAATTTATTGAAAGAAATTTTTTTTACAAGAAGCACTGATTATAATGGTGTACAAGTTTTACTGACTGGCATTAGTTGTTCAGTTTCCTCAAAGTTGCTGAATGTCACAATCAGAATCTAAAGGTCAAATTCTAGGCACAACATGTACCTCCTTTCCTCCTCTTGTGGACCAAGGCCAGATGAAAATGGTTGTCTTTAATAACAGTGTCTTTGTTCTGTGCTTGACCAAGTTTAAGTGAAAACACTGTTGGCCCCCTGACATTCCACATGCCCATCTCTCCCTGTGCCAGTCCCGGATGATGGCCAGAATGAAGGTCCTGGTCCTAAACTCGCAAGCAATATTTAGAGAGCATCATTAGCCCCAACCACTCCTGCCAGACCACATGGCTAGGCAACCATTTGGCATGTGTATGGCCCTGCCTTGCTGTTGGAATTACTCTCCCAGTACTTTCTTAATTGTTATCACCTACAACCCAAGAAACACCCACAACCATTTTTTTTTTTTTTTTTTTTTTTGTGGCCTAAATGCACATTTCCACACATGTTAAGTTAGAAACGTATGGTGTTTGCAGGTCAGCTTACTGTTAACCTTTATTCATAAGACACCTTTGTCAAAGGTAACTTACAATCTTTGATAAGCAACATAGCAATGGTTTATACAATTTGGTATTCTTGCTGTATTAGTTCAGGGTTTGTACCTTGATCAACACTACTGCGGCAGGAGGGGGATTCAAGTTGGTGATCTTAACCCCAACCATTATTCTTCCAGCTGGAGAATGATTTGAATGATGAATTTCCTCTTTGAATAAAGCTCCATCTTGGTGGTCATGTCTGCCTATCATGCAACAGGGTAAGAATGCGTTTATGTCAAGACCTTAATAAAAAAAAAATAAATAAATAATGCAAGTATTCTTCACTCCCTATTTGTTTATATGACGAGGACTCTCCCTCAAAAAAGCAAAATAAAAAAAGTATTTTTTAAGGTTAAACAACTTGTCCATCCTATTCCCAAGTTTTAATTACTTTTTACTTAATTTCACTGAACCAATTTATAATTCATTATGTCTCAATTTGTGGACCATGCAGAAGGTATATTCTGGGTTAATTGTTTTCTAATAGGAATGCTCTACAAAAAATGCAGTTCAAACATAATTTGGATAATTCATTGGAGGAAAACAAAGCTGTAATGAATACTTTACTTGTGTATTTCCCAACTGGGAAACCAATAACTAAAAATGTTATCCGGAATTTAATTTATTGACAAAAGATCAACACTTCTCTGAGCAATGAAAATTATCTTAAAGTTAAAAATATAAATTTCAAATAGACATATTTCTCTTTTTTAAACTTGAGTTCGCTGCAACATTAGGGGAGCTAAATCCTACAATGTGACAGGTATTCAAAGTATCAAAGTTCAACATTTTTCTGATGTACAGTCCCATTAATAAAGCACATGCTTTGCAAAAATAAAGCAGAAGTACTGCTAGTGATCTTCCTTCGATTTTATCTGGATTGGTGTCGACAAAGGCACCATCTGAAACACAGCAAGTACAAATGAAAATCATGTGAGAAATAAACACTGAGACTGTTCTACAGTAATGCAACACGCCACCACATACTGGTATCTTGACAACATTGTATTAGAGGCTGTTCAGTGAAACTGAGCTCATTTAATGTACTGGCCATTTAGCCAAAATTCAGATGCAAGATTTTTGAATGCTGGCATAATTTGGCCATGACACATAAGCAGGTAGCTCAGGGCCAAGCTGGTAAACCACTTTTACTTTACATGGAAGCATCAAAGTCTTTCTTTTCTATCATTTGGTACATAAATTAATTCACTTAGCTGACACTTTTCTCCAAAGCTACTTACAGTGTTAATCTACTTACAATTGTTTACCCATTTATGCATCTGGGTAATTTAGGGCAAATACCTTGCTCAAGGGTACTACAGCTAGAAGTGGGGATTGAACCTGCAATCTGTGGGTTCAATGGCAGGAGAGCTAACCACTATGCAACCAGCTGTCCCAGAATAGTACTCTGAAGGCAGGTGACTTAATAATTATTGCCTTTATGTGTCTGCCTTTAAGATTTTGCACATCCTTTGTTGTCTCCTTAACAACAGACAAAAGGTCTCCAGGCCCCTGAACTGGTCCCTTCCTCCCTCCTTTCCATTTTTCGGGGTTCTGACAGCATGGTACCACACCCCCAGACCATTTCCTGGACGACTCCCAGAAGAGGACCAATTACCTATGAAGGCCCCATTGTTTGTTTGATGCATGACACAGTCAGTATGCCAGAAGTTTAATGGCAAGAGCCTGCTGCACAATGTTTGAAGAAGGTGTGTTGAATCCTTGGTATGGTGCTGTAGCACCAATTGGTGTACTAAGAACCCACATACAATATTTTTAAATACAGAAATTGTATTTTTATTTTGTTTACTACAGAATATCAGTTTAGTGCTAATTGGATCTGCTCTTTATATTTATTTTGCTAATGCCTAATGTTCAAAGCAGCTCAGTCTGTGAAATGTACTATTCTAAACTTTTTAATATTATTTATCCTTTGTAAAGCTGGGTAATTTTTCTACACTTCAGAATTCAGAGTAAAACGCTCAGCTCATTGGTGTTGTAGCAAAGAATGTGTAAAAAAATTATTTTAGTGCCTTACTTAGAAAAGGGGGCACGATGGCGCAATGCCGCCATGGTCTTGGCCGGCTCCCGGTGTGTGGTGGGTCTGGGGCTCAAGCCCTGCTTAGGGTGCATTGTGGTACATTGTGGTGGACTGGTGTCCCATCCTGGGTGTGTACCCTCCCCCTCCAGCCTTGTCTTGCTGGGTTAGGCTCCAGCTTGCTGTGACCCCACTTGGGATAAGTGTGTGTGTGTGTTACTTAGAATCGTACACAATATCTGAATCTGACCTTGACTTTACTGCTCTGCGATGACGCTTTAATCTTGATGTCAACTAGTTGCGGATCATGTGATTATGACATTAACAACATGGACGCATCTGAGAAGACAACAGGTGAGGAGCCTGGTGGGTCATTGCAGCAAACCAGCAGCGGTTCATCAAGTGTGTGGAAATACTTCACTGAAGAGGAAGCCTGTGCTACTGTCACTTGCAAAATATGCAAGTCTGTCTTGAAGTACAACAAAAGTACAAGTGCAATGCACACGCATCTGAAAAGGGATGTAGCAGAGGAACGATTCAAATTGGTCCGTGTACAATTGCATTTGTTAATTTTTGGATTTGATATTGAAAAACAAAATGTGAATTACGATGCCTTCATTCCGCAGCTTTGATCCACAAAAGAAAACAAAGACTTGTTTATTAATTCTCTCTTTTCGTTTAATGGTACAAAGTATAGAAATCAAAATCTCACAATACCAAATATGATGAATGCCCTAAAGTGCGCAATATTTCCAATCTAACGGTATGGTGACACAGGAGTAGCGCTATGGTCTCACAGTGCCTGACTGGTTTGAGAAGACATAAGTTTGATCTGTTATGATCCATCCATATTGATCCATATGTTGTGTGGACTTTGGATGTTCTCCTTGTGCCTGTGTGGGTTTCCTCCCATAGTCCAAAGACAAGCTCTTCAGATTCCCCCGCAGTGTGTGAGTGACAGTGAGAGTGTGCTCCACTGATGTATGGATGAGTGACACATTGTAAGTAGTGTATCTAGCAGTGTAAGTCACCTGGTAAATAAGGTGTGTGGGCTGATAACACTACATAGAGTTCATTGGAAATCACTTTGGAGAAAAGCATCTGCTAAATAAATAAACGTAAATATCTAACAAGTAGCCTAACCTGGACGTAAAAGTGAGCTTCATTGGTGGTCTTTTTTTTGGAAAAAATGTCCACTCTGGAGCCATTTGCGCAAATGATAAATAATATGATAGAAACTAGAACAAAATAATCAAAGATCGCAGACAATCTAGTACATGATGCTGCAGGGGGTTGTTCTACAATGAGTGTCTGAAGATTTTGTGTGCGGCACAACACTGTAAGAAGAGGATACTCTCTAGGTGCTTTTTAAAAGCACCAAGTGATCCATATTAACTTATGATCAATAACTTGGAGCGAAGCCAGTATCTTTCATGAAGCCACCGATGGATTATGCAGTGTCAATTCATTTACATGTGGGTTTTTCAAGAATACCACAAAATGAAATAACTTGAAGTCAAAAAATAAGATGGCGAGAAAGTATAGATGAGGCATATTTTAAATATTTTACATTTTGAGCAAAAAATGTTTCTTCAACATAGTTAATTCATAATTTGTTTTTTTTTATTTTCAAAACACACACACACACACACACACACACACACAGTTTCAGAACCGCTTGTCCCATACGGGGTCACGGGGAACCGGAGCCTACCCGGCAACACAGGGCGTAAGGCCGGAGGGGGAGGGGACACACCCAGGACGGGACGCCAGTCCGTCACAAGGCACCCCAAGCGGGACTTGAACCCCAGACCCACCAGAGAGCAGGACTGTGGTCCAACCCACTGCGCCACCGCACCCCTCATTTTCAAAACAAAAAAAGGAAAAAAAAAAAACTTTTTTTTTTTTAAAAAACCCGGCTATGTCAACGTGCCATCTTATCTGTGTGTGTGTGTGTGTGTGTGTGTGTGTGTGTGTGTGTGTGTGTGTGTGTGTATATATATATATATATATATATATATATATATATATATATACATACATACATGCCGGCCACTTTATTAGGTACACCTTGCTATTACCGGGTTGGACCCCCTTTTGCTTTCAGAACTGCCTTAATTCTTCATGGCATAGATTCAACAAGGTGCTGAAAACATTCCTCAAAGATTTTGGTCCATATTGACATGATAGCATCACGCAGTTGCTGCAGATATGTCGACTGCACATAAATGGTGCCAATCTCCCGTTCTACCACATCCCAAAGGTGCTCTATTGGATTGAGATCTGGTGATTGTGGAGGCCATTTGAGTATAGTGAACTCATTGTCATGTTCAAGAAACCAGTTTGAGATGATTTGAGCTTTGTGACATGGCGCATTATCCTGCTGGAAGGAGCCATCAGAAGATGGGTACACTGTGGCCATAAAGGGATGGACATGGTCAGCAACAATACTCAGGTAGGCCGTAGTGTTTACACAATGCTCAATTGGTACTAAGGGGCCCAAAGTGTGCCAAGAAAATATTCCCCACACCATTACACCACTAGCACCAGCCTGAACCATTGATACAAGGTAGGATGGATTCATGCTTTCATGTTGTTTACGCTAAATTCTGACTCTACCATCTGAATGTCGCAGCAGAAATTGAGACTCATCAGACCAGGCAACATTTTTCCAATCTTCTATTGTCCAATTTTGGTGAGCCCGTGCAAATTGCAGCCTCAGTTTCCTGTTCTTAACTGACAGGAGTGGCACCCGGTGTGGTCTTCTGCTGTTGCTGTAGCCCATCTGCTTCAAGGTTCAACGTGTTGTGCCTTCAGACATGGTCTTCTGCATACCTCGGTTGTAACGAGTGGTTATTTGAGTTACTGTTGCTTTTCTATCAGCTTGAACCAGTCTGGCCATTCTCCTCTGACTTCTGGCATCAACAAGGCATTTTCGCCCACAGAACTGCCGCTCAATGGATATTTTCTCTTTTTCTGACCATTCTCTGTAAACCCGAGAGATGGCTGTGGGTGAAAGTCCCAGCAGATCAGTAGTTTCTGAAATACTCAGACCAGCCTGTTTGGCACCAACAACCACGCCATGTTCAAAGTCACTTAAATGACCTTTCTTCCCCATTCTGCTGCTCAGTTTGAACTTAAGCAGATGGTCTTGACCATGTCAACATGCCTAAATGCATTGAGATGCTGCCATGTGATTGGCTGATCAGATATTTGCGTTCACGACCTGTTGAACAGGTGTACCTAATGAAGTGGATGGTGAGTGTGTGTATATATATATATATATACATTCCCTTTTCCTGTGTTTTTATTCATGAAATCATCAGCAACTAGTCGACGTTGACTCAACTTTCATCACATAACTCATAACTGTCGGCTTTTGAAAATCTGAAGTCGTGCAACCCGTAATATATATATGTAAATGTACGTAGATAGACCCTGAGCACTCCTTTTTAAAATGAACTCGAAGTCAGGAAAGTCTGGCCTAAAGACACCAGGCTTGATGAGAGAGAATCAGTTTCAGCAGGGCTCTAGTTGTTGCATAGACCCAAAGGGATGTTCTTTAAACGAAGGAAAACTGTGAAAATTTAACTATATGTAACTTTGTGAATACAGTATGATTAGTGCAGTATGACTGCCATTTCCAGTATGACTTTAAGGCTATTTTATAATACTATATGTCATGAACTGTAGTAGAGAAGATGGCAAAAGCAGGCATCCTACATAACCAATAAAGGAGACAAATAGGAAAGGACTAGCAAGTATTTGAAATATATTTACATACAGAAGGTTTCTGGAAATTAAATGTTTTGTATGCTGGGAGGTACAAAACAAAGAAGGTAAGATAAGTCACCTTACAGGTAACAAGGTAATGATGTACACCTATTTACTTCTGTTAATAAGTTATCATTGTCAGATTTGTGTGGCACAGCCTATCTCAGAATCAATGCATGCTATGTTAGGAAGGGTACACCCTGGTTAATATGCCAGTTCATCACAGGATAAACACACCCACTCAGTCACTTATCCATTCATACATGATGGGAAGTTCTGAATTGCCAACTGACCCACATATCTTTGAACTGTGGGAGGAACTGAGAGCACCCAGAAGAAATCTGCAGAAACACAGAGGAAACATCCAAACTCTAAACAGACTGAACTGGATTCAAACCCACAACCAAGCTGCTGTGAGGTGGTAGTGTTGCCTGCTGTGCCACTGTGTCACCCCATAGTGATGTATTTATTGCTCAGTATCACCAATTTAAGTAGGAATACAAAATTCTGACATATTGGCATATTGAACATAAACTAAATGCAAGGAGCACAGATTGCTTCTTTCTGTAACTGAAATGTTATTGAAGAGAACACATCCAAAGACAACATTTCAAGATTGAATATTCTTGAAAAACACCTTCATTCAAGTAAGTTGAGCATTAAAAAAAGTATCATATACACACACACACATTTTCAGAACCGCTTGTCCCTTACGGGGTCACGGGGAACCGGAGCCTACCCGGCAACACAGGGCGTAAGGCTGGAGAGAGGGAGGGGACACACCCAGGACGGGACGCCAGCCCGCCGCAAGGCACCCCAAGCAGGACTTGAACCCCAGACCCCCCGGAGAGCAGGACTGCGGTCCAACCCACTGCGCCACCGCACCCCCTCTAAGTATCATATATTTGTATTTAATAATTTTGTACATCATCTTACTTTCTCCCAGGAACCAGGTGGTTAGATATTACCTTGGCTATATTTGTAACAATGTATCAATGAAATGTGTGTCTCCTCTGGACTCCAGGAAGCCGTGTAGCTGTCATTCTGGAGTCATATCCCTTCCTTCCAGGTATTTTTTCACAATCAAATATTGCAGTATCTTACATATTCTCACCACATATACACATTGCCAAAAGCAACATAACCAATATCCATTATCCAGAATTTGCTGAAGTTTCTTAGCAGGTAATGCTAAGAAAGTTTGCCGTTGTAAATTAAAAAAAAAAAAAAAAAAACAAAATGCACAGAAATGAAAAACCACCACTCCCCTCAACAGTTTTTGGAATAATAATGAAATATATAATAACCTTTACTGAATTTGACATTTCTTGGAAGCCCCACCACCAGTGGCACAAATGCTCATAATGCATGCTTTTTTGTCTTAAGAATGAAGAATTTAAAACCTAAATCTGAAAAATTAAATAAATCTGCTTAGAAAGAGGACAATTGAACTAATAGCTCTTGTTAAGACCCTTAGTGGTCAAGCATGCGAAAACTTTCAAAATGCATGTTGGTGATTCCATATTTCACTTGTCCGGCATTTATCAGCCCATTAAGGTCAACATAGCAACTGAACAACCATCTCCTCCAAACTGTCCTGACACTGTTGACTATGTAACATGCTCTCCAACAGCGGCACTTTCCACATTCTCTTATTTTCTCCTTTGCTAAATAGTATTGCTTCACTAGTTACCCCAGTTTTAGCCATACCAGCATTTTATGAAAGTCATAAATTCCCACAATGAAAGGTTTTGCTGCTATAGAGGTGGCTGGTGGTCTTCACTGCACTCGTCTAATTCCTTTAGTTTTATTAACTGAAAAAAGAGCTTTTCCTCCTGTTTTTAAGAGTATTGTATCAAGTTTTTTTTTTTTTTTTGGACATATTTTGAATGTGTTCAATTCGAAGGCTGCTGCCTTATTGCACTCCTAGGAGTATATTTGTTTGCTTAGCTTTTTTAATGACAGTAAAATCAGCATTTAATTGGTGGCAGGTTCACTTAATTAGGATTCAAGCTTTGAAAATGAAGGAACAAGGAGACATTTGGGCACAGTACATTTCATTATCAGGGACTGTATAAGTAATTATGTGGATCACATTGTAGAGGAGCAGCACTGTACAAGGCACCTAAAAATGTGAACAGAAGGAGTTCAGCAAATTTATGAAATCCACTTCAAGCAAAACTTATAGCAAAACTTATACCTCAGCTGCTCTCCCTGCTCTGAATTACAATTCATCACAGTTTGGAAAATGGATCTCTGAAAATCATGTTTGTGAGACTGGTCTGTCAGTGTCACACCCACAAGCCAAGCAGCCGCACCTGACGATAGTCAAGGCCAGGGATAAAGGCAGCGCCGTCCCGGCACAAGGTTGCTGAATCTTGCAACGCCCTGGCTTGCAAATTAAGCGGTTCATCCCTTGAACCCGGTTCTTCATTCTCGTGTCTACCTGTTTTTTGACCTCTGCTTGCTTTCCCTTGTTTTGAATACTGTCTTGCCCTCCAAACAACGTTTGCACCTCAATCGACCTACGCCTGTCCGTGACCACCGATTTCATCTGCCTCTGTGTGTTGGACTGGATCCGAGATGACCTCACCCGCACTTGGGTCCGAACCACCTACCTCCTGTCTCCAGTCCCTGACTGTGACAGTCAGACAGAAGCATGGCTACATTTTAGATCCTTTCGCGCTATCTGACCCCACACCTGACAAGTTAATGTTCATAACTTCACTAAAATAAAGAACATGGAATTCCATCTTTGAGTTCCTGTGGTTTTCTGCTAGGAGGAAAGCAGAGGAAATTAGAGCTTAAACACCAGTGAAGAGTTTATAAACATTTTTTGGCCGTTAGCTAAACTCACTGAACATCTCCCAGCTATGCCTATCCTAGCTACTGTCCATCTCAACTATAAGTATCCTTAGGCTGACTTGCCCATTTGGGACTGGAGAAAATCATCATACAGAGGAGGAAAGGGGTCCTAAATGTGCATTTACCCATCAGATGGAAAGCTGCTCACTTGTACATGGATCCTTCTCATAGTCCTTTGGCATTTTCCTGCCCTTGACAAGAAATTAATATTTATCGAAGCCGCTCAAGGATGATTTATGTTGTTTTCTTACAACGACCTAGAATAGTGCGGGAGAAGCATCCAGTAGCGACTTCCCCTCCCCTTGTCTAGTTTCTAATAGGCACAGGGAGCCATAAGCCTCACTCTGCTGATTTAAATCCATCCGCAAATATGTGCCGAGATATAGCACTCCTGTAATTTCAAGGAGGAGGGTAGGTTAATGAGATCCTTGTTAGCTGATATATTTTCAGAGGATCACAGAGACAAAGGTCTGGTGGTGCAAGTGCACACAAAGTGCAAGATGAGTGAAATAAAGTTAATAGGTGTTTTGTCACGGGGAGGACAGAGGCGGTGGTTTTCGTGTTTGCGGCCTATTTCAAAAAAAAAATCAGAACGTGGAGAGAGAGTGAAATAAAGCCTTTCATGTGAATGGAGGCCATTAGTTCAGGATCACTGATAAGTGAAATTCAGAATGATATATATAACACAGCATGTGCCAATATGTTTTGAGAACGTGGAGGAGTGAGGGGGGAAGGGTGGTGGCTTGTATTCTGAGCCCTTACACCCACCCTAGCCCAAGTATTAAAATTTATATAAATTATAAATAAAATATGGAAGAGAATGTAACAAGTTGCACTGGTATGTTCACAATCATGTGGTTCAGAATCTGGTAATACTTTGTGAATTGACAATAATCACTGTGATGTTGCTCAGAGAATGCACTCTTATTAAAATGGGTAAAAAGGTGATTTAACTATTGTTGTTGTTGTTGTTGTTGTTTTAAATATTGTACCACCTTGTCAGGTGATTTTTTTTAATGACCATCTGCATTCCGTTGCTCTGAATTGTGAATGTGATTCAGGTATGGAAAAAGCTAGAGAACTATTGCAATCTATGCAACAAACAAGTTAGACTACTAAGGAATAGTGTTTTTTTTTTTTTGTGAAAAGGCAGACTAAATGTACCTTGTTTTATTATCCCAAATGTTTTGAGGACACAGAATAAAATATATGGCTAATTTTAATTTAGACTGCATAACTACTGTTATTCCTTGGTACAGACATGACTGAATAAATTAGGTAAAAGACAAACAATAAATATATTAGTCAAAGGAAAGCAACATCCTGCTATTAATGAAATTGCTTTCGTACACACTAGACTGGTTTAAACAGAAGCACCAACTCAGCCCCTGACAGTGAGTTATTGCTCCATTGCTGCGCCTGTTCGAGCTGGACGACTCACACTTCGCACCCGAGGCCGGCAAAGGGCTCGATCCACAGCCTATTTATAAATACTCTTTGGCTGTGAGATAATCAATATGGGGGGAGAACAACCAAGTTTTGTGAAAGTCACCGTCCAGGATTCTGGCCTTGTCCCCAAAGGCAGGATTGTTACCAAAGAGTAAGGAACAGACCCTAGAATCCCTCTGCCTCCTCACTGCTCAGAAATGAGAAGGAGAAAGGAGAAAGCCTGGGTGCCCTTTCTAGAGACAGACAGCGTGAAGCAGCGATAACATATGGAATGGCTTGAGCTGCTGGAGGGTTTCTCTGGGTGGCTGCTCGTGAAGCTGGCTTTGCTGAATTTACTGCTTGTGGCAACGACAGACTAATGGAATTGGCTGTCTGCTTCGGAGAAGTGGCACTGTGTCTTTTTCCCAAGCTGGAAAAGGAGCTACGGAGTGAATGGCGGGCGCCGTTTAATTTGCAAATGAGAAGATAAGCGCATTTATCAAGTGCATTTTCTCACAGCTGAAAGATGCATTCTTCGCTGGCGGGATTTCAAATTTTGAAAACAGGATATGACTCGAATCTCATTACGAGTACAACCCCCTCCAACCTATTACTTAGGCAAATGACAATGAAAAACTGAATATTGTGACTGATTTGGTAGCAATAGCAAAACAGTCATACGCTAAATCTGAGTCACTGTGGTTTTCTGAAATAAATACTGACAGGAAACAAAACAGAGACCCAATATAGTGCAGACGTAATGCAGAGTCAAGCTTAACAAAAACGTTTTACAATAAAAAAACAAATATAAAAATAGAAAAACATATTTAAGCATTCCTAGAACATTCCTAGAATTCATGATTTCTTTTTTTTTGTTAAAATCAGTGCAGCCATATGAATTTTTTTTCTACCAAACCGAACAATTAATAAGATATACTCTGCACAAATGCTGCAATGCAGTTTGATTTCTTGTATTACTTGTTTACACACATACACACATTTTCAGAACCGCTTGTCCCATACGGGGTTGCGGGGAACCGGAGCCTACCCGGCAACACAGGGCAGAAGGCCAGAGGGGGAGGGGACACACCCAGGACGGGACGCCAGTCCGTCGCAAGGCACCCCAAGCGGGACTCGAACCCCAGACCCACCGGACAGCAGGATAGAGGTCTAACCCACTGCACCACCGCACCTACTTGTTTACAGTATTCTTGTTTTTCAGTCCATTGTCTGACGCACTGATGCAAATGAAATTTAATTTATGCAAATACCTTTCCCATTAGTCACCCTTGTTTTGCAATTATCGGACAGAATTTCATTGTTTACGTTTTCACAAACAAATGGTAGGAATTGACATTTGTTGAATATTTGCTTTCAAGATGAAAGCTTGATTCTAGACAGCTCAAGGGTGGTACTAGTAGTCCAAAAGAAGACATTGCTGATAAAAGATATACAGTATGGAAATATTAAAGAAACATTCTAGCAATCCCAGAAGCCTTGCTGAGAGTCCAAGGCCTAGATGTCACGCAGTTCAGGGTGACATGACTGTATTTGGTGTGGAAAAGCAGGGTTTATTTCGTGCTAAATATTTCTCACAGCATACTTGCTTGACGTGAGAGTGGAATGGAAATAACAATTCAGAGCAGCAATAGACATCAAGAAATGAAACCAGGGAAAAATTTTCTACCTTTAGCTTGATTTTCTATGGTGAATTCTGGTGTTGCAATGTAAGACAGACAGAAGCAGTACTGTGTGGTAATGGGAAAAGAGGTAACAGTGTAGCAATAATGTTCAGAAGAGTCAATAAGTACCAAGGTGTCACCTTTAAAATTATTGTCCAGCGATAAATTGTGTCATTGATTCTTTCTGAATTCCGCTGAGTGACATACTGGAATTTTAACAACTCATAACATGAAGCAACAGCATGCTTTTTGATGCTCCGTTTCTGTAGATGCCACCATGAAGCTTGGAGAGCTTGGCGGGGATTTTTTGGCATGCATCCTTATTGGGCCTTTCCTAATCCCTTTATGGTGAATTTCACGTGTTGATGTGACACATGTTTCTGATCACACCATTGTGCTAGATTTAGCACGCTTTTGTAGGGCCACTCCTTGGTTAACGTGATGTGTCCTAAGGAAAAGCAATAGACTATGAACCTAAGCCTGAGCATCAAGCCAAAATACTATGCTCATAATAGAAAGGTGCCGGTCCTCCAAAGTACTCTTACACCTTGTTTGGAGTCCTTGGTTGTACTGACATTCTTTGTCTTACTGTACCTTGCACTTTTTTTCTCTTCGACACTAATCATGCAGACATGAACATATTCTTTTTTGATTTGTGTGCATTCTAGACAAATGTATTATTGCTGCAGTTCCATGTAAACAACCTATTTTTATGAGCCAAATAGTCAGTGTCCTTCATATTCCTAAGTGCGTTTCACCAGATAAATTACTCTAAATGAACTGCAGTAAATTGTCATGTAGCCAATGCTGGCCTTGCAGATCTGTAGCCTTGCCACACCACGTAAGCTATCTGTATTGAGAAAGATCAGACAGTACACATTGCTCAAAGCTCTCTTTGGTGAATGAAAGGAAGGGGGTTTGTTCCCTCCATTACAGTGACATCTTGGGTCAGTGCATATGTCACAGGTGGTTTCAGGTAAATAGAGTTCTACTTTAGTAGTATTGGGCCTCTTTATAAGGCTTGCAGAGTAAACAAAGAGGTAAATGTACAGCAGGTACCATATAGATTTGAGCCATCATCATGCATGGATTTCTGTACTTGTTCCTGCAAAAGTGATCAAGGCACTTACCGAAGCTGTAAAAAAGTACTCTACTCTATAAATGGTTAAATCATTTAAGAAATACTAAATACAAACGTTTGTAGTATGTATATATGTATATTAGTATAAAGAGCACACATTGAAGAAGCTATGCCCCTCCTAAGTGTGAAATTCACACACTCGCTTTGAATAACCAGTTGTCCTGGTCAAGGATGCTGTGAGGCAGTAGTGCTATGCGCTGTGCCACTGTGCCACCCTGAGTGTGAAATTTGTTTCTGTTGCTGCTGCTGATGATGATGATAGCTCTATATGTGCAACAGATGCGGAGAGCTGCATTTCCAGTATTTGCAGGGCAAAACCTGTTCCTTTGCACGCCTCTGAAATAACAGTATTCTGGTTACAATATTCTAGAAATATCTAGTCTATGTAAAGAAAAACATTAAGAGAGGAGAATAATTTCATTAACAACTTGGGAGAAAATTGACCTGTCAGAAAACTGCTGTTAGATGCACAGAAATTTCAAGTAATTTCAAGATACTGTATTGCTTCATAAAGTGAATGTAGTTTTCATTCCTTTTTTCCTAGTTGGCTTAAATTTCTGGACATCGGCATTCAAAAGTGAGTAGCACGTACCATGTGCAGTCATCCTAGCTCTATTAGTTGAACAGTAAAATAAGGCGTCACATAGGTTAAAGCTTCTCACCAGGCTAATAAACAACACCATGTAGTGACAAGGTAATTCAGTGTCACTCAAACGTGGAGGTGCCTTGGATTTATAATACCTACAAATGCCTGCCAATGGTTTTCCTGATGTGTCCTTGACTTCTAATTACAGCGCCACATGACTGGTTCTGTTTGCTCACAGTTCTTTTCAATTGAATTTTATTTTACAGAATAAATTCACAAATAATTGCCATTATGTTTTTAGATCAGTTTTTTCCACAATACTTAATAATAATTTCACTTCTATAATAGTATGACAAAATATACGTGAATCAAATTTTCAGACAAAAATGATGTTCAATAAATATGCCTAAGGCAAATCATATTTTTTTTTTTTTTTTACTACAACAGTTTTCAGATGCTGTTAGGCTAGAGTAATGGCTTATTGCGCTGCAAACACAATAAACCTTGAAAAGCCGTGCAAATCAATGTCCATGCATCACATCATCTGCGATTGGTGCCCAAGGCAACTGCTCTGAGAACACATCCTTTTTGTCATAAAATGCTTGAACCGTTGACAAGCCTGCTGTCGTGAAGCCAGTGAGGTACCAGTGAAAATGCAGCTGACAAAGTTGTTGGTCACAAAAACACCAGGTATGATCAAGAGACACTGGAGTGCACACGATCGGATCATTCTGCATATGAGTCCACCCTGTTCCTGAGGATGAACACCCAACATCAATCATGCATCAAAATAGTATCCATGGAAACACAATCAACAGTATTACAGGCTATCTACGCACCTTTTAAAATGAAGATCCTTGCTGCATTCTGGACATACAATATGTCTAAATTTGAATGGGCAAAACAACTAAATACTTACCTTGCATTTTAATGTCAAGAGCAGTTCAGATGATGATGATGATGATGATAACCTACTATTTAAAATACAGCATCAAAACAGCATCTATAGTCTGTATTATTCAGCTGTGATGCATAGAAATGATTACCATGCAACTTTCATCAGATCTTGTGCTTTCGGTTTGTATAAGTTCTCAAGAAGGAAATGAAATAGAAGAAATATACTTTTTCAAATACCCCGTTCTTTCAAGCATAATTTTGTTAATGTCCAAAGAGTTAAAAACAATGTGACACTTAAATGGTTTTCACTTACGCTGATATTCTTTTGATATGCTAACATCAGAACAACCTTGTGGTGTACTGACCGGTTCTCTTTGACTTCCTATGTTCATAATAACTAATGGTATTTCTGTTTTTGTGAAATTAAGATTACAGAATTTTATTATATGAATAAATACATATTTAACATGATTTAGAAAGTATTGGTTACATTAAAAACAATGCTTTTTATTTACATGGATTACATGAAGGCTCTGCAGCTCCAGACCATGGCAGTAATATCAAAATCAATATCCATGATGGATACTGCCATTCTGAACAACTACTTTGAATTACTCATGCTGGGTAGGAAAGACTAAGAGAGGTTATGAGTATTGGAAAAGCTCAATCTGATGATCTTTCTAGATAAGACAGTTCAACGTCACAGATAAAAAAGACATACATCTTGAATTGTAGAGTCCTGCACTTGTCCATTACTTGAAAATGTCTCTACAGGAGCACTGAAATTTTGACCTTGGCACTCAGCTAGCTGAACTAAATAATACAGAAGCAAGATAGTTGTAACAGACATTGTTTTTAATAGAATTCTTTGTTTCATCCATTTAATTTACACTTATTTGTTAAAAAAAAAAAAAAAAAAAAAAACATACAGAGACTAGAAGAAAGCTGAAGTAAAGTGTCGAATTATCAGAAATTCTTCCGTATCAGGTACCAGTGACAAAGTATGGCATACGATATAACTCTCAAAAACAATTATAAACTGCTCCAACTCTGCTGGAAACCTAGCTGATTTATTCCATGATAATCTATCTTTGGGCTTTCACACTGCTGCATTTCCTAGGTGTTGCTTTGTCCAGTTGAGACACATGGGTATACCAAGGCATTCTTTCTCCTGGAAAGACGTAGAAAAGCTGGTCCAAGCCTTTATGTCCTGTAATGCCCCATTATCGGGTTGTCCATATTGTACTTTGTAAGCCCCCAGTTCATTCAGAATGCTGGTGCTGGGGTTGTCCTGAGAACTAGGAAATATTAACATATAACAGCGGTTCCTAAGGTTCTATATGGGCTTTCTGTAAAAATTAGAACAGATTATAAAATACCTCATACTTAATGAATAAGGCAGTTAAAGGCCTTGCCTCAGCTTACCTTAGTAAAATGATTCATTATTAGGTTTCAAATCATTGTAAATGATTTTCAGATTCTTAAAATACACTTTTTTTTTTTATATCTAGAATGCAATTATGCATTCTGCACTCATGTTGGTAAGTTATCAATATAATAAACCTGTATCTGTTATCATGTTGATGCTACCCCTATCTTTTGTGTTTTTTTTTTTTTTTTTTTCCAGGGCCACCCCTGACTATATGCCAGAATTTGTCTGATCTCAATATGTGACTTTGGAGGCTCTCATAATGACCACTGGCAGCTCCAGATATCTTCTTATCCAGTGGGACTTGGACTGGTCAGTCCCTTACTGTTTTTAAAAAGACTTTCCCAGTGATAGGATGGGCAGACAGCTGGCCTGGGCCAATCTGATTTACATTCCAGTTGATTGTGACCTCTCCAAAGGTTTATTTTCTTCAGTTGAATGTAAATCTGGAATTTTTGCTTTCCTCTCCTTGCTTTCTGACTGGCCATTTCATCAGCTTCATCCTTGCTCTGTTACCTTAAAGGGCATCAGTGCTGACAGCATTTCATGTATTTATTAACATATTTATAAATTTTTAAAATCTTAAACATGTGTGGTATATTTGTTACTCTGTCATTTTCTCATTGTGTTTAGTTTGTCTTTTGTATGATCTGTAATTTTTGAAAGTGCTCTGAGTTTGCCTTTAGAATGGAGCACTTTGAAAGAAAAAAATTGTTTAATATTGTGTAGTGTGCTCTGTGGAGGAAAAAATTCAAGTTTTTTAAACCACTATAGAGGTTTTCCTAAAAAAAAGGGCTTTAAAATGCCTGGTGAGTGAGGAAAAATGGCACTAGACATGATCTACAGGCTTAAGATAAATGACCCACAGTATTTGCATATCCTGCAGTGCTTTTATATTTCTCCCAGGGAGAGCCAGTAATTGTCTTTGTTGAAAGAAGTGGACAGTCTTATTAAAACAGTGAGGTGCAATGCTTGTAGCGCCAAATGCACAGTAAAATTATTACTCACATTCATTACTGCTGCATGAGGTCAAAGGATCATTTGTTAAATACAGACCCATTTGTAAAAGGCTTGCGAGACAGATTTACAGTTGTGTAGGTCTTTATGATGTCCTGATTTTTTTTTTTTTTTCTTTAAAGAATTGCCTGTCTGTTTTTTTTTTCTTTATTTTTAAAAGTGCTTCTTAAGGGTACAGAACAAAACTGTAAAAGTTGACTCTGAAGTTGATGCTTTCTGAAATGTTGAACAACATCATAAGGGTATGGATTTTGTAAATATCATTGCATATCTCTTTCTAATAATCTGGCTTTTTTAATTTAGTTTTTTACATTCATTCATCTAACTGACACTTTCTTCAAAGTAACTTTACTTAAAACTGTTACCTATTTATACAGCTGGGCAATTTAGGTTAAGGACTTTGTTCAAGGGTCCTACAGCAGCAGGTGAGATTTGATCCAGCAACCTTCAGATCTAGAGTCAGTAGGGCTATCCGTTATCGGCTGCTTCTTTCTGGAACAGTGGATTTTATTTTATCAGGAATGGCCAGGAACCAGGGCAGGTGTCATGCTCTGATTACGAGGACCACACACATACTTCCAAACACTAATATTTTGTCAGTTCTAACTGTAACATTAAAGGTCTTTGAATTTGTTTAACCAAACTTTAGCCTTCTGCCTACATACTAGTTTGATCTACTCATTTTTGCAGCTTGGGAAATTTAGGTGTTGCTTCCAGACGTCAGACCGACACAGAGGCATATTGCTGTAACGTCTGGACACGGATGTAAAGTATAATGACCCCACATTCAGAGTATATTTGCAACATATTCATATTGTGAACAGGTGTATGGGGCTAGACTAGTGGAATGGAGTGGCCCCTTCTCTGGTCACTCGAGTTATTGACCCTGTGGGTCATGACATTAGGGTTAAACATGTTCATGAAAGGGCAAGAAGTAACATAGTGGTTAAGGATCTGGGTAATTTTGTCATACAAATGACACACCTAACCTAAACAACTTAATCAAATCTACTAAAGCACTGTCCCCACTGCCATTTTGTTGTTATTTATAGAATAGTCACTAATGCTACTCTATAGTGAGGACTGACCCCCAGATTTAGTAGTAGATTTACAGCTTATTTTGTTTAATGCAATGTTGATTTTCAGTGTTGGTGACACATTCTGTCAGGTGTTTTCTTTGACTCATACTGCAGTAGGTGAAACATTTTTTCTTAATTTACAATTTGTAGCTTCAGAAATTGAACAAAAAATTAGAGAATGTGTTCCCTGGTGTTGCTTTTCAGTTGAAATTCATAAGGCAGATGTAAATAAATACTTTAACATGGAATCGGTTATAATTCCTGTCACCGCATCAGTTATGACTCTTATATAATTAGTACTATATGATAAAAAGCTGAATGTTGCGCACCAAAAAAAAAAAAAAAAAAAACTGAAAATCTTTATCATTTCCCTATTTTTCTTACCATGTACTGTACATGTGTTTGATACGTGGTGTGGCCTTTAACCAGGATGGATATGTTGTAAAAGTGGGTCTCTATGGCATCTTCGCTTACAGTACGCTGTGTATGTATGTGCAAAAAAATGTTCCAGCTGGTGAAGTAACACAGTGCACTCATATGCACCTGGAACCTGTGATACCAGTAATGTGTTTGAGTAAACTTTTATAATATGTGGTCAGTTGTGGGGCAGAGGTGGCCGCAGGGCAGGACCAAGGCACAGGACAGCAGGGTGCTAAACGAAACAAGTTCATTTTGACCCAGAAGAACAAAACAGACCTATTTCTGCAGCTACAAAGCTCCAAATGACACCCAAAACACTGCCCTCAAAACTTTCAGGCCAGCTGCCTTTACAGTCCCCCTTATTGTCTTTGAGTGGGTCCAGCAGGCCATCATTATCCAAGGGGCAGGTCCTGGGAGCTATGCATCATTATGCTCCCGCCTCCTGCCTTAAGTCACCAACGCACAAATAATTTTATGGGATTATCTGGAACGAAGAGCGAAGGCAACGCATCACATAAGGATCCTACATCTCTTGGAATTCCTCCAGAAGAGCTGCAAAAACATAATGTTAGGTCATTTCTTGCTTATACTTGTCAACCGGATACCTTGTGGAAAAAAAAAATAAAAATTCTTCCAACAAATAAACTCAGCCTTTCGACTGGTACTAGCAGATTTGAACTGTTGCTACAGTGGCTGCTCATGTAGTCATGTTACCATGGTTCACAACCTATGTGATGCTGTGACCACACACAGTGTGTGGTCTTGCCGCCCAAAGTACAGACGTGAGGTCGCTGTCAGTACTACTCCTGAGGCCTGACCAGTGGCTTCAGAATGCAATAAGTTGTTATTTAGAGTCTATTTTTGGGACACCTTGCGCTTCCCTTACGGGGACGACCCCAGGCGGCTGGCAGCTTCCCTTAGAGGGAACTTGGCGATTTATCACTGTAGGCTGTTATTCTCCTGTCGAGTGAACAGAGACCTCTGGGCTCTGTTTTTATTGCCTACTGGTCCAGGGCCTTAAGAATACTCATCCTGCATCTCAAAGAAATAAAAAAAAAAGCTTTTGGTGGAAACCGAACACTACAGCAGGTGTACTTCTTTCAGACAAGTTGCCAGCTAAATGCAGTCTTATTTTTTTATATTATTTTCTGCAGGCACACCGAGAATTTTCATTTTTAGTCGGGCCAAGTGCAAACCAAGATAAATATAACAGTAGCACTGGTTTGAATAATTGAAATTGATTCATTAATACTGAAAAATTAATACTCAATAATCAGTTTCTAAAAAAAAAAAAAAAAAAAGAAAGAAAGAAGCAGAAGGAGATATGCAATAGATTGGGGAATTGTTAGAGTGGCTGCCTTTGGATCCAGTATATCCAGATTCATATCCCATGTCATGTTATGCTTGAGCCTGAAATTTAATTAAAAACAAACAAACAAAAAAACAAATAAATAAATAAATATGTTTTAAATATATATATATATATATATATATATATATATATATATATATCTCGGAGGGGTGCGGTGGCGCAGTGGGTTGGACCGCAGTCCTGCTCTCCAGTGGGTCTGGGGTTCGAGTCCCGCTTGGGGTGCCTTGCAACGGACTGGTGTCCCGTCCTGGGTGTGTCCCCTCCCCCTCCGGCCTTACGCCCTGTGTTACCGGGTTGGCTCCGGTTCCCCGCGACCCTGTATGGGACAAGCGGTTCAGAAAGTGTGTATGTATGTATGTATGTATGTATGTATGTATGTATGTATGTATGTATGTATGTATGTATTGAAAAATCATACCAGTGGCTGGACAAAGCTGGACTGAAAGACAGCACAGAGGTACTAATCATAGCAGCACATCAACAAGC
The DNA here is from genome assembly GCF_900964775.1 of Scleropages formosus. Taxonomy (NCBI): domain Eukaryota; kingdom Metazoa; phylum Chordata; class Actinopteri; order Osteoglossiformes; family Osteoglossidae; genus Scleropages; species Scleropages formosus. The sequence goes on from NC_041811.1 coordinate 11,058,231, forward strand.
TCTAAGTACAAGATCAATAGAGGCTGGGGTCTACCACACCAGGCAGGACCCCAGGTGCAGGCTGTGCAAAGATGCTCTTGAGACAATCCAACATGTAACAGCAGGGTGTAAGATGCTAGCAGGCAAGGCATACATGAAACGCCATAACCAAGTGGCTGGCATAGTGTACAGGAACATCTTTGCTGAGTATGGGGTGGAAGTCCCAGGATCAAAGTGAGATACACACCCAAGGGTGGTTGAGAATGACCAAGCTAAGATCCTGTGGGACTTCCAGATCCAGACTGACAAACTGGTAATGGCTAACCAACCGGACATAGTAGTGGTGGACAAACAGAGGAAGAAAGCCGTAGTGATAGATGTCGCCATCCCAAGCGATGGCAGCATCAGAAAGAAAGAACATGAGAAGCTTGAGAAATACCAAGGACTGAGAGAGGAGCTAGAAAAGAAGTGGAAGGTGAAGGCAACAGTGGTCCCTGTGGTAACTGGAACACTTGGGGCTGTGACCCCTAAGCTGGGAGAGTGGCTCCAGCAGATCCTGGGAACAACATCCGAGATCTCTGTCCAGAAGAGTGCGGTCCTAGGAACAGCTAAGATACTGCACAGAACCCTTAAGCTCCCAGACCTCTGGTAGAGGACCTGAGCTTGAAGGACTAAGACTGCCTGCAAAAAGGGGGCGAGTGGGGAATTTTTCTATTTTTTATATAGTGGACTGGTCTCCAATCATTTGCATGTTGGTTTGGAGAAAAGTTCAGTTCAATGAAAAAATCTAATAAAAGCTCTTGGAAAGACCAGCTCATAGTGTAGTGGTTAGTGCTGATGTCTTTAGACTCACAGGTTTGATTCCTACCTCTGGCTGTAGTAGCCTTAAGTAAACTACTTACTCTAAACTGCTCCAGTAACATTACCTAGCTGTATAAATGGGTAAGTAATTTAACACTGTAAGTCACTTTGGAAAAAAGTTATATTTTTGTATATAGTTACACATAGTGTTCATATGTATCTCCAAAAAAAAAAATAAAAAATACTAGGAAGGTGACCAGGAATCCTGGATATTCTGATAAAGTTTTATGCAGCTACTCGTGTGATAAACATTGGTTCATATGGTGGAAAGAAACACACTAACTGCGCTTAAGAATCACACATCCGCAGCTATATCGCTTTCTCCTAATGTAATGCACACATTGTATTTTCTATGAGATGTCCGTCGTTTTGTAGAAAATCGTCTGCTAAATAAATAAATGTAAATGTAAATGTAAAAGCACCAACCACATTAATAAATGTAAAATAACAAGATTTAAATGACAAGTAAGTGCAAAATCTGTACATCTCAGATTATAGTTTGCCACTTTCCTTCCTTACTTTCTCCAGCTCAGCTTCAACAAGGCCTCAACCTGAAAATCTGCTCTGACAAAATCCTGTAAACCTCCGAAGCCATCAGTACACCTGAAATATGACCTGTGATCTATCTATCTATCTATCTATCTATCTATTTTTTATTTTTACATCGAAGGACAACAGTGTGATTACCACACATAATAGCATATCCCGTTTGGCACCCAGGCTTCAAGTAAAGCGACAACAATTATGAGCTACTGATTTGTTACAAGCCCATCGACAGAGGAACAGTCATTGACAGAGGAACAGTGGCAGGGCTTCGATTTAGCTCGCTCGTGTTTTTCTTTCCTTTCAGAGGGATGCAAGACTACTGAAGTTCTGCCCATTTGATCATGCAGCATTTTAACAACAGATGTTTGTTACATCCTTAGCAATAATTGAGAGAGATCTCCTGTTATTAGAGGAAAGGGTGCTGAAATGCTTGGTGTTTCCCGTTCCTAACAAACACATTTATTCAGAACGTGTTGGACTGCTGTTCGGCAGCTTTCCTCGAGACAGTGAACAAGTCTTGCACTTTCTTACCAGGAAAATCCAAAGAGCTTTGGGTCTTTTTATTTCACTTACAGTTTATCTTTCCCCTTTCATCATCACATCTTTCCATCATTACGTTTAAGGCCCAAATCTACTAGGTTAGCCGAAAAGAAAATGTTACTAAACACAATAAAATGCTATATTTTCAATATGCTTCAATATTTTGTGCTTTCTAGGTATGTGGCATGCCAGGTGTGTTTGGGTTTGGGATGGACTTAAGCAGTTTTTTATTAAAATTAAAACGAAGTGAAAAACACAAAAAACCCAGAGAGTGTCTTTCTGCATCAATACCATTCATGCTCTTCCAGGAACAGCTCAGCAAGGCAACAAACTCCTACCCTCCAATAGTTTATATAAAAACTATGGTTGCATGTAACCCTCATCACTTAATCAGATGTGGTCAATAATCCTAGAAGCGTGCATCGTCATGCTCCTACGTGTTACAGCATATTATAATTTTTGGGGTTGTTGTTTTAAGAAGTGATTCAATAATGTCTACTTATAGCCAAAATAATACAAACAAATAATATCTGGTATTACTCATAGCAGTAGATGGATTCCATGTGGATATGAACACTGTAAGAAGTGTGCTACACCACCACGTGGCAGATCTTCACAAGCAGGTGGTGGCTAGCTGAAACTGAGGTGAAAACTGAACAGATTTACAGCAACGGATCTAAATTCTGCACTCAGCTCTGCCAGCATGACAAGACCCAGACTTAAAATAAATTATAATGTCAGTCATTTTGATTCCAAACATGAAACTATTCTGTAAAAATGGACGCTTGAAAAATATACTGTACTGCTAAATCTACTTTTATCTATTTCTTGGAGTCCCAATTGCCCACACCCTGTGAACAAAGCAGTCTATGTTGATAATATGGTTTCAGTAAGTCTGTGGCATGGGCAGCGGCAAGTCCATGCAGGGCCTCAGATGTCAGAAATTTCACATTGAAATCAGCGTGAAACCTGACAGGTAGCTGAAATGACTGATATAAGATGGCTATTTATTCATGTTTTCATATGAATCCTGGCATTTTAAACTTCAGCAAGACAAGAGCAGCTGGATAATAAAGTATTAGAGTCAAAATAAAGGTTTTTTTTTTTTTTTTTTTTTTTTTAAAGCCTTAGACGAGCTTCTCTGCAAAATGCTGGACACAATCTGAAGCAGGGATGTATAGATTGGGGTGGTGGAAATATATCCTGCCTCATTTAGGAAAAAATATAAAAAAATCTATTCACCCTGACTTTTCCACAACAGATGAGTTCTATGTAATGATGACTATGCCTGTGGTCTGATGTTGACGTTTTTGGAATTCTTAACCTATAAATGATGAATGAGGAGTCACAGCCTTTTAGAGCTGCAGGGCTGGCTCCCTTTCTAGTTACTTTTATAGATTTCAGCTCCCTGTTCAAATAAAGACTCCAGTTATACAAATACAGCAGGAAGGAAGGTAAAGCCAAGCCAACATACCCTGCTGGTCCCAGAGACTGACGATTCCCAGTCCTGCTGCCAAGAGACCTCTCGTAACATTTTCATATCCAATCCCAAAGTCTGCCAAAGATTAGTAGGCAAACACACTTGGGGGCTAAAACACAGAATAATGATTACATGATTAGGGAAAACCTGACCACTATTTTAAAAAGCTGCTGACCTCAGACTGCAGGGAATGGTGTTAGCTCCTCCATCAATTACAACTCTGCTTAAAACTGCTATTTTATCGTGTAGTCCCATGCTCTTGAAGCACAGTGCATTATCACCTTCTTTTCCTTCAGGACTTGTGATTTAAAGTTAATGCAAACATAAGTACAGTACTCATGGTGCCATTATCCAACATAATAAATGATATATTTTTCACATAATATTACTGGAAAGACCAAGAAATTGTTAAGGGAGGATGAAGATGCCAGGTATTGACTTATGTCAAAAACCATCACTATAGATTTTTCAGGATTACTTTATTATTGCCCTGGTGTGAAAATTCTTGCTTATCTGCCAAAGGATTAGGTCACGTTTAAATGGCACTGTAATCTTTCATTCACCTCTGTTAAACAAAGGTGCCATCTATGCTACAAACTGTCCAGAATGTCAAAGAAGCTCTTGTGTTTACATGTAGACTCATTGCACCGTTGTTCCATCTCTGATGTCAGAACTGTGAAGCAGATGAGCTGCTCTTCTGCAATGGTGCGCACAGCACAGATGCTCTTTGGAAGTGATTTTTGACACTGGAAGTTTTGCTTAGCTACTGCCTTCCTTCTGTGGGTGAGTACACAGAAGTGGTGGGATTATTTAAGAAGTTTAAGGAAGCCACCTAAATTCCTACACTGGTTTTCTGGACAATTGACCGCCTGTGTATATATGTGTCTTAGTGGTGAAGAAAAATGCTAACAGAATGCTGCTTTGTTTAAAATAAAGAAACTTCAGGAACAGCAATGTATGCCAAAAGTCTACGATTCCCACAGCAGAATTCATACATTTAATGTATGCTTAGCCAGCCACCAAAAAAATGTAATAATATGAAACTATTGAAATATGAAATTCTGCTGCCTTGATTTAATTAATTATTCAGTTTTGAAGCCCAGGATTTCCAAAAAAACTTTTTTTTTCTTCAGTTTTACTCCTAAACAGGTGTGCTGTTCCACCTCATGAGCCTAGTTCTGAATATATATCATTTGTCTCAGGTTACACCAGACTTAATTACTGGTACAGAAGGGTTTCCGCATTGCCACCTTGTCTGAAGAGGGAGACTCTGTTTCCCTGAAGGTCTTACTTAGTCTTCTGCTTGAGCTTAAGTGGTAAATGATTTTCCTTTTTCAGTATGGAAAGAGGTTCAGGAACAAAAAATTTCAAAATAAGAGTACTCAAGCCTTGTAAGCAAGGAGGGACCGTCTACAACATTCTTCTGCTAGTGTAGAACTTAAAACTTAAAACCATTACTTTATTTTTAACAAAAATGTAATACAATGTACAAAATTATTATAACTGTCCAGTTGATCATCTTTTTAGTAACACTACATGGGTGCAGAAGATAGACAGTTTAAAAACACACACATATTTTCTGAACCACTTGTCCCATACAGGGTCGCAAGGAACCGGAGCCTACCCGGCAAACACAGGGTGTAAGGCCAGAGGGGTAGGGGACACACCTAGGACAGGATGCCAGTCCATCACAAGGCACCCCAAGTGGGACTCGAACCCCAGACCCACCGGAGAGCAGGACCCACTGCGCCACTGCACCACCACACCCCTGCAGTCTAAAAACAGGACAGGAGAAATAAGAACTCTTATAATGGTGGTTCTCAAAGACACCATGGGCAGCCAAGAAGGAAAACACAATACAGCCTAGATCAAATAAAACCAGAAATCTCAATAAAAGCGCCTAGAATGAAACTGAGGTTATAATCCTTTGACAGAAGTTGGAAAGGGGGCGCAACTAAAAACTTTATCATTTCAAAAATGGACACACCTCTTCAGCCGTAAGGAGACCAGTGGAGAACAGAACATCTTTATGTAGTCATCAAGAGCTGACATCGACACAGTGGCCCTCACCAACATATATTGGACTCAAATATGAAAACTGAACGGACATATGGTGAACTGTGGAACATAACTCTAAAAAGAAACACCAATACAATAGAACCATCAAAGGTCTGAATGTTATGTTTATTTAAAAAAACTCAGCATCTTTCTAATAACATTATAAATTTCCATTTTATTAAAAAAAAAAAAAAAAAAAAACTTATTTTTATGTAGACAGCATAATTGGATCTTTTGATTAACTTTCCTTAAAGTAAAGTAAAAAATGTAGGAAGAAAATCCAGCTGTGCCTTCTGTAAAAACCCAGTTGTCCCTGAATTTGATACTTATGACATTGCCTGAAGCATCTGACCATATCTACTACTTCAGGGGACATATTTTCCATGGTATTTTAAGACCAGCTTGGCTGGCAGGTTCCAGTTCTTCACTGCAGCACTGTTATAACAGTCTACAGCTGTGTTCAGCAGAACAGTCTTTCCAAATGCCTAAGGCGACAATAGTTGGGAAACGCACATAAGTTCAGCATGTTACACAGTGCAGTACATGGATATCAAACCTAATTTCTGCCAAGATGTGCATTTTGCAAGCTTGTTTGCTTGGGCTTCCTCTATCTGTTATTTAAGTTCTGCTGTAAATTTGATTGGTGACAATCTAAATCGATAAAAAAAAAAAAAAAAAAAACTGTACATTTCAAGAAAATATTGATGCATCAATATAATTTTTAATGGGACAAAAATGTGTTGTGTAAATAGCTTACTAAGAAGAGCTAATAATTTGATGCATTGGGGAGACAGATAGTGTAATACTCATAGCTGTTACCTTGCAATTATAAGGTCCTGGGTTCAAATGACAACTCCTGCTTTAGTGCCCTTTTGACATATGGCTAAACAATCAGCAATAACCAAACATTGCAAGCTGTGCTAGACAAAGGAGCCAGGAAAATGAATAAACAAAAATAATGCATGAAAAGAATTGAAATGGACACCTTAGATGTAGTTTCTATTTTAATTTCTCACAGTTCTATAAGAGCAGGGGGGCGCAGTGGCGCAGTGACGCAATGGGTTAGACCAGGTCCTGCTCTCCAGTGGGTCTGGGGTTTGAGTCCCGCTTGGGGTGCCTTCTGACAGACTGGCGTCCCATCCTGGGTGTCTGTCCCCTCCCCCTCCAGCTTTATGCCCTGTGTTGCTGGGTTAGGCTCTGGCTCCCTGCAACCCTGTATGGGACAAGCGGTTCAGACAGACAGTGCTATAACAACACGTGAACAGATATGCACAGAAAGTTGCATTCTCTTCTTCAGAGCCGGCAGTGTACAGTATCCTTTGCATTTATCATGGTCACAATTGATGTTATTATTGTCTTCAGCATCTTTATTTATCAGTGTATTATCTATAATTGCACCTCTAGAAGTTACTTGTTTGCTTGTTTCTACAATGGGAAAAGAAAGAAATCTAAATTTCCCCAGGGTCAGGAATGACTTGTAGAATGTGTTACCTGGCCTTTCTTACTCTGGAATTTCTGATAAAGAATGGATGGACTCATTTATATGTTAGCAGGTCTAAATGGCTTTAGAATTAGACAGACACATCTGACGCATTCTGGGTAAGATCTGTGTGTAATGGGGGCACAAAAAAAAAAAAAAAAAACGAATTTCTCCTGTCAGGACAAATGATGGAGACAGAGTAATCTTAGCTCCATTGACTCCACTCCCCATTAAACCCATGAGATTGGTAGGACGAGATGGACAGATAGAGACAGGACACCCTAGTCTTGTCGTTTTGTCACGGCTCATTCGTTTAACGTATACATTTCCTTGCTCCTTACTTCTTAGGCAGCCTTTCTGACTTAAAACATATGTTCTTCACCAGCCTATTTCAGACTTATGAATGCAACAAATTGCGGTCATGTCTGCACTGTAGTTATGACAGGCGTATGGTTATGATCAAATACTCTGGAGCAATCCTCAGAATGTTTGGGAGAATATATTACTGTCAGTAATTTTACACACTGTGGAGGGATTTTATTAGCTCACACATGTCCTGTTCATCACCCAAAGTGCCTATAAGTCTTAAATAAACTAAAAATAATGATTTGAAAGCATAATAGAAGCATGTAAAAAATCCAGTTTTGAGAAACTGGTGACGGATGCTGCTGATAACTGTCACTATCAACAAATGTGCAGATATACATATTATATGTCTATCTGCACATTCTATGGTAGTGTCTTGATCCCAAGTTACATTAATATTTTCTGATGTTGTCAGAACTCATAAATGAAGCTGAAGAGTTAGGTAAAAATATATATTAGAGAATGTACTTTATAGTACTTTTACTTACACTATTTATAATACATACTTCATATTTTCCTCTGCCTAGATCAGTCAGAGTAGGAAAATGTTTCACTTAAATAATTAAACTGTTTTTTGTGCTTAACCTAATGCATTATCCATTATTTATGCATCAGTACTGCTAGCACAGGTCAAAGCCCAAAATTTAGGTATTCCCCATAAATGCTATCAGGCTTGTCAATGCAAATTATATTTCAAATAGACACATAAATGTAAAGATCCTCTTTGACCTCTACAGCTTCTCTCACTAAGTGAATAAAAAACAGAATTGCACCAAATCAAAACAACAGATGAAATGCTCTGTGGGCTTATCTCTGAAGCATTCTGCATCCTTTAAACCAGAGGCATGGAAACACCTTTACTGTTAGAGTAGTGCTACAGCGGCAAGGGCATTTGGGTGTTTACGTGTCCCCATGGAAATGAACTGAAAGTGGGATAGGCTTCCAACATGGCCAGGGCCTAGAGCTCCTGCCGCTCTGTGTGGAGAGCCCGCACATCCTGCGTCTCCTCGGACACAGTAGCTATTTGCCCGGGACGATTAGTAGAGCAAGCAAAACAATCAGGAGGGGGTGGGAAGAAATGCAGCATTCCGATGGAATCAGTATGGACCATTGATTTAATTGTGAAAAGAAATTAAAAGGCCACCTCTCGCTAGGTGATTACAAAACAAGCTTTAAAGTACATTTTCAATGACTGTTTTTGAACACAAAATTGGTTAAAATTACAATGCATACACACACAATGCAATACAGTGCAAATGTGGCAAAGAGAAATTTTATGCACAAATCCATTCCATTTAAACAGGCCAAAAAGAATATAATCTGTGTGCAATAGCAATTCCTTTCTTTTTAAAATAAAATAAAAATTGCAGTGGTGATAGCTAAAGGCTGCCATTAAAGAAATGGTCACAGATACATATATTTCACAACACTGTCTGGCATGATAGAGTTAATGAAAATTGAAAATTAGGGGCACTGTATCCCGATGACTTTTGACTGTTAATTAATCACTCAGATGCTCTCCTTAATCACCCGGGACTGAAACACGGAGCTATAGCCATAGACCCCCAGTCTCTCATGTCTCAAGCCATATGTCCCCAAGTCTGTCATGTCTCCAAAGAGTACAATCCACTCCAGCCAGTCCCAGGTTGCAGCAGTCCATAGTATCCCACCTGCAGGTGTTCCAAGTCCTACACTGTAATGGAAAATAGTAAAGAGATCGGTAAGTTAAAGAGAATGTGCTCCACCACAAGGTGCAAAAGGGAGTGCTGGCTGGGCCCTATAGATTGAGAACAAATCCAACAAAAAAATCCTTAAGGTTGCTAAAAAGCCTCAATGAAGAGGATCTTAACGCCTTGGAGCTCACCGAGGACAGAAAAGCCAACCTGATCATGATCTTGTGACTATTCCATGGCAGCTTCAAGGATAAAGATCTGGTTTGATTTTTGTTTAATCCTGAAATTTGAATAGTCCTAGGCTAACCTTGTGTCAGCTTCACCACAGAATTTCATGCTGGACTGTAATAATATGCTTTCTACATGTGACCCTTAAAAACTTTGCTCAGTACAAAGTGGTTGTTGTGACTCACCTTGGACAACAGTGTCAGCTCAGTAAAGGAAACATAAGGTAAGCTTGACAACAAATTAAACTAAGAGGTTTCTCTGTGCTGTTCTTTTGGATAAGTCAAACTGATACACTGGGTAATGTGTCTTAATGGCCCAGACACTGCAATGTCTCCCTATTCCTTTTATTTTTGAGACATAAACTGACTGGTTTCTAAATCGGTTTTTAAATAGTTTTGATTTATGTTGATAACTGCTGTCAACTGACATGTTCGAGCAAGTCGTGCAAATTCCGAGTAATTGTAAACTGTAAGATCTATACTTATTAAAAATAATGATCACGCTTGTGCTTCACGAATGAAAAATAAATTGGAGCTTGCCCGTCTCATCAAGGAGCCAATGTTGTTTCCAATACCCTAGTAATGCTATGGTTTTCATCCATGATCAATAGCTTTTGCGTTCCATCTCTTCTGAGTCTCACTAACGGCCACATGCCGGATCTGTAATGGGGTCCTTTGCCGCTGGTGTGTTTTCCACAAACCTTGCTGCATTTCAGACATTAACGAATTCTAAGCGCAGAAGTGTGTCAGACCCTTTCGCCTCTAGCCAGTTTAACTGTTGTGTCTTCAACTGTGAGAAGGAAAATTGTGACCCAAAAAAGTATATTGCACAAAATGCATAACTTTAGCACTAGCTTGCTATTTATAAAATCTTCTTAACACCAATTTTAGCCTGGCAGCAGTAGTTTGCTTCGTCTGCTAATCTATTAGAGTACTTAATGACCCCGTGCATCATTTTGTAAGCAGTGGCCCACTACAAAACCCATTTATTTTTATTTTTGTCTCTGCCAGGCTTCGAGCAAAGGCGATTGCGGGCACTGGCAAGAGTGCCGACAATGGTTTTTCAAAGCTATTAAATGGCTTGAGGAAAAGCAGGCTGAGGGAGCCACGTAATGCATTTTGTTTCATTTGTCTGCGTAGTTTGTTCGCTGTAATTACAACAGCAGCACGTTGTGAAGGTAAATTGTAAATGGCTAAGAAAAACAGCTTTTTTTTAAAAAATTCAAAAGCATTGATAATACACTACAAAGGAAAAGATAGAGAAGGTAAAGAAATATTAAATTAAACTAAATTACTAACAGATATTTAAGATGATCTTTTAATCCAAGTGCACATTGAAGGTTTTTGAGTTTTAGACATAGACTTAGGTCTCTTCCAGGTCTGTGGTGTATCCAGCACCTCAAAGTATATCTCATGTTCCCCTGTTGAGGAGCACATGTAGCCTGGAGGTACATCAACCCCATGCTCACTAATACTCAACTGCTCAGAGCTGGGGCTAATAAATAAATAAGCCCTTCATATATAATTTACTATAGGCACATAATACAATGCAATAGTTCTCGGTGGCTTGAAATTTGAAATAAAATAATAAAACATTGATACAAATTAAAATAAATAAATAAATAAATAAAGATCATTGTTTTCTTCTTAAAAAGACAACACAAAATTGTATAATACCTAAAAAAGAGTAAAAGCTATATTTGAGACTAGAAATTATTCTGATACATTTAGCAAGCACTTTTTAAGGCACTTCTGGAATCTTACAGATATAGTTTGTCCTCTACAATTAGTGAGTGACATGACTGTGATGTAGCGTAAAGCATTACGTGAGAGTCAAGGTCCAGTAACTATTCAAGACGAATGCTGAGAGTGGACAAGATGAGTGATCTAAACAACTCTGAACATGGCACAGTCTTTGGTGCCAACTTCACCTTCTCTGGTTCCAGCCTTTCAGAAACTGCTACCTTTCTGAGATTTTAGCCTGTTGTAGTGTCAAGATTTTACAAAGCAAAGCATGGCAACCAAAAAAATACTGCAGCATTTCTTTGGGTCATAACGTCTTTTAAGGACAGAGGTCCGAGGAGAATGGCCAGACTTCTATAAGCTAACATTAAGCCCACAAGGGAAAAAGTAACAGCTCGGAACAACATTGCTGTGAAGAATGGCATCTCTGAATCATAATTTAATTCAATGTTCATTTATCCATTCAACTCTGAAATGGATGGGCTACAGCAGCAGGAGGCCAGTCCTAGTTCATCTGCCGTGAGCTCAAAACAGGAAGATGAGGTTACAGTGGGCATGCAGTCACCAAAACTGGATGTTTGAAGAATGGAAAAATGTTGCCTGGTGTGTCAGTCCCAGTTTTTGTCATGTCATGCTAATGGCAAAGTCAGAAGTTTGGTGTAAAAAGAATGAATCCAGCACCTATCTTGCATGTTGTCAAAGTTTCAGACTTGTTGCGATGTAATGATGTGAGGAATTTTTTACTTCATTTATGTTTAAGTTACTTTATTCAGCAGAAACCCCCTCCGCGAACCACCACTTTAACATGGTGGAGGGGTTTGAGTGCCTGAATGATCTCAGGAGCTATGTTGCCTGGGGCTATATGCTCCTGGTAGGGTCTCCCAAGGCAAACAGGTCCTGGGTTACAGACGAGACAAAGCGCGGTTCAAAATCCCCTTATGACTATTAAATCAAGGATCTCGTTCACCGCGCCCGGTATGGGGTCACCGGGACCCCACCCTGGAGCCAGGCCTGGGGCGGGGGGGCTCGCATGCGAGCACCTGGTGGCCAGGTCTATGCCCACAGGGCCTGGCCAGGCTTAGCCCGAAGCCAAGACGTGGAGCCACTCTTCGGTGGGCTCACCACCTGCCGGAGAGGACATAAGGGGCCGGTGAGTTGTGATTTGGGTGGTGGTCGAGGCCGAGTGCCCGGCCGACCCAAACCTTGGGCGCCAACTCTGGCTTTTGGGACTTGGAATGTCACCTCACTGGCAGGGAAGGAGCCTGAGCTAGTGCAGGAGGTTGAGAGATACCGTCTAGATATAGTCGGGCTCACTTCCACTCACAGCTTGGGTTCTGGAACCACTCTTCTTGACCAAGGGTGGACTCTCCACTATTCTGGCGTTGCCCAGGGTGAGAGGCGACGGGCGGGTTTGGGCTTATTAATAGCCCCCCAGTTCAGCCGCCATGTGTTGGAGTCTACCCCAGTGAATGAGAGGGTTGTCTCTCTGCGCCTTCGGGTCAGGGAACGGTCTCTCACTGTCGTTTGTGCTTATGCGCCTAGCGGCAGTGTAGAGTACCCGGCCTTTTAGAGTCCGTGGGGGGGCGTGCTGGAAAGTGCTCCCACTGGGGACTATATCGTTCTCCGGCGCCTGTCGCGGCAGCAATCCCCGAACACGGTGGTGGACACCCGAGATAAGGGATGCCGTCAAGCTGAAGAAGGAGTTCTATCGGGCCTGGCTGGCTCATGGGACTGCTGAAGCAGCTGACAGGTACCGGCGGGCCAGACGGAACGCGGCTCTGGCAGTCGCCATGGCAAAAACTCGGGCCTGGGAGGAGTTCGGTGAGGCCATGGAGGAAGACTTTTGGTCGGCCTCAAAGAGATTCTGGCAAACCGTCCGGTGACTCGGAGGGGGGAAGCAGTGTTCCGCCAACACTGTTTACAGTGGAAGTGGTGGGCTGCTGACCTCAACTGAGGATGTCCTTGGGCGGTGGAAGGAGTACTTTGAGGATTTCCTCAATCCCTCCGACACGCCTTCCGTAAAGGAAGCTGAGGCCGGGGACTCGGAGGGGGACTCGTCCATTACCCTGGCTGAAGTTGCTGAGGTAGTCAAAAAACTCCTCGGTGGCAAGGCTCCGGGGGTGGATGAGATCCTCCCCGAGTTTCTCAAGTCTCTTGATGTTGTGGGGCTGTCTTGGCTGACACGCCTCTGCAGCATCGCGTGGAGTTTGGGGACGGTGCCTCTGGACTGGCAGACCGGGGTGGTGGTCCCTCTTTTTAAGAAGGGGGACTGGAGATTGTGTTTCAACTATAGGGGGATCACACTCCTTAGCCTCCCTGGGAAAGTCTATGCCGGGGTACTGGAGAGGAGAATCCGACCGATAGTTGAACCTCGGATCCAGGAGGAGCAATGTGGTTTTCACCCTGGCCATGGAACACTGGACCAGCTCTATACTCTCACTAGGGTGTTGGAGGGTTCATGGGAGTTTGCCCAACCAGTCCATATGTGTTTCGTGGACCTGGAGAAGGCATTCGACCGTGTCCCTTGTGGCATCCTGTGGGGGGTGCTTTGGGATTATGGGGTTCAGGGCTCGCTGCTACGGGCTGTTCGTTCCCTCTATGACCGGAGCAGGAGCTTGGTTCGCATTGCCGGCAGTAAGTCAGACCTGTTCCCGATGCATGTTGGACTCCGCCAGGGCTGCCCTTTGTCACCGACTCTGTTCATTATCTTTATGGACAGAATTTCTAGGCGCAGCCAGGGAACAGAGGGTGTCTGTTTTGGTGGCCGCAGGATCTCATCTCTGCTTTTTGCGGACGATGTGGTCCTGTTGGCTTCATCAAATCAAGACTTACAGCGTGCACTGGAGAGGTTTGCAGTCGAGTGCGAAGCGGCGGGGATGAGAATCAGCACCTCCAAATCCGAGGCCATGGTTCTCAGTCGGAAAAAGGTGGATTGCCCCCTCCGGGTTAGGGGGGAGTTGCTCCCTCAAGTGGAGGAGTTTAAGTATCTCGGGGTCTTGTTCACGGGTGAGGGAAAAATGGAGCAGCAGGTTGACGGACGGATCGGTGGGGTGTCCGCAGTAATGCGGTCATTGTACCGGTCTGTTGTGGTGAAGAAGGAGCTGAGTCGTAAGGCGAAGCTTTCAATTTACCGGTCGATCTACGTTCCTACCCTCACCTATGGTCATGAACTCTGGATCATGACCGAAAGAATGAGATCGCGGATACAAGCGGCAGAAATGAGTTTCCTCCGCAAAGTGGCTGGGCGCACCCTCAGGGATAGGGTGAGGAGCTCAGTCACCCGGGAGGAGCTCGGAGTAGAGCCTCTGCTCCTCCGCATCGAGAGGAGCCAGTTGAGGTGGCTCAGGCATCTGTTCCGGATGCCTCCTGGACGCCTCCCTGGTGAGGTGTTCCAGGCATGTCCCACTGGGAGGAGGCCTCGGGGCAGACCCAGGACACGTTGGAGAGACTACGTCTCCCAGCTGGCCTGGGAACGCCTTGGGGAGAGGGAAGTCTGGGGGGCTCTGCTTAGACTACTGCCCCCGCGATCCGGTCCCGGATAAGCGGAGGAAGATATTTAGCAGAAACTTTTCTCCAAAGTGACTTCCAATGAACACTATGTATTGTTATCAGCCCACACACCTTATTCACCAAGGTAACTAACACTGCTAGATACACTACTTACACTGGGTCACTCATCCAGACATCAGCGAAACACACTCTCTCTGTCACTCACACATTATAGGGGAACCTGACCAGCATGTCTTTCGACTGACGAAGGAAACCGGAGCACCAAGAGAAAACCCACAAAGCCATCGGAAGAACATAGAAACTCCATACTTTTTCTTGGAAAATATTAGGTTTTATTTTTAATGTAATTTTTATTATTTTTACCATCCTAGCACTGATTAAATGCTGCAAAGTGCCTAAACATTATTTCTAACTAGGTGCATCCCTTCATGTTACTAATCACACGTTGCAGTAGTTCTATAAAAATGACAATGCTTTTCCTTTACTCTGATGGCTTACACTGTCCCCACATTTTAAGTCAGTAGAGCTTTTAGAATGAAGTGGAATATGATTAAATCATAACCAACATACCACTAAAACATCTGCAGAAACTATGTGAAGCAGCAAAGTCAGCAAGGACTTAGAACCCAGTGGAATATGTCCTATACCTTATTACTGAATTTATACACTTCTGGAGGCAAAGGGGATTCCCCTTGGTACTAGCAAGGTGTACCTAATAAAGTAGTTTGTGACTCAGTATTCATTGCTATATGAAGGTTTTACAGAGAAGTTGCAAATACTGTATATCTATTTTTTCAGTGGAAGCTCAGACCTTGTAATCTAAATCAATTTACATGCTACAATTTAATTTATTCAAATATACCTTTACTGAAGTAGCTCAGATTAATTTTCAATGTAAAACAGGAGCTCTTTGTCAGTGTCTAAAAGGGGTCTCTCTGTGTCAGCTAAACATTCTCAAGCATCATCAGCATCATCATCATCATTCTGTACTTGATGTACCCTCTGTAAATGTGCCAACAAATGTGCTTTTACACATGAAATGGAGGATTTCATCGAAAGCGGCCATCAAGTTCAGGATACCTATAAGGGTCTAAATGTACCCATAAGGAGACTCATAACTGAAAGCCTCTTCCTTCAACTTCTTTTGTCCCTGGTGGCCCTATTATACTTAAGTACCATTTATTTCTCTGTGCAGTTTTTCATTATTTACACCGCTCTGCAGTTAGGTCTGTATGGTATGTTTCTGATATAAGCCTTACTAAGAAAAACTCTTCTTTCTTCCAAAGGGGAATTATCTACTTCTGTCCATGAATAGTCACCTGTTTTGGGGATTTTTTTCTTTTAGTGGACCTTTTTAGGCCTCATGACAATAATTATTGAAGACAGTTCTCTACATAGCAGTTGCTCCTCACTGACATTCATTTGTAAATTGAGTGCTCTGGCTATAAATACATGGCAGACCTTACCAAGGGACAGTGACTCATGGGTGTAGTAAGTCCATCTTGGGGTAAGTGGAAGCAGATGACATAAAGTGTGGGAGTAGGATTTTGTTGATATTTTCTGACACCAAATCCAGCTCAGAAAGTTTCCTATCCTCTAATAATGGGTAGCAGGTACCACAGGGGTTCCAGTTGGTACCTTCCTCAAAAAAGAAAATAGATTTGAACTCACTCTGTGATACCCTTGGTCAAGGCACTTGCCCTAAACTGAAACTGCAAAAAATTACTCAGTTGAATAAATGGATAAATGCTTATAAGTTGTCAAATATATAAAAGTAACAATGTAAGGCACCTTGGACAAAAGAATTAGATAAATTATTACAAAATAATAGGTACAGGTGTGTTATTTTGCTAAAGAATAGCAAGGATAACTCACTCTTCTTCTATCAGTTTCTCCTAAGATTTTGGACTAAAACACGTGTCAGAACTGATAAAAAAAAAAATGAGATATGAAAGATATTGACTTTCTGTTATTAATACTTTTTGTAGCAGTATTGCTGTTCTGCTATTGAACCCCAGGAAGACATCGAGGCGGAAACAGTACAATAAGAAATTGTGAATACATCCACAAACATAAAAGAAGTTACAATATTTCAAAGGTTGCTGAATGCAAGATGGTCAGGAAACTGTTTCCGTGATCATACTCAAAAAGGCACATCATTTAAATTCTTTCATGCAGCATTTTGATTTAACATGAAAGTAAATTCATACAATTAAAGTGTTCTGCTATGACAGCTTTAAACACATCATGCGATAGTCAATCATTAATAACATATCTGTCATGCCAGTGTGTAGGTGAGGATGGATAGGACACGGACACAGGCGCAGAGCTCAGGTTTTGGGTTTCTTAATTCTATCCGGGGTCAGATGGAAGAGGAGTCAGGGTACATCGTAGTAGGGAAAACATGAACTCATAGTCGGGAAAACAGGCACAGGTCAGGAAATTCAAAACAATCACAAGACAAGGGAAAGCACTCTCAGTGAAAGACGGCGGTTGCTCCTTGCAGAGGTTCCACGATAGGGGAGCTTCCGGGGGCAGCCTTTTATTGGTGAGTAGCCTACGTGGCACCAGGTGTCGCTGCTGGACTCTCCAATGGGGGCGTGACAGGTTTCCCCCCCCCCACAGGCAGCACCGGACGCCCTAAGCCGAGGTGGACGCCCCCAAGGATGAGGGGCTGGCCGCTCTGTATGGTCCCTGTGAAAGTCAACAGTGAGATCAGGATCAAGGATGTCACAAGCATCTACCCAAGATCGTTCCTCCGGGCCATATCCCTCCCAATCCACCAGATACTGCAGTCGCCCCTTCCGCCTGTGAGAGTTGAGCAGGCTTCGGACTGCAAGTGTTGAGTCCCATTCTAAGGGTATAGGAGGTGATGGATCTGTAGTGACAGCAGGCTGGTGAAGGGAGGTAGCACAGGGCTTCAGCATGGAGACGTGAAGCATTGGATGCACCTGCATAACCAGAGGCAATTGCAATTTATAAGTCACTCGGGTAACTCGTTGTAGTACCTTGAAAGGGCCGATGTAGCACGGGCTCAGCTTTTTGGAGGGGAGTTTCAATCGGAGGGTCCATGTGGAGAGCCATACCCTTTGACCTGGTAAGAAGGATAGGGTTCGGTGGTATTGATAGGCCTGCCGCTTGTAGCATTCAGTGATGTGTTGCAGATGGTCCTGCGCGGTCCACCAGACCTCGCAGCTGTTGCGGTGCCAGTCCTTCGCAGCCGGAACCTGGCTAGAGGGGGTCTGCCATGGGAACAGGGCTGGTTGGTATCCCAAAACACATTGGAAAGGGAACAACCCTGTGGCTGAGTGTGGCAGGTATTGTGGGCATATTCTACCCATGGTAGGAACCGGACCCACTGGTGTTGCTGCTGGGCGCAATACGACCGAAGATATCGGGCAACATCTTGTTGGAGCCGCTCCACCTGACCATTAGCTTGAGGATGGTATCCAGAGGTCAGGCTTACCTGAACTCCCAACTGCTCCCAGAAGGCCTTCCATACTCTTGAGATGAACTGGGGGCCTTGATCGGAGACAATATCCTCTGGCAATCCGAAACAGTTTGAATACCTGGTGGAACAACACCTTAGCAGTCTCCAAAGCAGAAGGGAGCTTGGGTAGAGGAATCAAACGACAGGCTTTAGAGAATCGGTCTACCGCAGACAGAACCACAGTCTTACCCTCGGAGACTGGGAGGTCCACCAGGAAGTCAATGGCAACATGGGTCCAGGGGCGGGAAGGTGCAGGTAGCGGCTCCAAAAGCCCTGCAGGTCTCAGAGTGGGAGTCCGGGCTTGTGAACAAACAGTGTAGGCTTCCACATAGTCTTGGACATCTTCTGGTAAAGAGGGCCACCAGAACCGCCGTTGTAGGCGGGATAGGGTCTTCCGGACGCCGGGATGTCCCAATTCAGGGGAGTCATGAGCCCACTGTAACAGCATAGACTGTAGGTTGGGGGGCACATATTCCTTCCCTGCAGGTTTGCCAGGAGGAGTAGGTTCAGCTGCCTAAGTCGTCTGTAGATCCTGAAAGAATTGCCAATGGACAGGAGCTACTATGCACCCATCAGGTAGGATGCCCTTTGGTAAGTCCTAGAGAGGCTCCGGGTCATGTATCCGGGATAGGGCGTCAGCCTTGGTGTTCTTAGAGCCGGGTCTGTACGTGACTGTGAACCGAAACCTGGTGAAAAACAAACTCACCGGGCTTGGCGGGAATTCAACTGACGGGCCTTTTCTAAATACTCCAAGTTGCAATGGTCGGTGAGCACCAAAAATGGGCGTACTGTACCCTCTAACCAATGCCACCACTCATATAATGCGAGTTTTATGGCCAACAACTCGTGATTCCCTATATCGTAGTTGCGCTCGGCTGGTGACAGTTTGCATGAGAAGTAGGTGCATGGAAAGAGTTTAGGTGGAGTTCCTTGTCTTTGGCACAAACTGCTCCTACTCCTACCTATGATGCGTCTACCTCGACCACCAACGGCAATGTCAGGTAGGGGTGTTTGAGTATGGGAGCTGTGGTGAAGCGATCCTTCAGGTCCTGGAAAGCTTTCTCGGTGGTGTCACTCCAGGGTAACCGGGGTCCCTTGGAGGCCATCAGAGCTGTGAGGGGGGCTGCCAGGGTATTAAAATCTCTAATGAAAATTCTGTAGAAATCTGCAAAACCTAAAAACCGTTGGAGGGCTTTCACCATAGTGGGTCTAGGCCAGCTGGTTACTGCACTGACCTTCTGGGGGTCCATAGACACCCATCGGGGCTCAGAATTTATCCCAGGAATGATATGCGGTTCTGGTGAAACTGGCATTTCTCACCCTTCACATACAACCCGTGACTCAGGAGTCAATGTAGCACCGCTCGCACCTTCTTGATATGTTCTTCTCAACTGTGGTAGCCCAGGCACGGGCTGAACCGGTGAGCAGGGACACCAGCAAGGCAATCTTAGCCTTGTCAGACTGGTACAAATGGGGTGAACTTTCAAACAGCAGTTTGCACTGCATCAGGAATCCCTGACAGTGTTCTGGTGTTCTGTCATACCTTTCCGGCATGGCAACGTGGATTACGGGAGGATGGGTGCTCAGAGATGCGGTGGCGACAATTTTCTCTGGAGAGGTGGGCGACTCGCTCACCTCCGTCATCTGGAGGACGCCTCCATCGCAGAGTGCGCGGATCAGTCCGTCGAGCGTGTCCTCTATTCGCTTGAGGGCTTGTTTGTGCGCTCCGAGCAAAGCTCCCTGTGAGGTGAGCGCGTTACAAAACTGGGTGAGCTCAGCTGCATCCGTGTGCAAGGCGGAACCTTCTGTCATGACGGTGTGTAGGTGAGGATGACTCGGACTCAGGCGCAGAGCTCAGGTTCCGGGTTTCTTTATTGTATTCAGGGTCAGGTGGAAGAGGAGTCAGGGGACAGGCAAAAGGTCAGGCGATGGGTGAACATCGTACTAGGGAAAACACGAACTCGTAGTCGGGAAAACAGGGACAAGTCAGGAAATCCAAAACAATCACAAGACAAGGGAAAGCACTCTCGATGAAAGACAGTGGTTGCTCCTTGCAGAGGTTCCACGATAGGGGAACTTCCGGGGCAGCCTTTTATTGGTGAGTAGCTTACGTGGCACCAGGTGTTGCTGCTGGACTCGTCAATGGGGGCGTGACAATATCAGTGCAAATATTTTCTGTTAACAAATCTTCTTAATAACCTCTGTAAGCTGATATTCCTCAGAATAGGAGATGTAACAAGACTGTTGAAAAAAATGCAGCAGAAGTACAATGTGAGCATTGTCCAGTAGCCACAAGAAGCAATCACTGTTATTATCCTGGAATGACTGTTATTTTCCCAGGGGATCGTACACAATTTATTGTTAAATTAGCAATGCATTTAGCTGTATAAATGCAAATGGAATTCAAAGCATAAAAAACTATTATTTAATATCTTTATGTGATTTTGTGTGTGTGTTGGGAGTATTACAACAAGACCGGACAGACATGACATTAATAGGAAGAACAGTATGGTTTTATGTTCTGTATGCTTTTAGACAAAACAACAGACATTACATATGGCAAGGGTTCTATCTGACTCAGTTTGGCAATAGTTTTCATCTGTCTCGATTTGCAATTCCTGTCGTTGTGCAAACTTTTTTATCCCACCAGTCGAAGATGCAGAAAAAACTAAACTGTTACTCATGGAGTTCAGTCTATGCTGTCTTCAGCTCCCGTGTTTGCCCAACACTCTGTTGGAATTTCAACTAATCCATTTTTCATGCCTTTAACAAATACTTTGCAATCGGTTTAAGAACAAAATGCAGCAATTAAGGTGCTGTCTTAGCTTTGCAAATAATTACCTAGCATGTGAGCAAGTCTCTCCATTTAGGTTGTTAGACTGTTAAACTGGGGGGAAAAAATAAATAAATAAAATATATATATACATAGGGGGGTGCGGTGGCACAGTGGGTTGGACCGGGTCCTGCTCTCCAGTGGGTCTAGGGTTCGAGTCCCACTTGGGGTGCCTTGCGACGGACTGGCGTCCCGTCCTGGGTGTGTCCCCTCCCCCTCCGGCCTTACGCCCTGTGTTACCGGGTAGGCTCCGGTTCCCCGTGACCCCCTATGGGATGAGCGGTTCTGAAAATGTGTGTGTGTGTGTGAAAATAATAATCCATGAAAAAAAACAGGTTTTTAAAGAGATTTAAGCTTTTTCTAATCACAAGATTGCAGCACATCTCTGCAAGGGGGAATGTTTTGTTTCCAACTGTGTCATTTGGGATGCACTGTGTAAATGCACTGCACTAGCAACACCCTGAGCATGTGGTTCAATCACCGGGATCCTGTGTTCTGTTTAAGGTGCACATGGTATGCACTGGAATGCCCTAAGGTCTGCTCACATGTTATTTACAGGACAGTGTAAAGGCCTGCCTCATGTTTGATGGATTTCCCTGTAATTGGCCTCTGTGGTTTTGTGGGAGGAGCCACTAAACTGGTCACACTGTCAAGCAGTTGTGAAAATGCTGAATGACACTACTCTACCTGGTTGTCATTGCGTGACCATATATTGTGTGACTCTAGAGTGACGTACCTGCATTCCCACCCTCAGCCTCCCTCCCTACAACCACTTGTCTGTTTTTGAATTGTTTAATATTATTGCATTAATCCACATCTGGGCCAATACTAAATCAACAGCAAACCATCTATTTATTAGGATTATTTCCTCCTCAGCCTCTAAAATGTTATGAATTTTGCTTTCCCCTTATTAGAGGGTGGAAAATTTATAAAAGGGAAAAGAGTATGCTGTAATTACCATATCCTGCTAAGGTATGCAGCCATTAGCATCTTATTTGCTGGTTAAAAAGCAATTAAAATTAGTTTAAATCCATGCTGTTCGCTAATTTTCTTTTAATTGCACAGTTTGACGGTTTGCTGAGTTTGGCATTCATTTGTTATAGCTTTCAAGATGTCCTTCTTGACATTAATTGCTCACAATGATGGCTGATTGAAATTTTGTGCACATTTATAATTACTCTTCAGGATCTTTAATTTCAGAATAGTCTTTTATGAGATAATTAAAATCCCATTCTTATTTTTCTGTTTCCATTTCAAGCGCCACTACAATTTATTCCAAAGAAATTGTCACAATGGCCTAATTCAGTGATAAGTGAAGACGGGATTGTGAGAAAACAATATTAAATGTTTTACATCCTTGACAATCAGAAAAGTGTGGTTTATCTAAGAATTTATTCTTTTTTCTTTGTTGTGAAGTTAAATCACTACATACTTCAATGATTAATACTTCGAGAAGAAATGATTATTACATTAACCTGAACCTGTATAATTGTTCTTAATATAACAATAATAATAAGGGGGGTGTGGTAGGTCCTGCTTTCCAGTGGGTTAGGGGTTTGAGTCCCGCTTGGGGTGCCTTGCGACGGACTGACGTCCTGTCTTGGGTGTGTCCCCTCCCTTTCCAGCCTTACACCCTGTTTTGCCAGTTTAGGCTCCTGCTCCCTG
Source organism: Scleropages formosus (assembly GCF_900964775.1). Classification (NCBI taxonomy): domain Eukaryota; kingdom Metazoa; phylum Chordata; class Actinopteri; order Osteoglossiformes; family Osteoglossidae; genus Scleropages; species Scleropages formosus. Next base: position 11,080,682 of record NC_041811.1, read on the forward strand.
CGACCCTGTATGGGACAAGCGGTTCAGACAATGTGTGTGTGACAATGATAACAATAAAAGTATGCAACATCTTTTCATAACTATTACTCATTTATCCATTTATTGTCAGGGCCATGATGGTCCAGAGCCTATTATTATTTCACTCACTCACTCACTCACTCACTCACTCACTCACTCACTTTCCTTAATCATTTGTCAAATTTGCGGAACTCCAGAGCCAACCCTGGAAGCATGTGGTGCAGGCCAAGAAAGGTAAATTGGATTAGTCCAGTCTATGGCGTGGTAGCAAAGGTGTACTCGTCTTGGCCTAGCACCCAGCAATTCTGGAATGAGCAACGTCATGCTCCTGACAAGGGTAGGAAATTAATGAAAGTGCATGACTCAATGAGCAAGTGAGTGTTATTTATTTATTTATATTTTGGTATACACCTTTACCCAAAGTAAATTGTGAGTCTTTTCTCCTTTTTTAAAAATGTTACATATATATCATATTGCATCAAATAGCTTGGGACAGATCTGAAAGAACTAGCTCCAAAAAAGCATTCAAACATTTCAAGTATCACTTTTGGATTTATGCTCCATGTGGGTAGTTTTCTGTGTAGAGCAAGTACATTTCTGTAGAAGAGTGGTAAAACTGTGGTTGGCGTAACAATTCCCTGATGATCATCAATAAAGCTGAAAAAACTTGATGAGGAAGCCCTGTAAAGACTTGATAGACCTTGATCTCATTTTTTTACACAAATGATAAGCACAGAATAAAATTGGCAGCAAATTATATCCTGAGATGTCTGCCTTAAAACCATTTAGAGCCTAAATTTCGTATGATTGGTCTTTGACTCTTTCCTGCTTCTTTCTCATCTTCCTGTTTTTCATAATTTCTTTTATCCACTGGTTCCCCAAAGCAGGTGTATTCCTTAAGTATTTCATAGGTTTTAAAGCAGATCCCAACAAGGCCCTGTTGTTTGCGCAAACAAGGTATTTAACCTGTAACACATTGTCTGAGTAGCCTGCTCTTCAAACAAGCCAAAAAAAAAATAACACTTTAATATTGTGAACAAGGGGGGTGCAGCAGCGTGGCAGGATTGCCTGGTGCCCACTGTGTGGTGGGTCTGCGGCTCGAGCCCTGCTTGGGGTGCCTTGCGACAGACTGGTGTCCTGTCGTGGGTGTGTCCCCTCCTTCTTCAGCCTTGTGCCCTGTGCCACTAATAAATACGTTAACTGAAAGCATTGCTGCTTTTTTGAAATGTAGCTGTGGTGTTCATTATAGTCAAAAAAAAAATTCACTTCACCTGCTGATTTCACTTGAAATGCAAGAACAAATCTCTACTACTTAATCATGGATTCAACATTTGTGTCTACATTTGCTTAATCCCAAAAGCTAAGGCCAGAAAAATAGTTGTGCCAGAGTATGAAGTAATCAATTAGAACTCTTTTTCTGTATAACAAGACATTTGATGCAAGACAAGCCCACCCGGGAGAGCTGCCAGTTTTGGCAACATTGCTTTAATAATGGAATTTTCATTTAGAGGTACATGTCAAAAGTACAGAGGATGTGGATGGGAAAAAAAAGCATGGAGAGGAACAAATGAGAGAAGGGCCCAAGCGCCTGACCTTGATCATTCCATCTGCTTTGAACAAGTTTCTCCTCTTTCAAACAGACAAGAAAAATCTAATGGCATAGTGATGGAGACTGTGGTAAATCAGAATTCATTTTTCCTGCTGGATGGAAAAAGATTGTGACTCAAGTGTTTCCACAGTTGGGGCAAAAAGTTTGTGAACATTTTCTAATCCGGATTTCTTCATAACGATGCCTATACTATGATTGGATCCTCACCTAAGACATAACAATAAATAAAGATAATCTTATTTAACATACAATTAATACAACATTTTATATTTCAATATTTTTATTGAACAAAATATTGGTGATGGAAAAAGTTTGTGAAGTTCAAAGGTGATGATTTGTCTTGAAAATGCAATAATTAGAGTGAGCGAATGAAATCAGTTCATGTGTTCCAGCCAATTCATGTACAGATTTGACATTCCCTACATCAAAAAAGCTACATAATTTTGGTTATTTGCTATTCAAACTGAATTCTACTGAAGTACGATACCAAAAGAGATTTCTGAGAACATTGGAAGAAGAGCTTTTGAATCTCATGACAATGGAAACACACACACACTGGCTAAAACTGCTTGTTCCAAGCTGGCTCGCGGCAAACCAGAGCCTAACCCGGCATCACAGGGCTGGAAGGGGAGGGAACACACTCAATGGGATGCCAGTGCTTCACAAGGCACCCCAAGCAGGACTTGAACCCCAGACCCACCAGAGAGCAGGACCCAGCCAAGCCTGTTGTGCCACTGCACCCTTTGTAAAGGAACAACTGTGTCTCAAACAAAAGAAAATCATATTTTACAATGGCCAAGTCAGAGTCCTCACCTCAGTTCTATTAAATTGCTGTGAGATCTTGTGAAGCAGGCCATGTTAGCAAGACATTTACATGAACTGAAATAGTGATAGCAATGGGCCAAAGCACATTCTAACTGCTGTGCAGAAGTTCTCTGTTAAGAAGCTAAAGAAAGCAATCAGTTGAGGTTATTGCCAATAAAGGAAGTCCCACTAGTTACTAAATGCAGGCATCTATAGACTTATTAACTCTTTATATCTGAAATTTCAGTATCACGGATGTTGGCTTTTGATACACAATCTTCGATGTACAGAATGAAAAATCAGCAAAATGAAATTATCCGACAAATCTCACCAGTAAAGTGGAGGTGCGCTAATGTACTGTTATTGTTACTATGTTCGTTGTTCTATAGTACTCTGGACACAAGGAAAACACAATTTCTTTTCAAAATTTGCCCATTAATTAACTCATTAAGTGTTTGATTACCATGAAGTGATCCAAATGTCTGCATCCAGATCTCTCTATGTTTGGAATGTGAGAGTGTTACATTATGGGAAGTGTATGAAATTTCACAGGAGTATCTTTCAGTCATATTGGTTGTGTTATTTGCCTTTCTTTGATACTTTTATCCAATCCAACTAAAACTATTGATTCATCTGGATAATTTGACATGAGCAGTTTAGGGAAAGTATCCTACTCAAGAATACCACACACACACACACACACACACACACACACACACTTTCTGAACTACTTGTCCCGTATGGGGTCACGGGGAACCGGAGCCTAACCCAGCAACTCAGGGCGTAAGGCTGGAGGGGGAGGGGACACACCCAGGACGGGATACCACTCCATCGCAAGGCACCCCAAGTGGGACTCGAACTCCAGACCCCCCAGAAAGCAGAACCCGGTCCAACCTAGTGCGCCACTGCGCCACCACACCCCCTCAAGAATACTACAGTAGGGGAAATTTGAACCAGCTACCTTCAGACCCACACACAGGAGCTCTAACTACTATGCTAGTGCTGTTTAAGTGTGGAAGTGCAGCTCTCCCACATGGCACTGCACCCCCTGTGTTTGTGTACATACTTGAAGAGGCAATTGTTCTGGGGAGTTATGAGTGTATTGCTGGCACCAGTGTTGTTCTGTGTATTCAGGAGCTCAGGCTGGATTTGTATGTGGTAGGAGAGTGCAAAGGTTTAACCCTGCTACAGCAAGACAAAGTCATCATTTTTACTTTGTTTTGTCTGGAGCCTACAAACAGGAGAGTAAATTCAGGTTGTTGTAGTACATAGGTATTACACAGAGCTCTGGTTATGTTTTGGGAAATAAATTTAGGATTCTGGATGAGCAGAGAAGGCATTATTATGGAGGATACGCTCTTTGTATTGGAATATTTGATATATGCACCATTTTCTGGGGTGGACTGGTTTGGTAAATGGAGGGATACCTGTACAAGGATTCATGACATTCCATCAATGACCCTGAATGTTTAAACCATTTCTTCAATAAAAATATGGCAATGTGAAATGTGCTTTTTAAAATAATTTCTTCATTGTTATTGCTTAGATGAAGCTTATTTAAAATTTTAGAAGTCATTCTTGCAGAAATCCAGATAATTCCAACGGGATCACAAACTTTTTCTTACAACTGTATATCCCCTTTGAATGTAGTGTTGCAGAAAAATCAAATAAAAAAATTACATTTACAAGTGAAATCCTGTACCACTATTAAGCAATTGCACACCTTTATAATGTCAACAGCTGACCCAAGCTCTATTTAAATTTATTCGACATGACAGTGAACTGAGCGACAAGAGGCTGCTGTATATCAGTTTAATGACTCTGGGCAAAGGCTTTCTCATTACAGAAACCTGCCCTATGTTATAGAGTCCAAAACAACTTATAACTTTCAAAATCCAAAATTTGGTGAATATCCATGCTTATTCATAAAGAGACAGTTAAAAACTTAAGCAGTTAAGGGTAAAATGTAGGTAAAAATAAGTCATGCATGAATGCGTAGCTGACATTGTTATGCAAACCTCTTCAGTAAAATAATTTGTTAAACAAATACACTTAGCTCTGTAAAACAACTGAAAATACTTCTGCAAATGTACAGCTTGAAATGCATAGCATCGTGCATATTTATGCCAAAGGTTTTTACAAAATGCAAAGAAGAAAGGCCAATTTGAGTTTCTGCAGAAGTTTCAACAGTTATCTGATGTAACTGCGTACATTTCCAAACAGCATAGATACTTTCGATGGCATGCTTAGAAAGATCACAGGGGATCACTCATCAGTGAATGACCTTGTCTCATGCTCCCAGACCAGCAGTTGCCCCACCAAGATCAGACCTGAGAACAAGCCAGCCAGGTGCTGCAACACGCAGGAGGCTGACAGACTCACAGTGTCAACTGCTGAAGAATCGCTGAGCATCTCTGGGGCTTTCTGGGTGACTGCATGGCGACCTTTTCCTTCCCATCATGCCTCAGCTTGGCTGGCTTGAATTATTGTGCCCCAGCGCACTCAATTTTGTATTAACTATCTACAGAGCCCACCAAAGCATACATCACCGGTGGCATCCACTGAGCTTGAATGCCAAAACCATACATCTGTTGAAGCATGAAAATAGCATGAAAATACAACTGCAACAACAGTCATAGAACAGTGCCTTTATAACCATTATGAGCAATGCTATATAGCTCTCAGGCTATAACACTATAACAAATCTAAGAGAGTGGAAAAGAAACTTTCAGACAGAACAGAGAACTGGAACAAGGTCATGCAATATAAATAATTAAAATTAGAAATTAAGAACACAAGTATGCAGTATCTCCTCAATGTGGAAGCAAGACCACATTGCAATGCCATTATCACTGTAACTGAGAAAAGCATTAAGCCCAGGCAATAATGCTCATTGTCAAAAATAAAAGCATCCATCACCGTAGCACAGAAAGTCCTGATTTATGAGATGGTTCTATCCCACTTAAGTCTAGGGGTTAAAATGCCAATGGCTAATAGCAGCAAAAGACTCTAAGGGTCTCTCCAGTTCAACGTCCAATACATTAGTAGAGGTAAGTAACGTGAGTGCCACTGAATAGAATTTGACTCATGGTGTACACATGGTTTTCTTTGTAATGGAAAGTTTAGAAGTCATTTATCATTGCCTTCTTCCATGTCTTTAAATTGTGGGAGGAATCCCGCATGAACATGGGATGTACAAGCAAACTCCACACTGACTGAGCAAGGACCGAACCCCAGATCTAAAACCAGAACTCATGCACTGTGAGGTGGCAGCATTTCCTGCTGCTTAGAACAGAGACTCTTGTTGAATATGTGTGTTTCCTGGAGGATTTGCAAATAAATGCAGTCTCTGAAACGCAGGCAACTTCAGGTGGGCTGTGGGATAACTGAGGAGCTCTAGGGTAAAAACCTCTACCAGTTTTACTCCGGAAAATCCTATGAGCAAAGTCATTCTGTGGATTTAACAAGGAGTAAGGAGCTCAGTTTAGCAAGTCAAATCAAGCCCTTTTAAGGCCTGGTATGTCAACAGAAGCAGCGGAAAGTCAATGTTGAACTGAACAGGTTGTCAGGGAGGGTCACCAGAACAGGGTAATATGCACGTTGGTGTGCGAGTTCCTTTTTGTTGTGTAACTTTCAAAAGATTCAGTGAAGTCTTCAGGAAGCTTTTATAAACCACAAGCTACCCTGAGTACAACTTCAAGTGTAGTCTTTTAGTAGACTAGTTATATTCTTTAAGGAATAGCTTGTGTGTGAACGATTCATGATGGGATAGGGCTGTGGCATCCTTTAAGAGAAGCTATTTAGTAGAAAATTATTAAATTTAAAAAAAAAATCTTTAAAATAAATGGAATTGCAAGCCAGACACACACATACTGTCTGAAACCACTTGTCGCAAGCAGGGATGAGGCAAACCGGAGCCTTACCCAGCAACACAGGGCTCAAGGGGGAGGGGACAAACCCAGGACAGGACACCAGTCTGTTGCAAGGCACCTCAAGAAGGACTTGAACCGCAGACCCACCAGAGAGCAGGACTCGGCCAAGCCCTCCATGCCACCGCACCCCCTGCAAGCTAAATAAGTTTTCTTAAAAATATACTTTCCTAGACAGCAATATAATGTAAAACAAAGACCAGCTAATACATTATACAATAATACATTTTTTGCTACACATGAAAAGTGAACTTAAAACTGCACCCATAGATAATTTCCTCAGCATATGTTTGAACAAGGAAAAACAGGAGGTTTTTAACAATGTGCTAAAGGGCACGCTATATATATCCTTTGTTTGATGTGTCACAATTTGCTTTTTAGCTTACATTTTATTAATTTTTGTGGCCATTTCCTTCTGAGACCTAGAAAGAAGAATCCATCCATCCATCCATCCATCAATAGCCACAGAGCTTATCTTGGAAACAAAGGACTTGAGGTAGTTTACACCTTAGACAGGATCCTAATCATTCACATCATGGGCACATAAAAAAGCTGGAATTAGATGGAAGAGCAAGAGCTGACATGATGAGGGGAACCACATGTCAAGCCAAGGAGACTGGTCCGCACTCACGCACAGGGTGCCACTGATACTGAGGAACCATGGCTGATTCTGGATTTTGGTTTCCATCTTTCTTCTGCTGCAGGCTAACCCGAAAAGGGGGGGTGGAGGGTTGCAGAGTGGAGGGTTGAAAGCAGGGAGGAAGATTAGGGAGGGCTTTTATGGGTCCCTCAAGAGGCACAGGCCTCAGTTTAGCGTAATCAGAAAATAACTGGAGGAGAAGTGAAGCTGACACGGCTATTATGATCGCATCAACTCGGGCCGAGGCGCGTGGAACCTGCGCAAAGGAAAATGTGAATTTCATGCCGTGTCACCAGGGCTGCTTCGGCTGCTCTGAAGCGCGAACGGGCAGCAGCAACGGCCTCCATGATCCCCCACCCCCCACCCAACCATGAATGGTTTAGAGGTGTGACAGTGTGTTATTTGCAGATTATTGTAGAATGAGAATCCTTCACCCAGCTGGGCAAGGCTCTTGGAATGCCGACTGCAGTGACATTCACGGGAGAGCTGTGGTGCTAAGAAAAGCTGTGCAGTGTATTTGTTCCCAGGCCCTTGGGGTTATACTGTGTAAAAGCAGCAGTGAAATCCAACACCCATGTTTAATCTGGCACTCTGTCTGAAACTACTAGCTGCCTAGGCCAGAGAAAAAAAACACACACTTATCCCCTGTTAAGCAGTCCTAATTTGTTCCTGAAATTAGGTTGAATATTGACAAAATGACTAATTCCATTATTTTTTATTCCAAGAAAAATTCCCGTTCATTGCTCCCCCATCCCAAGTTATCTCCAGAATGACTCTAACTGACTTGTAATATGACAACAAAAAAGAACTGTCAACGTTTTAAGAAGCTTTCCTTTTTTTTTCACAGTTGAGTCCCAAAAAATTAAAAAAAAAAGTTTCAGTGAAGCATTTTTGGATACATGTTCATGTGCTCTTGTAATAGGAAACATAGACTTGTGTCTATGATGGGGATAAGTGCACTGACAAATTTGATATTTTAAACTCTGCACCATTCATACAGAGATTCAAGTTAGTTGCTTTAAACAGCAGTATTCTGCAAACTTGGAAATCATTCAAAAAAGTATGATTTTACATCATGATTTGTCTCCTTTAAACAGTATCTGATTAATGACAACCAAAGTCTGGCTTTTAGTAATGACACAGAAGTATGTTGATTGTGTATGTTTAATGTTTATTAATATTTCATGTTGATTATAGATACACACACACACACACACACACACACACACACACACACATACACATTTTCAGAACCGCTTGTCCCATTTGGGGTCGCGGGGAACCGGAGCCTACCCGGCAACACAGGGCGTAAGGCCGGAGGGGGAGGGAACACACCCAGGACAGGACGCCAGTCCGTCGCCAGGTACCCCAAGCAGGACTCGAACCCCAGACCCACCGGACAGCAGGACTGTGGTCCAACCCACTGTGCCACTGCACCCCCCATTTGATTATAGATATTTCGCAAGAAAACATTTTTAATTGTGGTATACAAACCAGACTCTACTCCCACAAATACATGGTTGACTGAAGTAGCTCACTGATGTCCACTGGAAAAGTTAACCTTCTACCTGCATAATACACACACAAACACTATCTGAAACTGCTTGTCTCGAGCGGTGAACCGGAGCCTAACCTGGCAACACCAGAGCCTAACCTGGACCTCCCTGCAAAGCTTAAGCCACTCTCCGAATCTGAAGTCACTGACCTCCTGATATTCCGCAGAGCCACCACCTGCTCGCTTGATCCGATCCCATCATCACTCCTTTAGAACATTTTTCTGCAACTCTCCTCCTTCATCTCTTCTATCATCAACTCCTCACTCTCCTTTGGCTGTTTTCTAGCTGCTTTCAAAACTGCTCTAATTTCACCTCTGTTAAAAAAATCTTCCCTGGACCCCAGTCTGGTTGAAAATTACAGACTGGTCTCTTTCCACTCCTTCCTGTCCAAAACCTTTGAGTGGGCAGCCTGTGATCAATTGTCTGATTTCCTCACCCGGAACCATCTCCTTGATGGTTATCAGTCTGGTTTCAAAGTTGGTCACTCCACCGAGACCACCCTTCTGGCGGTATCTGACGCTCTTCAAGCTGCTAGAGCTGCCTCCCTCTCCACGGTCCTCATCCTCCTCGATCTCTCTGCAGCATTTGACACTGTCAATCACCGGATTCTACTCTCCTCTCTTAACCAGCTTGGGATCAAAGGTGCGGCACTAAGATGGTTTGAGTCCTACCTCTCTGACAGATCCTATCAAGTGGTCTGGCGGAGCTCTCGTTCTTCTCCTCTGCCTTTCTCAACCGGTGTTCCGCAGGGCTCGGTATTGGGTCCTTTTCTTTTCTCCATCTACACCTCCTCCTTCGTTCCTGTCATAGCCTCCCATGGATTCAAATACCACTGCTATACTGATGATACCCAGCTCTTCCTCTCCTTTCCACCTGGTGCATCAGACATCTCTGCACGCATTGCTGCCTGCCTGTCAGACATCTCTTCATGGATGTATAATCACCACCTCCAGCTCAACCTCTCAGAAACAGAGATTCTTTACCTCACAGCTGGCCTATCCTCCTGTCACGACCTCTCGATCAAACTGGACAACTCACTCATTTCGCCTAGCTCCTACACTAAGAGTCTGGGAGTAACGATTGATGCGAGTCTGTCATTCTCTCAACTTATTGAAGCCACAACCCGGTCCTGCAGATACATCCTGCATAATAGTAGGATTCGTCCCTACTTCACTACTGACTCTGCCCAACTACTTGTCCAGACCATGGTAACTTCCCATCTGGACTACTGCAACTCTCTCCTGTGTGGCCTTCCTGCCAATGCCATCAAACCTCTGTAACTTCTACAGAATGCTGCTGCACGAGTTGTGTTTGATTTGCCAAAGAGCTCCCATGTATCTCCTCTACTCATTTCTCTGCACTGGCTTCCTAAAGCTGCCTGAATCAAATTCAAAACCCTGGTTACTGTGTACAAATGCATCAATAGAACTGCTCCCAGCTACTTATAAGACTTAATCAACCGGTACACCCCAGCCAGGCCTCTTCCCTCATCTACTTCTGCTCACTTGGTGGTCCCGCGCATGAAAGGCAAAGCTCGGAGGTTCTCGGTTCTGGGTCCGTTGTGGTGGAATGACCATCCCGTCACTCAGAACTGCAGAAACTCTGTCTATTTTCAAGAAGGGTCTGAAAACCCACCTTTTCCAGATCCACTTTGCCCAAGATCTCTCCAGCTCATTTATGATGTAACTGTTCACTCATCGTAACTCCAGAAGCATCCCCAGATACAGCTTTCATTCAGCCACTATTCTAACATTGTACTTGGTCATTTGTGTATCTTCTAATATTAAAAAAAAAAAAAAAAAAAAAATTGGTGGGAGGGTAGGGGGGCGCGGTGGCGCAGTGGCGCAGTGGGTTGGACCAGGTCCTACTCTCCCGGTGGGTAGGGGGTTCAAGTCCCACTTGGGGTGCCTTGCGACAGACTGGCATCCTGTCTTGGGTGTGTCCCCTCCCCCTCCAGCCTTACGCCCTGAGTTGCCGGGTTAGGCTCCGGTTCCCTTCGACCCCGTATGGGACAAGCGGTTCAGAAAGTGTGTGTGGTGGGAGGGTATCGGGATTTGTCTATCCTGCGTCTTATGCTCCTGCTCAAACGATGAACCTCGGTGCAGCAAGTGGTAGGGAACAAACTAGGTTTGCTCGAGACTTTCATGTCTGCAGCTATGTCTCCTTCTCTTCATGTAATGCATAAATTGTGCTTTTGCTGAGATGTACGTTGCTTTGGACAAAAGCATCTGCTAAAGGAATAAATGTAAATGTAAACACAGGGCACAAGGCTGGAGGGAGAGGGAACACACCAGGACGGGATACCAGTCCATCACAAGGCACCCCAGGCACTACCTGCATAATTTATGTCTTAAATTTTTGGAAGATTTGCTCCCTTTTTTGCAGCATCACAGATATTACCTTTAAGTAATACAAAAGACGTGGCATTTACAGTAATGTACAAAGCTGCTTGATTTTAAGTTATTGTTGTGTAAAAGGCAAAATTAAACAAATTCAGTTGGTGAGCGTTAAAATATTGCACGGAATTATAACTGAGCAAAAGTAAAGGAATTTCATACATTTGAAGAGCCCTTTGAAGATTTATTTATTCATTTATTTTTTTATTTATTCCTCCCAAAGAAACCATATTCCACACAAAGACCATACAAACCTGGAGCAGACAGAGGGCAATGCATGCTGGGAGTGCAATCAGAACATACTGAGGTTCACAGGAGAACATGCATCTACAAGTCTGTGATGACTGATGCTCAATTCCTGTCTGTGCACACATGAGAACCAGTAATGGGAACATCACCTTGTTGCATGTGGATCAGAAACATTCAGCAGTAAGTTACCATGCAGAGTCAAGCCTGATGATTTCATCGCTGCCACTGGACTGTAATCCACCAACCGGGCTGCCCAGGGCTGCTGCCCACAGCGACAGATCAGTCCTCAATCTCCCCGCAGATGTCTGTGAAACAGGAAATTCATCGTATTACGGACGAGTAAAGCTCCTTGATCAGCAAAGGCGATTTTAAATAACAGGATTTAAGGAGCAGTGGGTGTAAAGACTTTAAAAGCCTCAGATTTAAAGTGCACAAGGAGGCCTGGTGAGGTCAGGAGGAGATAAAAAAACATCTGAAAACAAAATGTTTTCATATTATTACAACACTAATTTGGGAGTTGTGATAAGTACAAAACTCAGTTGCTGTGAGGTTCTAATGAGATCAGAATAGTGTAAGAATACAGTATAATTACCAGTAAAACAGCATCAGTAAAAAAAAAAAAAAAACAGATTCTCTTTCATTTAATACAATACTAGCACTAACAGACTCATTTAACCATTTATTATTGATAACTGCTTGTCCTAATTGAGGTTCATAGTGGCCCTATCCCAGAAGCATATGGCGTGAGGCAGGGTACACTCTGGATGGGACATTAGTCCATCACAGAGCAGTCACACGCACTCATTCAGTAACATACATTTAGATTTAGACTCCCCAGTTGACCTGAAACACGTCTTCATACTGTGGGAGGAAACCAGAGCACACACAATCCTGGGGAGAACATGCAAACTCCGCACAGACTGAGCCAGATTCCCATGGCTGAGCCCACAGCCCAGAAACTGAGGCACTTTGTTCACCACCACCTTAGGCTACGAAATACTTTATGCATGACGGAAATGTGTAGCAATTACAGTACGAGGACAAGAACACTGTGCTATCCAATTTGTCGCATTGCTGTCATGATGAAATGTTACACATGGCCAAATGTGCTGCTCAGAGGTGGTTAATAGTCCTGCACAGTCATACATTTGTGTTGACCGGAGTGAGAAACAAAGGAAAAACCGTAATAAAAGGACTTGAAGGAACATGTGAAATGCGGCAGTGAGACCAAAGGCCCAGGCAGGGCCCTATCTCCAGCCAGCAAGCCTAAGCACTCACTCGCAATCTATCTCACTCCCTCAGCCACTTCCAGTTCAAACACCCTCTGTGGTCTTCATGTTTTATCTCCCCTCGACCAGTTCCTCTTGCTCGACTCTGACACATTTCTCCTGTCAAACGCCAGTGTGCTCCTGAAGAAGAGGCAGCCCACGGGCCAAAATATGAGCTCATACTCCATTAGCTGTAACCGACCGAAAGCTGCCTGTGATTCTTCCAGCAGGAGAATGGCTGTAGGCCTGCTGGAGTAACCAGAAACAGCACCAGGTGTGCTCCTGACAGGTAGAAAAGGGATCAAGAAAGAGACATCTTGGGCTCCATACAAGTAAGATAAGAGCAGCCATTTTGTGTTTTGTAAAGTTCTGCTCCTGCTTTTGCTTTATTTAGTCTGGCCCTAAATTCACTCAAACGGAGTACAATACTTCTTTAAGTGAACTTTGAGTTTGGTGGTAAAGTGAGTAGCAGTGATGCTTTATAGGTTCTGGGCTGTGGGCCTGAGTCCAGGTCAATTGTTCCACCACATCGGCGCCAGAACCGAGAACCTCCATCCCTTTCGTACATGGGACCACCAAGCGGGCAGATGTGGAAGAGCGTAGAGGTCTGGTTTGGGTGTAGCGAATGATCAAGTCTTTCAGATAGCTGGGAGCAGTTCTATTGAAGCATTTGTAGGCTATAACCAGCGTCTTAAATTTGATCCAGGCAGCTATAGGAAGCCAGTGCACAGAAACAAGTAGAGGAGATACATGGGAACGTTTCGGCAAGTCAAGCACAACTCGGGCAGCAGCGTTCTATATCGGCAGTAGAGGTTTGATGGCAGTAGCAGGAAGGCCAGACAGGAGAGAGTTGCAGTAATCCAGATGGGATGTCACCATGGCCTGGACAAGTAGTTGCGCAGAGTCAGTTGAAGCATAATGAATGAAGTTTCCAGTTTTATACTATTCACTTGCCCATATAATGTTATATTTATGAACTACTTAACTCCTAGTATATGATTATTTACTCATCACTTTCCAAAGATATTTTTACCGCTGTCTGTTATTATATTATTTATTCTTTTAGGTGGCTATTTCTCCAATGTGTCTTTGGTGTGTCCTTTAAGCAAATGATACTTTTTCTTTTTTTTTAACCAGTTTATTATGCAATATTTTTACTAAAACAATTCAGGGTAAATGCCTTGCCCAGTGGTACTGCGGCAGGATGGGTGACTTGAACCCAAGTGATTTGAAAGTAATGCAATCAATCTTACTTGTTCACTACCTGCTGCCCCAAAACAAAGTGCAAACAAGTATTCTCCTTTCTTAGCTGTTATCTTTGTTTCAGTGTGGGATAATTTCATTGTATTTTATTTTATTTTTATAAAATGATGTATTAATTTATACCCCAGGATATTCTTGCTGGATCAATGCATGGTAAGTAGCTTTATCAAAAGTATTACATCAAAAGTGGGATTCAAACCTTTCTGTAAAACACTTTGTTAAGCTCTCAACCTAGCAGAACGAAACTGTCAAATTAAACACCATTTCTACAGTTAGTTTGGCTTCAGGCTTTCTGTGGGCAGAAACTATTTTTTTCTGTAACTTTATGGTTGACCCCTCCCACCTGCAAATTGTTTTCCTCCTTTGGGATAAAAAAGTATAGCACAATCTTTCCGATGACTCATGGCAAAATAGTAGAATTTTGATGCTTTTTTCTATATTTTGTTGCTTCCTTTTATAGGAAATATTAAATAGAATATATAGCCAAAAGACATCTCTGCTATCTGCTCCTTCTTTTGCATGAATATCAACAACTTTGTCAAAATCAGAAAGGAGGAGCTTTTCAAAAATGAGATCGTTATTCTGATGTATTGTATGTATCACACAATACATACAAGGAGCTGTGTCTGGTTATCAGAACACTTCATTAGAGAATGGAGGTAATACAATAATAATATCAATTATATCTCATGAGATTTTCTGCCGTTAGGGGTGTGGTGGTGCAGTGGGTTGGACCGGGTCCTGCTCTCTAGTAGGTCTGGGGTTCGAGTCCCTCTTGGGGTGCCTTGGGACGGACTGGCGTCCCGTCCTGGGTGTGTCCCCTCCCCCTCCGGCCTTACTCCCTGTGTTGCCGGGTAGGCTCCGGTTCCCCGCGACCCCAAATGGGACAAGCGGTTCAGAAAATGTGTGTGTGTGTGTCTGTGTGTGTGTGTGAGAGATTTTCTGCCATCCTATCTGTAGTAAGAGGTCATATCAAAACTCTTGACTTTTTATGGCTCCTTTCATGTTATGTCCCATCTCCTGCTGAGGCAGTTTATAGACATCCTGTGATTGATAGATAGATAGATAGATAGATAGATAGATAGATAGATAGATAGATAGATAGAGTTTGTTGAAAGAAAATACAGTACAGAGTTGCCAAAACAATAAAAAATGTACAATTTCATGAGATGATTGACACCAACATTAATACAACTAATTCATCATAGTGTGAGAAGAAACCAGCTAGTCACAGGATGCATGTCAAAGGCGACCACCTGCATTTTCCCTCCAGAATTTGTATTGGTGCTCTGCTTTGAGGAGGAGACCAGTAGGATTCAAGAAGGGTGCTGTACTGTACTTGAAATTTTACCCTAGCAATAATCCTGAAGCTTCAATTTTCCATGTGCCAATGTGCCTCTTTGTTATTCTCATACCCTTATCTTATTTAACAATAACAAAAATGCATGTGAAACTAAAACTATGTTTCACGTAGACAAAAATGAAAAGAATTATTTAGAAATTAAATAAATAAATAAATAAAAGCTTAATTGTGTAACATCAGTAGACTTAAAAATTACTGTACATAATGAGTTTATGGGAATAGACTGGTTTTGCAATAAAATATTCATTCTCCCAGGGCCAGCTTCTGCAGAACACACTAAAGCATGTATTTCCAACAGTGAATGTGTTTCAAGCTGTTATTTTCAACAAGCATATGAGTTGCATGACATATGTTTCTGGTTTATAGCCTCCAGATGGTTTGAGATGGGTTATACATCATTATATACTTCTCTCTTCCAAAATTTCCCTTCGTGTGCCATTTCTGCACAGCGGTGCGGACAGTGCTCATCAAGGTCAACACAGGTGGTGCTGTCACAGATGGGAGTTCTGAGACACATGACAGTGGCGAGGCAAATAGAGGCGGAGGAGTTAGGTAGAACAGTTAGTTAGAAGGTTTTCTGAGCATGTCCATGCTGGGATATCCACGGGAGGGAAGACAGGAAGTGTTGACAGGTCACTCCATCCCTCCATCCACCTGCTTCACGAAGCACTCTTCCCCCAACCCTGGCTTGAGTTTCAGTGGGCGGAAAACTTCTTAAATTCTGACTCTCTCAAAACTGGTTGAGCAACAACCGAAGCAGCAAGTTAATAAAAATATTACACTTTAGATTTTCCCCTATACAGTATAGTTTGTTCTGCTCAAGTCTGTATACTAAATACAGATTAATACATTTAATATTGTGCTAGCCTACTCCACATCTACTCTAGATTGCAAATAATCTCTTACAGGAAAAGAACAGATCATTTTAATTACAATTAGTCCATTGGCACATGCTTTGCTGCAAATGATGTACAAGGTTTGCAAACTTATCTCTTTAAATTATTTAACCATTTGTACAGCAGGATATTTGTACTGTAATGGCAGAGGGAAAATTCCTTGATCGTGGTACAACAACAGGACAACGCATTCAAACCTAAAACTGTGTGTTTGAAAGGTGATACCACTAAGCACGGTGCCTCCATATAAAACTTTTGAAAAGGGAACTCTTGCAGTGGCTTGGGGCTGCAGGTTGTTGAATTTTTCTTACAGAAAAGCACACATTTGGCACATTTTAGGACACACTGCTTTTTTTAAGCACAGAGCATTGCTGGTCCCCCTCTAAGGGTTTATTTGTCATGTGTGTGGGAGGACGGCAGACAGCGGTTTACTGTGACACCAGTGTAAAAGGATCAAGTGTGCTGACATCAGCAAAGATAAGATGATTGGCAAGGCCTGTAACTCCATGAGTTCTTGCATAGACATCATGGGCAGCGCCATCCCTGCTGGAAAGAATGGGCAGTGGGGCATTTATGTATTTACAGCATACTCTAGGAAAGCAATGTTACCAGTTTCCATAACTCAGGATTCCAGACTTGCTCATAGAGAGCATGATTAGACAAAAAGAGTAATTGTCTTGCTTTTAAAATTTGTGTGTTTGTTCATTTGTTTGTTCTTTAAATCACCATTTAATAGCAAAGTCAGCAAGTCCCAATTTTGCACACCTGGTCAAAATAGTAACCAGGTATAAACAAACAAAAACATACTTAATCTCCAGTTGCGACTGACAATATGTAGGTTTATTACTGTAAACACACACACACACATTTTCAGAACCGCTCGTCCCATACGGGGTCGCGGAGCCAACCCGGTAACACAGGGCGTAAGGCCAGAGGGAGAGGGGACACACCCAGGACGGGACGCCAGTCCGTCGCAAGGCACCCCAAGCGTGACTCGAACCGCAGACCCACCGGAGAGCAGGACTGTGGTCCAACCCACTGCGCCACCGCACCCCCTTACTGTAAACATGTCAGACAAATGACAATGGCACAATTAGTTTAATACTGTGAAAATGTACAAAGGGAAATAATACATTTAGGAAGGAACACATCTCAATGAGTGAACCCCCCGCAGCTATTTGTTTTTAACTTACGCACAATTAAAAGACATTAAAAGATATGTATACACCCTACATCCATTCACATTAACCTGTTGTCCTCATCAGAGTCACATGGTTAAATGCCTCACACAACAGATGTACAAACTTAAGTTAAACTTAACTGAACTTAATATATATGTATAAAGTTAAGTTTTATATTTATATATAGGTATACATAAAGCTCTGTATATATACTGTACAAACACACCTTTATGGTTGTTATTTCAGTTAAAAGGAAAAAAAATGGAAAACACAGCACCTTTGTGAAAACACAGCTGTAAATTTTATTATTCAGCACTTCATAAAAAATGCATAAATGTTAATTTTTAATGTTGTTGTTACAGGAGCTGATTCAGGGTTGGGATCTCATAGTATATACCATGCCTTAAATTTAGCTCAGATTTAGAGGAGAAAGAAAGACAGAGGCGTACAGAAGAGGCAATGGGTTAGAACGTTTACAGTAATCTACTGTGGTCTGTGTATAGTAAAAAAATAAATATATATATGTATACATACTGTGGGGGGCGCGATGGTGCAGTGGGTTGGACTGGATCCTGCTTTCCGATGGGTCTGGGGTTCAAGTCCTGCTTGGGGTGCCTTGCGACGGACTGTCGTCCTCTCCTGGGTGTGTCCCCTCCCCCTCCGGCCTTACGCCCTGAGTTGCCGGGTAGGCTCCGGTTCCCCGCGACCCCGTATGGGACAAGCGGTTCAGAAAGTGTGTATGTGTGTGTCTGTGTGTATATATAATCAGTTTTTGGAAATAATTTTAGTGTAGCATAATTTGTTTACAGAGAAATGTACTACGTTACATATTCAGAGGGCTATCTGAAAACAGTTCAGATGTTGTTATGAAATCACTTTCATCCTGAATATAAAATAAATAAAAAGAAATTACATGCTTTAAATTACAGTTAGGTTAGTCAGAAGAGCAGTTTTTGTGCTAAATGGCATCCTGTTTGAAAAGCCATTGTGCTCACACTACAGTATTGAGCTGGGTCATGCAGCAAATGGACTCACATTGTACACCTCACGTTCATAGACAGACGAGTCAGTGGGTTGCCGTGGTGAGGATTCAAGGGCTCTGTTATATTTACAGTGGTAATAGTGCCTGTGTCCAGCTCTGATTCTCCCCCGGCATTCGAGATAATGTCGACTTCTGTTGTGCGAGGCAGCCTCAGGTGCAATTACACCCCCTGGAAGGGATGTCGGTCCATGGCAGACTTATTACACAAATCCATCTACAGGGCTGAATGGAAAGCAAAATAAGGACTGGCTTGGCCAGAAGGGGGTTGTCTCTCTAGGAGGGCTTAAGGGCCTTCATGGGATCCTGCAACCTTTACGTGTTATAGCAGATGTGCCCTAAAACTCCTGAAGCCGTTACATTTATTCTAATCTATAAATACTGACTAAGCCTGGTTGTTGTTGTAGTCAACTAAGCAGATTAATTTTTTGCCTTACCCTGGGTTGTAACTCTAATTAAGTTTAATAGTGGTACATTGGAGAGAGTAAAGTATAAGAGATGAGTCATAATTTATTAATATTTGGCTGTTTTGAATGCATTAAAAGGGTGCATTAAAGGTTATTTTTTAGTTGTGCGTTACACATCACACTCAGTATCTCCCACTTATGTCTGTAAAGGTTAATTTAAGGTGAGAACCCCTTTGTCATGCTCCATGTTATAATAATGCAATACTCATAGCCCCCAGCAGAGATCCAGTGTCAGTGTGTGGGGTAACCTCACTGTCAGATCAGGAAAAACATCTAATTGTACGCATTTTATCTACCTGTAAGGATGTAGTCAAGTTTATCCCAGCTATCATTAACAACAAACCAACAGCTGAACGGAGATGTAAACTATGATTCACTTGGAAACCCTGGGAAATTAAATGTTTCACAGCAAGGAATTAAATACTGAAGTTGCTCTTTGCTGATCAGAAACAAAACAAAGAAAGAACCTTTAAAATACATGTATTTCAGCCAGAAATACAAAAAAATAGTAATAAATAGTAAAAGTTTAAAAAAGACAAGCAGAAAACCAGCAATTTGATAAATGAATGCATTCAGCTCAAAGGATTCTGTTTTAAAATAAATAAATAAATAAATAAATAAATAAATCAGATTTGGATTCTGATGAAATGC
Source organism: Scleropages formosus (assembly GCF_900964775.1). Lineage (NCBI taxonomy): Eukaryota > Metazoa > Chordata > Actinopteri > Osteoglossiformes > Osteoglossidae > Scleropages > Scleropages formosus. Next base: position 11,100,011 of record NC_041811.1, read on the forward strand.
AATAAGCTGTGTTTTTCGTTATGTCCAATGGGCTTCACAGAAAAAAACAGCCGAAATCTATATGTGAACTTTTTTAAGGTCTTGCACAATGCAAAGACAAACATATGATCTTTGAATAGAAACGGTTGCTTCTCAAAAATAATACAAGCCCAACACCTTCAAATACATTTTATTAACCTGCAGAGCATTCCGAATTGTAAGTAAATTTATCCCAGCTATAGCGAATTGACTATTGTAGCCTACTGTTGGCATTATTGTAAATAACAGAAAAATACTGAGTATCAGCACACACTGTGGAATGCAGGACTAGCTATACTTTATTATGATAATTTTTTTCATGATAATCATTTTTCTATTTCTATATTTCATTTCTGGGGGATGCGGTGGCGCAGTGGGTTGGACCGCAGTCCTACTCTCCCGTGGGTCTGGGGTTCGAATCCCGCTTGGGGTGCCTTGCGGCGGACTGGCGTCCCGTCCTGGGTGTGTCCCCTCCCCCTCCGGCCTTACGCCCTGTGTTGCCGGGTTAGGCTCTGGTTCCCCGTGACCCTGTAAGGGACAAGCGGTTCTGAAAATGTGTGTGTATATTTCATTTCTACTTGAATTGTTTCTGATAGCTGCAATATTAAAGCTATGCATTGTCATTTTTTACCTTGTAGACAGAAGATCTGTGTTGTTTAGAACTGATGTAGAAAGGCAAATGTAAAAAGGAACAACACCGGGCTGAGTAATTTGCGTTTGCCGCACTGCTGTATGATAAAAGCTTAACTTTGGCATGTTAGCTTCTCCAGGCGTCGGTAGCCTCGGATTTATTAGGACACTAATGAAGGGACGTGTCCAAGGGAGGAACAACAAAGTGAGGGTGCTTGTTTGACACTTTCCCCATGGAATGAGGTGAGTGCAAAGCAGGATTGCTTCATCTCTCCGGTCTCCTCTTGAAAAGACGTGGCGGGCGTGTCGGAGAAAATCTCATTTTAATGTGAAGCCCCACTGAACCAGTGTATGTCTTAACTGAAGACAAAATGTCAGCTCACTGCTCTAGGTGCGATACGAGGTATTAATCACACTGCTACCGCTGTTTGTAAGAAGCCTCTTCACGTTCACAGCAATCCTGAGAATTAAAGTTGCCACATGTTCCTTAAATCCCGCATTAGCAGGCCCAGATCTGTTTAATTAACATGTTAAAATTCTACTGAATAAGCGATCTAAAAAAAAAAAAAGAAAATCAGAGATGTGTATTTTTACATTCAAGTATCATAAGTATGGGTCTGATTAACATAATGTTCTGTGAGGTATGTGGTGTGGAATTACAGAGAGAAAATAAAAGGGAATTGCTAAAATACCTTCTATTAAACCGCAAACACGCCTGTGTTTTAATTGGCTGATATTTTGGCTTCAAGTCTGAGGCGCGGAATGCAAATGAAAAGGAAACTTGGAAACCCAGAGAATGCCAACACATTTTCCATCTGATCACTGATAAGTATTTCATGGAAAAATAAATCTGGCAGCCTCGGAGCTTAATCAAATTTGTGAACTGTCTTCATCTCAGTAATTAAACTCCCTAATCAGGGAGGTAACCTTTTCCACCACCCTCCCACCCTCTGCAACAGTAAAGAAGCAGAGGAGGATCAGCAGCCAAAATGATCTAATGAGTGTGTGACGTAAACTCCTCATGTGCTGACAGGACAAAAACTGTCGGCATCTTTATGCGATTTCTCCGTATGGTACTTGGAGTCCTTCACCACCAGCAGAAAACATGTCCATCCTCTGCATCGCCCAATACTGGAAAATCACAGTATTCTCCTTGTTTGTTTGTTTTTTAACCTTTATTTTAACATTTGCTTATTTGACAGAGTGTGAAAGAAGAAGGCAGTGTGATCTTGGTAGACAAAGCTGCATATAATGACTTACTCATTTATACAGCAGAATAATTTAGTATCAATTCAAGGGAAGTGCCTTGCTCAGGGGTGCTGCAGCAGGAGTAGATTCAGATTCAGATTCAAATACTTCAACTGGAAGGCCTCAGCAGTAACCAGTTCACTACCTGCTTTCTTTTGTGCTGTTAGCCAGTGTTGATGCAGTTAAACAGGATTAAGACAACAATAAATGACCACAGAAAAGCGAATGAAAAAGATCTTTTTGGGATATTGTTTCATGTTCTGGTTTACTTGATTTTTGTACCTGCTGCAGGTTGCTGTGTGCCAGTTATGTGACACAAGGGGCTGCACACTGACTGTTTGTTATTATACAACATGTATACATTTACATTTACATTTATTCATTTAGTAGATGCTTTTGTCCAAAGCGACGTACATCTCAGCAAAAGTACAATTTATGCATTACATTGAGAGAAGGAGACATAGCTGCAGACATGAAAGTCTCAAGCAAACCTAATTTGTTCCCTACCACTTGCTGCACCGAGGTTCATCATTAAAATAGGTGCATAAGACACAGCATAGACAAATCCCGATACCCACACCACTGTAACCACCCGCGTTACCCAGAGTTTGAGTGGGAAAATTGTTTTATTGCAAGTAGCTGGATTGTGGGTAAGATGTGAATGAAGTGTTTAACCGTTGTGCGGATTTACGGGGAATATAACGGGGAGATCGTGTTGGCCAGGAAGAACGAAGGAAGCCTGAGGGGTGCTAAGCAGATTGGGAAGACTGGCTTGAGGTAGAGGTCCTTGAGAAAAAGGGGTCCTTGGACCGAAAGCATTATTTCCTCGTGTCCTGGTGTTCCAGTAAACATTTGTGATGAACGCTGTACATGCATCGTTTCTTGCCCCATTTGAACCCAGAGCACAGTGCACAAAAATCTTATTGATCCCAGTGATAGGAGGAAAGCACCTCATCTGTACCCAGAAGGTTAGTGTAATGGAAATGCAAAAATGCATTCACTGTCCCTCATCACCATACTCTAATTATGACTATTATCCTTGACCAAGCTGACACCTTTGTCTAAGGTGACTTACAGCATTAGATAATCAAGTTTACAAAGATTTATCCATTTATACAGCAGGATGTTCTTGTAGTTCTCTGGAGTAAACCATGTTAAGTCCCATGATCAAGGGTAGTACAGGACGAGTGTGATTTGAACCCAAGACCTTGATATTGCAGGGTAACAGCTGTAACGAATACATAATCTTCCATTTTTTTATGATTGAATCCATCCATCTGGTTGCTAGTTCTCCTTTTTTTTCTTTCTCCTCCACATAAAATATCCCAAAATCGTCACAAATTCTTTTCATGACAACCATTGCCTCATCGCCTTGCTATGCAAGCCTATTGTAACACGAAGAATTCAGCTTCTTTGTTGTTAACTTTCTTCCTTTCCAGGACTCGATAGTGAAACAGAGTTGCTCTCCTTGATGAGGACAGAAGAGCAGTCTCTGTTGTCGGGTTTGTGCACATTGTTGTCATCTAATTGCTCAACAAATAACAATATGCCTCTGCTTTTCAGATGTACCCTGACACACGACAGAGCCCAGAAATTCAACAGAAGAGCTGCACTTGCTTGAAGTGAAAATAGAATTTTTTTTCTCCCAATCAAAGTCGAGTTATGTTCTGTCCTCCATTTTTATTGAATGTTCCCAATTAATTAAGATGCCGTATTATTGTACTTGTCATTCTGGAGACAAGTGCTGTGTGTGGGATGGGGATGCCAATGATTATGCCCATCTCTTTATTTCTTTACTCATAAAATGTTCATAAATTCAAAAATCTCCTCACGAGGTATAACAACTTGCTAGGTTTTGGAGGACCATAAACTACAGCAACAGTACTTAATAAAATTGTATAGAAGCATTGGAGGAACACACCAGGGTGTCCTGTACATTGAACTGGCCTGTCCCCCATTACATCCATGCTCCTCTTCCTTCTTTTACACACCATTGAACACATTCAAGCTTCAGTTGTTTAGCTTCAGATGAGCCCCCAACCGAGATTTTCTCCCAAATACAAAACAGCCTTTTTTTTACGATTGCCGGACAGCCACTTGTGTGTTTGCTTTCCTTTCAACCAGGAAAATTCAACAAGGAGAAGAAGGCTGTATAAAGGAAAAAGAACATGAGTTACAACCAGTGTTAATCGCTAAACCACATTTGCCCTTGAGCAAAGTGTTTCAGCTGAATGGCTCTGGCAAATGCCAACTTGTATAATGGGTTAAAACTAAAGTTATAAATGCGATTAAAAGTGTGTGTAAAGCTCTAAAATAAAAAGTAAACTAAATGAAGTGACATAGACAGTGACTCACAGTCAAAGCAAACTAACACAATGAAGTCTGAGGAGCAGGACAAGAAATGGGAAATGTGTCAGGTGCTGACAGAGGCCGAACGAAAATAGAGCTGTCATCATCCTCGCCTCTTAGCAAAATCCACATGCCAGGGGGCACTGGCATGGGCACCAGCTGACGGCAAACAGTGAAGAAGAGTACCGGTGCGATGGCTCTTTCCTCGGCTGTGTGACTTGGCGATCACCTCGTTTTTGTGGGTGCTCCGTTCAGAGAGCTGCAAACTGGGCTTAAGCTCCTGTCAGGATGGTGAAGTGCAATACCAGGCTGGATGTGATGGGCACTGCAATTGAACAGTAGATAGAGGTCGATGTGAGGAATGTAAGAGAAGGGGAATACATTTATCTGTTTAGTTTACACTTTTCTTCAAAGCAACTTACAATATTAAGATACCTACAATTATTTACCCATTGATACAGCAGGGTAATTTCACTGGAACAATGTAGGGTATGTATCTTGCTACTGCTGGAGGGGGATTTAAACCTGTGACCTTTGGGTCCAAATGTAGTAGCTCTAATCACTACACTACCACCTGCCCCAACAAAGGCCCCAACAAAAGCCCCAACTAGACCCTCCAAATGAAGAAAACAGTGGTTTGCCAAGGCTGGCTAATTTAAGATGAGGATGCTAGACTGTTCCTTCTCTTTGATGACAAACATGGTACAAACTGTACCAAGGAATGCGACAGTGGCAGTCAAGGCAATGATCAGATCAGGGATTTCAACTGAGGGGCAGGGATGAGAGAGGATTGTGATGGATCTCGTGGTAAGAGGAAGCAGTCGGAGGCTAACGGCTCGAAACCCCCTCCTCTGATCACAGACAGACTTTGAGCACAGGGGCGAGGGGGAAGCGAGCGGAGGGCTCATGCCACAAATAGACTCTCATCAGCACCAAAAACTGCAGCTTCATAAAAGGTCAGACCTGATTTGCTCTCAAGCTAGTATTATAGCCACGATTATGACACCGTGGGTTGGTCTCATTTTAGTTGAGTGCAGAGTTCACTGAGATACAGTAAGCAAAAATTAGGAAACGTGGTTGGGTAAAAGCACATTTTTAATATAAATGCTAATAAATTTTTGCTCTTACAAGAGCCTAGTGAATGCTATGTGCTTTCCATGAATTTGATATTATAGGTTTTATTTTTACACCTTCTTTACAAAGGCATGGAACTTATTCCAAACAATAACTTGTTTACCCCAAAAAATAGTTGGAGCTAGTGCTGTGGATACTTTGGTGATGTGATATTCAGATTGAGTTTCCAGATTCACAGATGCCAGCCCAGGGCTAGGACATCAACAATAAGGGCACGAGCAGCAGAGTGTACCGGATGAAATATGTATACAAGTACAAGGGTTTATTGTGTGCATGGTTACCCTGGTTGAGGTTAAGGTGTTAGCAAGAGATCAGAAAGGGCTGGTTTATTGTTGTGCATTCTTGTGAGTGCCATCACCTTCCACCCATAGCGTGTGTCTGAACAGAGTGGTCGAGTAGAACGTCCATACAAAACAGGTGTGTTGTATCTCGTTCAGCCTGATGCTTTCTAAGCGGTTCATTTCTTCCTCAGTGGACCTTGCATGGATACAGACTGCTTGCCAACACTTCGCTAAAATGGTGCATCTGCTGAAATGTGCCATCGTGTTTGTCCTGCAAAAAGTCATGTTTTTTTTTTTTTTTTCTAATCATCATTCTGTAAGCACCGTTTTATTCTGCAGTATGCAGAGTTTAGCCAGAGGTCAATGGTTGTACCAGCCTGGTGCTGAAATTATTAAAAGCTTATTGACATTATTATATAATTTGGCCTTGATTATCTATTTGTCCGTGTACTTTCTTGACTGGCTTATCCAATTATGATTTCAATGATTTGGAGTCACTCCTGGGAAGCAGAAACATAGTGTGTGCTATGAAGTCCATGCAAGCATTTTGTAGGATGTTCGCAGCTAAAGATGATTTAGGTCAGTTCACAATAAGAGCATGTTTTAGGATTACAGGGAAACCTACACAGATTAAATCAGAATATTGTACCTCTGCACATGGGTAGCTCTAATTCCATCAACCAAGGAACTTACACTGAACTGATACAGTACAAATTACCCAACTGTAATAATGGGTTAACCATTTACAAGTTGCTTACAAATCAAACACAGCAAAATAAATTCGAAAAAAAGAGGTCACCTAAACAAAATTCATAATCAAGACATTAAAAAAAAACCTTCCTTCTGTGCCACATGCTGTCTCAGATCCAGTTTAAATAACTTAATAGTACTATCATTATCTGAATCCTCTGATATGAAATATTCTGCTGAAAACTTTAAGATCTCTAAGAACAGAGCATCAGTGACCTAATCCTGCAGAGCTGTCATCTGGAGGAACTTCACAAAATGTCCTCCAAGTCACTAGTGCCAAACAAATTGTTGCTGATCCTACCTAAATGATCTCACATGTCAGACCCCTGCTCAAACTTCAGTGGAAACCTGTCAAAGTGAGATTTAAGATCAAAGCCCTAGTTACTGGTTTTCACGGTCTTCAGCAGTACACCTCTATCCTATCTTACACACATGTATGCCACCAAACTGTACAATAAAGGCCCCTAAGATTTAAATCTTCCTCTCAGTCAGAACCTCTACATTCCTATCATTCAAAAGTACAACAGCAATAATGCATTATTATTATTATTATTATTATTATTATTATTACATGCATTGGGTGATATAAAAACAACACATTTAATGAGGTTAAACATGAAAACTGATGTCTTGTTATGGAGCAATGAGTCCAGACATGTTGAAATCAGACAACAAAAAGGACATACAATATGTGAGGTTGGGGGCGTGGTGGCATGGTGGGTTCAGGTGTGTGGTGGGTCTGGGGTTCAAACCCTGCTTGGGGAGCCTTGCGACAGACTGGTGTCCCATCCTGGGTGTGTCCCCTCCCCCTTCGCCCTTGCGCCCTGTGTTGCTGGGTACGGCTCCGGCTCGCCGCAACCCCGCTGGGGGACAAGCGGTTGTTGACGATGGATGGATATATGAGGTGTGCCCACAAACAGACTAATAAAAACAGAGATCAGAAAGGGTACACAAGAAAAGGACAGTGTTATGTCTCTGTGACAACTGCACTGGTTCTCTGGAACAACAGCATGGGAACACAGGGAGCTTCGTTCAGCGGTGACTTTATTTTTGGCTGGAGGAGGCGTTGGGGATAAATGGTTCAGTATTGTAGGCTGAGTTCCACACTCCTGAACTGGGATCCCTCCTCCTCAGTCCTCCTCATGTCCTTGATTCAGGTTTAGCATGTAAAGGATTCTCTCACTGTGAGCAGAGGAGGCTTAAATAAGGGAATCATGGTAATGTGATGTTGAAGAATCATAGCCAGTGGTGGTTAGATGTGTCAGTGTTGTTCATTAGATGTTAGCTGTGACCATGACAGGTTGCCAGGTGTGAATGGTGTGAGTGTGTGTGTGTTAGTGTCAGGTGTAGCTATGTGCCACAGTCTGTTTTATTTAATCTTGGGGGCCATGTTCATTCACCATTTACATAATTTTCCAGGATTGAGATGAGTAACACTGCAGGTCTGTCAAGTTATCCCCTGAAGCTGGATATTGTCACCTGTAAGATGCAAACTGGTCTGAGTATTTTAAATCCATTGCACGTGTGACATTCATGAGAAGTGATATGATTGATCTATTTTGTACATTTTTGTAACTAATTCGTGTTTAATCAATTATAAGAAGTGCACAGTTTCTGGGTGAAGCTGCTGCTCATCCGCCAGGGTGTTGCCACACCCCGTGATCTCATTAATACGCTCCGTTAAAGCACAGAAGCGGCCGTTTTGTGGTTGCGGTTCAGAGCTTGGATCAGCGGGCCTGTGATGCTCTGTGGGCCACCTGCTGCTGTATGATCACTGCAACAGCAGGGCACCCAGACACACACGTCATTAGCGGTTCTTGTGTCTTCAGGCCAATTTGCTTCTACCCGGCATGAAGGGAGCGGCACCCCATTGTACCCAAGAGGACCCAAAATCTAATTATGGTGCATTCTTCATCGGGTTTTTGAACCATCTGATTAATTGATTTGTTTGCGTGCAGAAATTTAAAAGAACAGCGTGGAGTATCCATCTAAATTTCTATTAAAATTGTACTAATGTGGTGTCAGTACTTTCTACTGTATATTTTCAGATTGTTTTACTTTGTTTGGCAGTGGCATTTTTGACACCTGCCTTTGACTGGCTGGTTGTAAGCACTGATAGAACCATTTTATGGAATCATAATGATTTCTGTTCTTCACCTTTGAACTTATTCCTTCTTCAGGGGGTCATACATAACGATCAAGGGACGTAGATCAAGAAGAGCCATTGCAGATATTCTGGGCAAAACAGGAAGAGACAGTACCACTGAATCTCATCCCCTTGTGAGACACCCAGAGGACCCAGTGATCCATATTTTGTAATAATTCATAATAATCAAGGAAGAAGATGAGCATAAATGCCAGAAGTGAAAAAGTTCAGGTAAAATAAGTGCAAAATGTTGTAATTATCTTCTCCTAAATTATCTGAGTGCAACATTTTAGAACAGCAGTCGATGTGATCAATACTTCTTTTATTTTCAAAAGTGGTCCGTCATTCAGACAATGTAAGCCAGTTTCACTGCAGAAAACCGCAACGCATTTGATGACACAGTGGTCATGCACTCATACTTCCATAAATAAAATAAATAACTATTTTTAAAAGGAAACATCAGCACTTTTCAGGTTTAGGTCTGCAGTTTCTTCAGCTGCTCAACCTGTCATCCACGTACAAGGCTTGACTTGATGGCTTAGTGTACAGCTGTTCTTCACAGATTGTGCTGAACTCCAAGTGCTTCTACTCAGTCTAAGTGCTTGTACCATATGGGGGGGTTCGGGGGGGTGGTGGTGGATGGGACTGATATAATTAATTCCACCCACTGAACTGTTACATGTCTATACTGTCCCACAAAATGTATCACCTCATTATGTTTCATTCAGTTACGGTGAGCACCTTTGAGTTCAGCCCTTGAGCGGTTGCATTTTAGAAAGAAGAAAAAGCATGAGGGAGGAAAAAGCAAAGTGTGTTGACTTCCCATTTATCAGAAGGCCCTCATTAAGTAGGACGATATTGATCCCAGACATCCGAAGGTGAAGGCAGTGGGAATGTGGGGCTGGCTGCTCTGCTCGGCATTCTTTATGGAATCCGTGTTTCTCTGTCTAATTAGATACCTCAGATGTCGGCCCCATCACGTCTCCGGGCTTCGGCGTTCTCGACGCGTAAAAAGGCCCCTGTGCTCACTCGATCGATGACCTCGGTACGCTCTCCCCTCCACTGCTGCCACTCGAAACTCAGCAGAAGGTCACTTGTCATTGCCCTAGGCAGAACAGGAACAAAAGAGCATTCATTTGTCACGGCATGTCAGAATTTAAGATTAAAAATAAATGTATCCTATGATTCGTGATATTGTACAGCCTGAATATTGATGGGACATCATGTAGAAGTCCATAGGTGGTCCGAGAAGCTCAAAAAGTGTTCAATTAGCAGTGACTAATAAAGGACTGGGAGAAAGCGGAAGCAGCAAGTGTCTGCGAGATTCACAGCTTTGTACTTGACGAGAAAGAAGTGCTAAATTCCCACATTCACACAGCAAGCCTGGAAACGTCTTTGAGGATTTCAGGAGTGTTTCATAACGATTAAATTGCAATAGCAAAAATGATACAAAGTTTTGTATAACTGTCATATAAATGTTAGGGTCCAGTATTTCTACCTTCTACATCTTAGTCCTGAATTTCACAAGAACCTCATTATGATGTCTTCATATTGCAAAGAGAAATTCATTTCTGTCTTTGGTAGACGGTATTGTGACACACAATTTATGTTAAACTGCCAGCAATTTTATTGTCTACTGGTTATTTTCATTCTTTATGAGAAACTCTATACTAATGAGTTAGGAAATTTTTGATTAGCATTTACTTGGCCAGCATGAATATTAATAAAACCACGGAAGCCATTCACTGGTAATTCCCAATTTGAACAACACCAGTGAAATAAGCACATAACTTTCATTTTTGCAGTTTTAGGTATAAAAATGTATTTCTTTTACTTTATTACCAATTGCTTAATTTCAGGCAATACATGACCCAGACTTTCAACTGAATGATAGTTATGCTTTTTTTTTTTTCCTCATTTTGCACTATGTATTCAAAAAGCTATAATATTTCTGTGAAAGTGATTCCCACTAGAATGTGACAAGTAAATTCTTCAGACATGGAGAAAACCCAGTCTCATTCTCATCCCAGTACAGGAAAATAACCATGGACTTGATAAACTATCGCTAAAATGCCCATTACGCAGACTTTGATTGCTCTAGGAAAGATGTATGCTTGAGTATATTTAGTACCCAGCGTACACGTTCCTAGCACCTCTTCATTGAGAAGAGTCAGAATGAGGGGGCCAAGGTTATTGTGGTTATAGCATTTCGGCACACATGCCTTGGTCCTTCAAACTCTGTTATGTTCTGTAGAGGACACGTTGGCATCAGCTTGTCAGGTGGCATCTCCCCTTTTGTCAAAGCTCAGGGTACCACCTCCCCCATACACCCTTGCACCACGGCAGTTCAAAGCCAAGCTTCACAGAAGACTAATGCCTCAGCCTGTGGGGCAAAGTCTGCACTGTCAAAAGCAGGAACATTCCCATGGATGCCGCAAAGTTTTCTGTTCTGCTGCCTGGCATTGGACACAAATGCTAATTGCCACAATATCCTCATCAGCCTCCTTTATAAATGAGAGCTGTTTTATGAACTGGCAAAAGGGGGCGCTGGTCATCTAGGCAGGTTTCCTGTCTAGTCTACGGAATCATGGGCTATCCCAAGGAAACTCACAGACCAGTTTGACAACTCCTGAAGAAAGCTTGTCAGTCTCTCACAGGATGGAATCTAGAAGGGATGCAAAGTATGCGTGTTCTCAGATACCTCCATTGAAGTCACTAGTATCTAGCAGTTTTAAGTTGCTTTCAATGAAAGCAGGACTTCTATTAGCTGTTATTCTGTCTGACAAGGTAGGTGAGTTGCAGGTGCTCTCAATTCTTCCACATTGCAGTAAATTTTTACTTTGATGACTCTTTCCCACAGTTGTTATAACTAACGGAGGTTCTCAGTTTGGGCCCTAATGTGGTTGAATAAGCGCCTTCTGTCACTTGGAACTGTTGAATCCCACTCAAGATTCAAGAAGGGCCTCAAAACGCATCTCTTTCAGAACCGCTTCTCTTCTGACCCCTTGTCTGCTCCTTAAACTTTCACCACATTGTGTTTTAAACAAACAAGAGAGGGAGCAAACAAACAAAAAATTCCTCCATTTCCATTCCGTATGCAGCTAATTGTGTAATTTATGCTGAGAGAAATGGTGATATTCGACTAAATGAATATTTTTTAACAACTGTGGTGTCTGTCTGCATTTTTTATTCTGTTGGTGAAATGATGCACTTTTCCTTATTCTGAACTGTATGTCACTTTGGAGAAAAGCATCTGATAAATGGATGAAAACTTAGCGAACCACATCCATTTTCTCCCATACTGCCTTTTGCACCCTGTTAAAGCACTGTACCTGATATGAAGTTGTTTCAGCATGTATGCTATGTATTATTTTAAATATGGATTTGTAGCACATTTGATTCCATGTGCCACACATTTAAACGAATCCCTCTCACACAAGGACAGTTATCTTTTTCATGTGGAGTACTTGGGCCATTGGCTAGATTTAATTGCACATTCGTTTTCATGTCAGTGTTATCAATTTCAGTAGTCCATGTGGCTCTTTTGGGGAGCTCTTTAAATAGGCAGGTTGAAAGGTGAAATGTGTCATGACTGCTGCATTTTTTTGCCCATGTCTTTTTCTCCCTTTGTCACTGTGGCATTTTTGAAAATTAGTATCTGAGAACTACAAGATGGTCTAAGATTTCTGGGATGTTAAAAAGGTCACTCATCGTAACAAATGCCAACAATGGCAGCATATACATATAATCTGAAGTAATACAGTGTTTATGTCTGGAATGGTGCTTAAAAATTGCGGGTGTATATTTGATTACATTTGTTTTGATTAATTAGCCAAATAACTAAATTAGAAAAGTACATTCTTATTCTTATTCTTATTACCCTAGTTAATGTAAATAAAATTTCAATAGAAAATCTCTTAGCTGGTTAAAGGTAGTTAAAAGGAAGGTAAGAATGAAATTGCAGTAAACACAGAAAGAAGGCATTTTACCAAAAGTGACTACAATCACTCCACTCATTCTTCCAGTTTTTTATAAAATAGGCAACAAGCCCGAAGACAGCTATCATTTAATCACATTTGTAATGGGTCATTTTATTTTGCACTTACAAAAGAGGTGTGGGAGGACGTGGCATGCAATAAGAGCAATCATTCTCAACATAATACATTTTAACTGCGAGATGGGCATTTTATTGATGTGACGCACTAAAATCCTCATTACCTTGCCCTTGAGTTGCCATATACCGCTCATCCATTACATCTGAAAAGAAATGGCGTCGAACGGAAGATCATGGCAGTCCAGTCAGGGATAGAAAAGTGTTTAAGTGAACCAGGCCAGGCTTGAAGGCAAGGGTTGGACGTGAGACGTCAAACACCTCCGCTTTGGCCCCAGCTGAGCTGGCCGCAAACCGGTGTCAGCTGGGTGACAACTGTGGCGTCAGTCTACGGGCTTCCTGCCTTTTGTTGTCTTTTGTTGACTCTTGCCTTTTTCTGAAAGTCTTTCATTGCCGAGTAAGAGCACAGGGCTCTGACAGATCCATCTGGTGGATTTACCCTGTCAGCTCCTAACCCTTTTTCATGGCATTGACTTTGGCAGACTTTTTTTTTACATGGTGAAGCTTCTAGAAGTGTTCAACAAAGCTGAAAGCCTTCAAACAAGCTCAAACTTTTCTTTAACTTAAATGTTCAGAAATAGTGGAGATCTGAGTTCAGAATGTACTGGGAAGAACAGTATCTATATTTGAGACTTGTCAGGATAATAATATTCCTGCTACTGTACCTCACAAAAAAAAAGTTTTCCTTGTCTTTCTTACCATCAGTTATTAAAGAATTTTAAATGTTCTTGCCAACAACTATTAAATGTGAGCTTTGTATACAGTATCAGCCTTAAAAGATAAATACACCATATGTTTACATCCCTGTAAGTCCTACAGCTTGGTAAAAAGGAGCCATTTACTCTGTTGCATACCGTGAGTATTTAAGTATATTTCTGAATAAATTATAATTTCTCAGTGGTTTTCAGCCACAATACTTTATACTTTTGCTTGAGTACATCTCCAAAGAAATAAATGTAAATGTAAAAAAAATTATGCAAGACACACACACATACATACACACACACACACACACACATTGACTGAGGCCTCTTGTCCCGAGCGGAGTTGCGGCGAGCCTAACCCGGCAATACAGGGCGTGAGGGGGGAGGGGACACACCCAGGACGGGATTTCTCCAATACTCATGTTTAAATTTTATTTTTCACACTAAATGGTTGAGCTTTACTTCCACCTGACTTCTTGTTTTCTCTTTTCTTATTGTGAGATTTGAATTTTGCAAGTTCTACATGGCTGAATTAGATATAGGTACTGCAGAAGAGTAGGGAGTGAACTTGACATTTTAGAAGTGAGTTCTGGAAAATCCACAAAGTCACTCCAGTTGATGTTAATATGTTGATTAGATGGTGGCATAGCGGTACAGAGAGTAACGCTAGTTATACTGTAGGTTTGAATCTGATTCAGACACTAGAGTTTGCACATTTTTCTTATGTTTGTGTGGGTTGTCTCTGGGCGCACTGTTTGTTGCTACCTGTCCAAAGGGGCCAGAGGCTTCCAGGGTATCAGAGTCCATTTCCCTGATGGAAGTCACTAAGGTAGCTGGAAAGCTCCACAATGGCAAACCACCAGGAGTGGATGAGATTCACCTGGAACTGCTTAAGGCCCTGGATGTTGTGGAGCTGTCATGGCTGACATGCCTCTGCAATGTTATATGGACCTCGGGGACAGTGCCTTCAGATTGGCAAACTTGAGTGGTAGTCCCTATCTTTAAGAAAGGGGACCAGAGAGTGTGTACCAACTATCAGGGTATCACACTTCTCAGCCTCCCTGGGAAAGTTTATGCCAGGATGCTGAAAAGAAGGCTCCAGCCGATAGTTGAAACTCAGATTGAAGAGGAACAATGCAGATTCTGTCTTGGCCATGGAACAGTGGACCAGCTTTTTACCCTCTCACAGATAATGGAGGATGCGTGGGAGTTTTCTAATCCAGACTAAATGTGGTTTTTAGGCTTGAAGAAGACCTACAACGGTGTTCTCAGAGAAATTCTGTGGGAGGCACTTTGGGAGTATGAGGTGCTGAGGCCACTATTTTGAGCCATTTGGTCTTCGTATACATGAAGCGAGAGCTGTGTCCGCATACTCGGATTTGAGTCAAGCTCGTTCAGTGTGGGTGTTGGACTCCACTAAGGTTGTGCATTGTCTTCACTCCTGTTTGTTGTTCTCATGGACAGAATATCAAGGTGCAGCCGAGGTCAGGAGGGCATTCTATGTGGGGCCGGAAGGTGATGTCTTTGCTTTTTGCGGATGATGTTTTTGGCACCATTGCACGCACTGGAACGGTTTGGAGCCGAGAGTGAAGCAGTTGGTATAAGGATCAGAACCTCCTAGTCTGAGTCCATTGTTCTCTCACAGAAAAGGATGGCATGCCCCCTTCAGGTAAGGGGGGAAATTTGCCCCAGGTGGAGGAGTATCTTGGAGTCTTATTCATGAGTGAGGGGACATGAGATCGAGTGCAGACTAGGAGCAGCGGCAGCAGTAATGTGGTTGCTGTACTGGACTGTAGTGGTGAAAGGGGAGTTGAGTCATGAGGCAAAACTGTCTATTTACCAATCAATCTACGTCCCTCAAGCTATGGTCATGAACTTTGGGTAATGACCGAAAGAATAAGATCACGAATACAAGCGGATGAAATGAGTTTTCTCCGCAGGGTGGTGGGGGACACTCTTCATTACAGGATGAGGAGTTCTGCCACCCAGGAGAAACTCAGAGTAGAGCTGCTACTCCTCCTCACTGAGAGAGGCCAGTTGAGGTGGTTTGGGCATCTGGTAAGGATGTCCCCTGGGAAACCTCAAGATGGGCCCAGGACCTGCTGGAGAGATTATATCTTTCAGTTAGCCCTGGGGTGGCTGGGGATCCCCAGTTTGAACTGGAGGAAGTTGTAAGGGACAGGAACGTCTGGGCTTCTCTGCTCTCCCTCTTGCCCCCGCGACCCTAGAAGAACAAGCGGGCAAAAAAAGGGATGGATGGATGGGCAGTGCTTTTAACATCAGTTTTGTTTTTCACAACTGTACCCGACACTGCAGAAATTGAATGGTCAGTTCCATACCCTGCAGACATGCTCTACTTCACAGAATGTCTCGTCAGTCTAACAAAACACGCTGTCTCTCTTGGGGTCACTTTTGATTTTAAAACCTGTTTCTTCTACACATCGACTCCAGCAGCTTGGTTAAGCAGTGCTTATGAAAGCTTTTTGATATCTGCAAACATGCAGCTTTGCATATTTAATTATTTATTTGTTTATTTATTTATTTGTTTGTGTAGATCGAATAGACCAGATCTTCTTTGTCAGCTAGCTGTTTTGTACCTAAAAAAAAAAAAAAAAAACAAACTGGGTCACCACTTCTGTGTTCACTTCTATTACCCATGTATCTCAATGGCTATTCCATGCTGTAATTTCATGCTATTTTCTATTCATATCTCTGTATCCATAGTGGACTAGATTGTGTGGTTCAGGAAAGAAAAAAAAAATCCACGTTCCAATAATTTTTTTTCTCATGCTCCTTGTTATTCACTGCAGAGATGATGCCTCCAAAATAACATTTTCCATCTCCAGGAGTTCATTCGGGCTCCAGTCGGAACTCAGAATTAATTTAAAAAGGGATTCATGGTTTTTTCAAACCTGGGGTTGGCGAGGGGCTGTTTTATCAACATAATGCCAGAGCAAATGAAGTGTGGTAATGGCTGCATTTGTTGATTGAGAGGAAATTGCAAGGTCTGACATTTCTTTTTCTCAACACCATTTAAAGTTGTTCATCCAGGAAAGAGTCTATGTTTCAGTTTTGATCATATCATCTCTTTTTACATGGTAGAGCAACAGAGAGGTTAGATGGGTTTGATATACATGATATTACACTGTGTTGGATATTTTAATGATCACTTTTTAAGCATTTCTTCTTCACACCATTTTGTAGTGAACTTCTAATTTTTCAGTCATTTGATCATGGGCAGAAATGTAACATTTATAGCTGAAAATTGTTGAAACAAAAATCTGAACAGCTTACCTGAGCGAATATGTCAGTAAGACATATGTGGCAGGAAACCACATAGGCCACACCTCTGTCTTCTTAAATGACAGTCACACCATTTTTTGTTTGACTACTGAGACATAATGACCTCAAGTACAGCCTTTTTGGCAAAATTATTTCAGTTGACCTTTTGTTTTTGTTAGTGGGATTTTGCATTTACTTTTGCGATTACCAAGATGGGACTTTCCTATCCTTTTGAGCTGAAAGGTCTTCATCACTGTAATTAACCAGAAGCTGATGATTTGGCTAATTTTTTGTGATTATGAATAATTTGAAAAAAAATTTTACCAGTCACCTTGTGACAACTCATGTTTCTGTCAACTGACCTACCCCACTGTGTTAGATCCCTATATTTAAGCTCTCAAAACCTACCAACAATGGCTTGTAGAGGTGGTCTGTTGTTGGCTTCTTTCAAAGACAGTGTTTGTAATTCACAATGGGTTTGATAACTCGGGGGCCCACAGACTGCTATATTGCATTTCAGATGGTAATGCATTAGATTCTAGAAAGACAATCAATCACTGACACATCGACAAAGAAACAGAGAGCCAAATATGTGGTCAGACCTTATTTACTTGTCTTTTCTTGTTCTCGGCCTAGTGCATTTTTGAAATTCATGTATGAAGATGTATTCATTAAAATCTCCAGTGCCATTCAATGTTTTAAATATGTTTACAGTCTAAGTTAAAGACCACCAGGAAGTCAATAACAAATGTTGCAATTTGAACCAAAAAAGTTTTTCTAAGGAACTACCCCATTGGCAAAAAACAGCCACCAGATTCTATTCCTTATCTGCATTCTAAAATTGTTGCAGTGCTTTTGAGAATACCACAGTTTGCTGCAATAAGGCAGAAAATTAATTATGCCATTTCTTTTCCCAGCCTGGGAGGAGCATGATGGTGGAAGCATTTAAGAGTAATAGCCTACGCTCATGCATAGATGTCAAATTACTCTGTGGGATATCATCCGGATGCCATATTGCGTGGACATACTGCAGTTTGTAAATCTGGGATGAAGGCTTCTGTGATTTAATTACTGCTCGTAATCAATCAGGGTAGATGGATTTACGTTTTTAGACCATTAAATCAATGTTTTATTAGTTATCTTCTGATGAATCCTTGTTGTTTTCCTATTTGGGAATGGAATGGAAAATGTTTGTGCTTACTTCTGCAAGCATTGTGTGTCCATTTCCCTGAACAGCTAAGAAGGTGTGAGGATCGCAAAGCTTTGCGCATCCTCACTTTAGATGCTGAAGTCGTTACCACATATACATATATATATATATATATATATATATATATACTTTTTTTTTTTACTTGTCAGCCATGCATTATAAACTTAAACTGTCACTTTACGTGAGGTAGTAATAGATCACAGGATATAGTTTGTGATTCATCGGAGGTTACAGACACAAATGATGACAAGAATTTCAATTCTATTTTGGTACGGTAAAGCATTTTAAACCCTCACCAGTTCCCATTTTCACTCTCATGATGTGACCTGTATACACTCCAGGCAAGAAGGCTGGATCCTCCTTCGAAAAAGTATAAGAGGCATGACTATTCCAGAAAACTTTCAGTTTATAATCTTTATTCCTGGAGAAATTTCAAGGTTAGTTTAATGAGACTATCTCTCCATCCTGGTTCAACACAGATTTCCTTTCTAGACTTTTTTTTTTCTCTCGCTAGAATTACAATTATTCTTACCCCTAGACACTGGGAAATATTTAACATGTTTTAGACAGATAGAAATGAGAACTGCATCAACAAATCTGATTATGACCCATTTTTTTACAGGAATATTCTAGGAGAGGTTGGAGGTATTCAAGGTTGTTCCCAAGTCTTAGTTTCCACTGGATCTTTTACCACTTCAAAAGCTCATACTGTAAGTATATTCTTTATTCTTGGGAAGCATATCACAACTCCTTCCAAGATCATGGTGATCAAATCCCGGAAAGCGGGAAAAGTGTTCATCGGTTTAAACTGTATGTGCTCCATCTCGATCAGCCTATAAGTTACCAAGTATTCATATTCTGAAAACCTCAGAAGTACAAAACCGGTGGGACTTGCACATCTCCCGCTTTCACATAAAAAGGAAAACAACAGGTAAGTGGCCATAGCTGCTGGAATTCTGGTCTTATGCTCAGGTACACACGTTTGCTCCTCTGTGCTTAATCCAGACAAACCCAGGTCTGTATGAATGCAATCAGTGGTGCATCCAGTGGGGGGTCTAATGTACTGTATGTGATCAGTGCTCCAAGGCACTCTTTGGCAACTGTGCTCTTTTTACCTCATCCTTCTGCTGTGTTTGGACAGCATGTATTCCAGTGAGAGTTGAGGGCCATATTTACACCCCTTGTTTCATTCTTTATAAATTAAAGGGTGCTAAGAATGTTAGAAACTTTTGCCTAAATGTAAAATCTTCTTTAAAGTTGCAGGGTGAAAGGAAAGGAGATGGACTGCCTCACGTCCCTTGTGAATGTTACTGGAGAGAGATAGTTTAGGTATTCCACGTGAAACTTTGGAAGCTGACTAATGGGATGAAACCGAAAAAAAAGTATGTATGTAACTGAGCTGTCATCTGCTGAAATGTGAACACCTGCCCAGCAGCTGGGCTGTCACCTGATCCACTGGCCAGCAAAAGGCTCCTTGTCTTTTGCCAAATCTTGAAAGAGGCAGTCAACAGTTTCTCAAGATCCAAGCTAATTAGTTATTCTTCCTATGTTCTCACCACAACTGCATTTCAGCAAAAATCTATAGCACACCTACTCTGTCATTAGCAAGATAATCCACATTTAGCCAGCCCAAAGTGGCCCCGGGGCCTGTAAAGTGAGGTGACACCTATTGGGAAGCACCAATAATTTGCTACTTTTCAACAAGCAGCCACCCCAGTAATAAGTTGAGTTCTGGGAAAAGGAAGTAATGGATCCATAGAAACCAATTAAAATGGAACAAATCAACAAAAAATAAATAAAACAAAATCCAAAACTCTTAAAGGAACACACTGGGCATTTATGTTTCCAAAATTGTGGTGAACAATGCAGAAAACCCTTTGGAGAATTGCTAGCTGTTTGGTTATTATGAAGCAAACACTAAAGTTTTGTAATTAATTGCTTCTCAAAAAAAGAGAACAACTTCGATCTTAAGGGAAATAAATAAACATTTTCTGGGTATGCTTGTGTGGACATTCTAATTCATAAGCAATTTTCTCTGAATAATTGAGATCCCAAAGAAAATAATCAATGATACATTCTGTCGATTTTAGAAATGTTCTAATAATCTCCCTTTGGAGCTCAGCCCTCAAGTCCTTGCCCACCTTCTGCACTGGTGAACTGCAATTACGCCAACACTTTGTCCATTGTTACATGCCTCCGTGGCTAATGGAGGTGTTCAGATAAACGCTGCTTGTTTATTTCGTGCAGCCTTTTGGCACGGATTTTATGTAAACATCTGACATAATGTATTAGGAACATTGTAGCAGTGCTGTGAAATCATGTCCCATCTCATTTTAAGAAGCGTACTTGTTGATAAAAGGGCACAATTTGAGATTAAATGATTTTTTTTTTTTTTTTTCTATGTAAGATGCTCCTGGTGTGTTACCACAAAATACCTTGGCAGGATCTTCCATCTGAAATATTGGCCAACAGAATGTGCATAAAGTGGGATTAAGTTTGCCATGGAGAATCGATGGTCTCCTGTCTGGACTGTTTGCCACGTAACAGGAGATTTTATAATGAAAGACAGCCAGTGGCAGCCCCTGGGGAAAAGTGCCCTGTTCCAGAATACTTTGCAGAAAGGCGCGAATCTATTAGTCAGTTTAATCAGTGATTATCGAGTCTGACAAATATAGCGACAGATCTGAATGATTTAGGCCAGACCTAATGGATTCATACTTTGCTACATTTTTAAAGGATATCATTATGGACAGTGGCAGTAGCAAAGGGAATACCCCCATCTTCCTTTTATTCTGCTATAGTATTTTACAAACCCCTGCATTAGCTATGCTGTTTTTCACAATGTTCCTGTAGTGGCTTCTTATCACCATGAGTTTGCCATATATTTGTTAACCAAACTGAAGATGACTGTCTGTGCTCACTTTTACATACTTGCAACTAGATACTGAATACAGAAATAGTTGAACCAAAGAAAACAAAACAGAAATGAAAAAAAGAATAAAACTATTTAATTACATTTTAATTATGCACTGAGTGAATCAAAAGCGTGCACTGGGGAGGTTTGCAGCCGAGTGCGAAGCGGCGGGGATGAGAATCAG
This sequence comes from Scleropages formosus, assembly GCF_900964775.1. Taxonomy (NCBI): domain Eukaryota; kingdom Metazoa; phylum Chordata; class Actinopteri; order Osteoglossiformes; family Osteoglossidae; genus Scleropages; species Scleropages formosus. The sequence goes on from NC_041811.1 coordinate 11,120,972, forward strand.
CACCTCCAAATCCGAGGCCATGGTTCTCAGTCAGAAAAAGGTGGATTGCCCCCTCTGGGTTAGGGGGGAGTTGTTCGCTCAAGTGGAGGAGTTTAAGTATCTCGGGGTCTTGTTCACGAGTGAGGGAAAAATGGAGCAGCAGGTTGACGGACGGATCGGTGCGGTGTCCGCAGTAATGCGGTCGTTGTACCGGTCTGTTGTGGTGAAGAAGGAGCTGAGTCGTAAGGCGAAGCTTTCAATTTACCGGTCGATCTACGTTCCTACCCTCACCTATGGTCATGAACTCTGGATCATGACCGAAAGAATGAGATCGCGGATACAAGCGGCAGAAATGAGTTTCCTCCACATAGTAGCTGGGCGCACCCTTAGGGATAGGGTGAGGAGCTCAGTCACCCGGGAGGAGCTCTGAGTAGAGCCGCTGCTCCTCCGCATCGAGAGGAGCCAGTTGAGGTGGCTCAGGCATCTGTTCCGGATGCCTACTGGACACCTCCCTGGTGAGGTGTTCCGGGCATGTCCTATTGGGAGGAGGCCTCGGGGCAGACCCAGGACACGTTGGAGAGACTAGGTCTCCCGGCTGGCCTGGGAATGCCTTGGGGTTTCCCCAGAGGAACTGGAGGAGGTGTGCGGGGAGAGGGAAGTCTGGAGGACTTTGCTTGGACTACTGCCCCCGCGACCCGGCCCCGGATAGCCGAGGAAGATGGAATGGAATGGAATTGAATATATATATATATATATATATATAAAAGCATGTATAAAACCATATCCAAATCATTGCCAAAAGAGGGTGTATGACCAATATTGTATCCAGTAAACTGTGCATTCATACTAAATATTGGTTTGGTCTCCTACAGTTTACCTCAGCCCTATTATTAGATTGGTCATTATTCACCTCATAGTTGTAGCTAGTGCAACAATCCTTCTCAGTTATGCAATAATACAGAAACATGTTTCCAACTAAACAAAGTCTTACCAAATGCATTTGTGAAAAACCATATGAATTGCATTTACTGCTGTTGCTGCACACCAAACATAAAAAAAAAAAAAAAATGCACAGATGCAGATTATTTACAGTTCTCGTTGGTAATCAAGAACCCTTTAAGGACCCATATTTTCACTTTCAAGGCACTTAACTTTTCATAGAGCTGATTTGAACACCTGAAGTATTTATTAAGAACTCATCTTCTTTAGTTTAAAGCTGGATCCTGTTTTGAATTTGATTACCACCTCTGCCTTTGAGAGCATAGCAAATAGAGTTATACCATCGGGGCCTTCTGAGATTAATCAAGGAGGAATTTCTGACACTGTGGAAATTAACACTGTGCAGTTGATTACTTGGATTGATGAATTCAATCATTTAACAACTCCCTCATTACTCATAGCTGACGTCTGATGAAATGTGAAATTCAGATTTTTTTTTTTTTTTTTTAGTATTATTCACAAGACCAGAGTATTGTGGTCCTTACAGTACACCTGAAGGAGAAAGAAGGGGGGAAAAAAACCACATATGAAAGCCAAAAGTTGACTGCAAAATGAACATGAATCAATTTGTGATATATAACTAAAATAAAATGCATCCGATCCATCAGTAATTTAACATTGTTGACTGACAGTGACATAATGAATTACTCTGCATGACAAGACAGAAAACCAATGTTAAAAAATGTAAATTTTTGTGTGCTCTCTGAAGACCAATCTGGTACCAGTCATTCCTGTTTGGTGTTCATATACAACAACAGTGTCCATCTGCTGTTTAAGTAATCAAAATGAATTATTCAGCACCAATATGCATTTGCTGCTTTACAGTAATTAGTCTCTGCTGTGAACCTTTTACAATTTGTGTGAATGTTAGAAGGAGTTTTTGTTCGTTCATTAAAAAAAAATCTTTGTTTTTCTTCCGACTTCTCCACTTCAGGGTCAGAGCTTATCTTTGAAGCATACCATAAAGTGTACTCTATATTGTATACTTTGTATGTAACACTAGTCCATCATAGGTCAATTACAAAGACTCATCCACTCATACACATACAAAGGGCAATTTAGATTCTCTGCTTTACCTGACATGCACATCATGAATTGTGGAGAAGGAGCAACAAAGTGTTCCTATTTCAAGAAAGTCCTCTTTTAAAACCCTTTTCAAGTATTCAACTTGATATTCAGCTGATGTTTTACACCTTCATGTCAATGGTTGCTTCCACATTGCAATGGCCACAGCAATGGCAAAATGCATTAATTAAGTCACTGAGTCGGCATAATTATTTACCATGCAGTTCCAAAAGAAGACTTCCTGCTGTCCCAGACCTTAATAAACTCTCTCCACAGCTCCCTCGTGTACACCTATAACCTACTGTTACTCATATTTTCCAAGAGAAGAACTGTTGTGTTTGGCTAAGGCTTCCTTTTCAAGGTACTTTGAATATAAATATGAGGGAAATAAAACCCGGTTTAAGAATTTGGGAGGTATTTTTTGAGCTCACTATTTTTTCATTTATAAGACCTGAAGCTTATCAATAGAGATGAAAAAGCATAATTTTAAAATATATGCATTGTGCATATTGCCTGGGCCCATATTCGGCAGCCCGCAGCCCTTAAAGCTCAAGGCTCCGTTCAGGCTTTTTTAATATGGCTTATACCTACGTTAAAACGAAATATATGCACGAGGTTGGACGGAATAGATAATGTTAAATTATTCAAGCCCCGGCTGTGTTCTTGGTTTTGTACTGAGGCCCAAGGACTTCTGCGCTAGATGCTAGTTTTAATCGAATATGATTTCACACATATGTTTCTGCGCATCCATCTGACTTTGTTTTTTAAAACCACGTGGCACTCCCTAACTGCATTTACTTAAGGTGGAAAATTATGGGTAATCAGATGTACTCTCTAGACCGATGTTCCTAGAATTTGCGGGGGGGCAGATGGGGAGGCATTGTGAAAGAAACAAGAAAAAATCAAAATTTAATGTGCAGATTAATGTGATATGGTCCCTTGTAGAATTTTCTTCTTTGAACAACCTTGTGTTTGACACTGTAGCACAAGTACACAAAAAAATGTTAAATAAAGACAAAATTGCAGCTGTCTTCCCTGAAGCGGATTAGACCTGCATGAGCTCCTGGATCAATTCCCAGCTTTTAAACTGCACAGAACACTATTGGCCTAAGGACTGCACTGCCTAATATTTACATCACTTTCGGTAATAAGTTCTTCTACTTCCTGCACCAGAACAGTGGAGAGAGTCACAAGTTTTATCCAGTGAAAACAGCAAACCACTAAAAGTTGAGCAGACTCTTGTGTCTTTCTATTGACAGAGAACAACGTTGTGAATCAATGTGAATCAGTAAACTGGGAATAAATGAGATCCAGAGGCTCCACACATTTACTGTTCATCCACTTATAGTTTGTTCAGTACAAACCTAACAATTCCTCTGGCTATTTTACAAGATGTCCATTCTTCGGCATCAACTGACCAGACCCTGAATGGGGACTGGATTTAATCCCCACAAGATCTTGCCTTCAGACTCCAGCACTCCAGCATCTCCAGCTGACCTGGTGAGTCTAATGTGACAACCTCACTGCTGTTGATGGTTCATTGAACATGTGTGCTCAGAACATCCCCACAACATCTACGTGCAGCACTTTCAATATCAGTGCAGTGCACTGTTGATCAAGTCATAAACATCAGTTAAACACATAATTACAGTGTACCAGTGGTACCCCAGCATCATCCTACATGGCAAGCTCATTGTAATGAGATATATGTATATATGTGTATATATATATATATATATATATATATATATATATATATATATAGGCAGAACTATTTTGACCCCTTGACAAGTCACCTCTTTGTTCAGCCTTCAGTCTTTTCACACTAGCGTCCTTTGCTTGCTTGAATATTGAAGAGCTGAAAATATTTTCACAAAGTACTATTTCAATGCAGGTCAAGAGTCATTGCTGTGGTGAAGTTCCAAAACATAGATTCTGTTGTTAGGATTTAGCAATACCATATAGCAGCACTGTAATAAACACCAGTTTTTGTAATTGGTCAATATCAATTGGGCAACAATGGTTTAACTTGGTAGGTGAAATGGAATAAAAATAAACAAACCAATAAGCTTTATTCTTTGTTTACAATGCCATGTCAGCAAACCCCTGGGTAAATGTGGTGCCAAACAGAACTGACTCACCCTGGTTGGAAATGTAAACTTGAAAACACATGTGAGTTCACCATGGGTTCATGTCTAGAGGAAACTGTTAGTGTGAAAACACCTTAAGATACTTTGTATGTTTTCATCGTTACTGAGGCATGTTGGTGAATATGTTATTCGTCTGAGCATAGCTACACTTACATTGCATTATACACAACAATGAATATACAAGGTTTGTCAGAAATATGATATGTACATCGCTTTGGAGAAAAGCGTCTGCTAAATGAATAAATGCAAATTTTATTTTATTACATTATAGCCTATGAAGCACACATATATTGCAGGCTGCTAGAATAATATTTAATGGAGTATATGTTACAAAACCATAAAAATGACATTCACATTCACATTGTAAATATTACCCTTTTCTTAGTAACGGTATTAGATTGTGAGCTGGTGGGCAGTGAAGCCATGGCCTGGGGCAGAGATGAACATGATGTGCCCTTCTCCAGCACCCGCCCCTGCCAGCTCAAAGTAATGAAGACCAGCTGCCACCAACTGAGGTCCTGTCAAAGGGGAACATTTCAAGCAGCAGGTCTGAGAGCTTGAGGGAGATTTGGGGGTGAGTGTTGAAATGGCAGGATCCCTGTAGTTGGCTGCCTTTTATCTGGTCATTTTCTGTTGATTTGGATGTAATTCTCTTAATAAAAGTCTTAGCTTGTGCAAGAGAACCTGCTGTCACTGGTTTCTGTCCCACCCGTGTGGCCAAGTGGTGGAGAGAGGACAGAGGCCAAGGGCAATGTATAGTTTTCTTATGCTTTTTATCACTGAAATCCTGTCAGTTTCTTAGATCTTCAAAAAAAAAAAAAAAAAAATTAGGAGCACAGTGACACAGTGGGTAGTGATGGAACTTCATAGCTCCTTGGCTCTGGATTTTCTCCAGTTTCCTCCCACATTTTAAAAACATGTTTCAGGTGAACTGGTGACTCTAAATTGCCCATAGTGTGTGTATGTGGGAGTTTACGAGTGTGTCACATTGCTCTCCTGCACAAAATGGGAGAATGACTAGGGAGTTCAGTATAGAAAAAAACTAGTATTGTAATAATGATTGTTCCTTTTAAAAAATAAATAAATGTAAATATATGTAAATGCTGTAAATAAATAAATAATACAAAGCAGATCCTCCAGGTGATATATCACCATTTCGATTTGGTTACACTACCATCATCGTCACACACACACACACACACACACACACACACACACACACACAAGTCCATTGCTCTACTCAATTTAACTTCCTGTGACGGAAATTACAAAGAGAAATCTACCTTCCTGCAAAGGACGGTCATTTGTTATAACTTATGGTCCATAGCAAATTGTGTTTGTCGCCAGTGCTCTGAACAGTGTCGTTTTAATGTATAATTCATGTATGAAGACGTTCATAACAACGAAATACCTGTCTGGAAAATACATGAGCAACATAATGGAGGAAAAAACTTAGAATAAAGTGATATAAAGCACAAACTCAGGGGGAGGATGGTAACAAGCATCACACAATATGACACCACCAGTTTTTGCTTATAATTCCATTGAATATTATGGGAAATACTTTTAGTCCCTAACTTGTTTACTGCTATAAAGGATGTGAATTAAGATTTTTTAGAACAAAAACACTTAAATGATCAAGACATATATCCTCAGGGGTTCTGTATTCACTGAAACAGCTGGATGTTTCAGTTTAATTTCTTCTCTAAAGAAAAAAAGTTGAGAAGAATAGAAATGGAGTTTCCTTAGCAACTTTTGCAACAAATCAGTCGCTCTACCTACTATACTATCTTTGTGTCACCAGTTCACTAATAATTACCCAGTAAATGATATAGGTCACAACTTCACCCATAAATGGCAAAAATGACAGAATATGACCACAGCAATGAGATAACTTTTTGCTAAAAAAAAAAAAAAAAACACATTTTCCACTTTGACTGTGTGTTTCTCACCAAAGTGCTACTGTTGTCTTTAATACATCCCTGTCACAGAAAATGAAAGGGAAGGAAAATCCCCCCCAAAAAAAAAGAAAAAGCATATAGGTTTCTTCTCTGTCTCTGTCCCACTCGCTACTGATAATCACTTGCCCAATGCAAGGTCATGGTGGTCCATAACATACCCTGGAAGCGCAGGGTATAAGTCAGACAACAAATCGGACTAAACAGCCCATCACAGGGCAATCACTTATACTTACAGTTAAACACACAAACACACTACGGGCAGTTAAGTTTCCCTAGTTCACCATGCAAACATGCAAAGAGAACATGCAAACTCCATACACACTAAGGGAATCAAAAGCACAGTCAATTGTTACAAAGCACCAGTTGTGTCACCTGGTACACCACCATTTCATCTCTTCTTCTTCTTCTTCTTCTTCCTCATTATTATTATTATTATTATTATTATTATTATTATTATTATTATTATTATTATTGCTGTTGTTGTTGTTGAAGTTGTTAAAGTTGTTAATGATAAGTCACTAAATAATGTGCATATTAAGAAACTGAATTAAAAAGTTTTTGTCTTGTTTATTATTGTGGAGTTACCATGAAACTGGAGTCTGACATCCATTTGAAAATATCTGCAAAGATTATTCACAAAAAAGTTCCACTGTCTTTCCCAAATCTGGTTAGTTCCCCTTAAAATTTGTACAGTTAGGTGTTAGTTAAAGTAATTCAGATGCATATTTCCCTTTAGACTTGAGAACTAAATATATATTTTTTGCAAAAATAAGCATCATAATTGGGTGGGAAAGAACAACTTAAGTTCATTATGCTTGCATTTGACACAGCACATGCATATCAAGTTTAAATTAAGCAATACCCTGAAATGCTGACAGCAGTTTTTTTTTTTTTTTTTTCCTGTGCTGCAGACAATTAATAACAAATACATGAGGAGCAGAGTAAAATAATTGGATTAAACTCATTTTCATATTAAAATAAACATTACTCTCTTGAAAATGGTAAGCTCTCAAGATGAAGTGTGCAAATTCGAGTGCAAAAAGTGCTCTTGGGTTCTTGAATGGAGAACTAACACACCTATGATGTGGGGTACAAAATGTGATTTTGAAATCATGTATTCTGTTTAATTGCTGCTTTAAAACCCATTAAAGTGGTTTGAAATTATGGATGTGTTATGAGGTTCTTATCAACAGACAAAATTAAAATTCATAGCGGAGCTGTTATTAATGAGCTGTAATTAATGATATTATGATGTTATGAAAAGTCTCATGCCACTATGTGATTCATACAATACATATTGTTTTCATGCACTTGTTTGCTCTGCTGGGGCGTTTGGACTCTTTACGAGTGGCCTGCCTATTAGAAAGATTCTAGAATACTTGTTTTGCTAAAGTGGTACAGGAACCTACTGGCTACATGTTCCCTAAAATCTGTATATAGAACCACAAACCCGTTTCCCTTTTCAATGCATATGGTAATGTTATATAACTAAATTTCTGTAATTACATGAATATCCCTATCTTTATTTTATTCTCTTCATCTTGTTTGTTGTTGTAGCTCACTCTTAGTTACCAACGCTCTTTGGCCACTCTTATCTGTATTGTCTACATTGCATCTACTGGGGCAGTGTGTGGCGTAGTGTTCAGAGCACCCTTGCAATCTAAAGGTCCTGGATTGGAATTGTACTTCTGTTGTAGTGTCCTTGATCAAGCTATTTCTCCTGGACTGAAACAATCAAAATTCCACAGCTATAAAAATAAATACATAATTGTAAAGTTGCTTTTCTAACATTGCATGAGGCTTTGGAGAACAACAACAACACTAATAATAATAATAATAGTAATAATGAGAAGAAGAAGAAGAAGAAGAAGAAGAAGAAGAAGAAGAAGAAGAAGAAGAAAAAATTCCAGAAAAGTTAGATTATTTACTGAAATATATATATATATATATATTTTTTTTTACTCTTTTTAAGCTCTATTTCAGCATCCTGTGACCAAAACCGGGCTGTTTCCAGTGGGAACAGCTGGTGCAGTGTTTGGGGTGAAGCAGGACCATTATACCAATTATGTGGATAGCACAGTGTTCAGGGGTGAAGTCTTGTAACCTGAAAGACCCTGTTTCACATCTCAGTCCTGCTGTAGTACCCTTAATCAAAGTACTTACCCTGAATTGACACAGTATGACTACTCACATGTATAAATGAGAAAACTTTTGTAAAACTGATATTCTAACACTATGAGTTGCCTTGGACAAAGGCTTCAGCTAAATAGAGGTTAATATCACTGTTGTTGCTTTCAAAGTCTCCTTACTGCTTCAGAAAGATAAAAAAAATCAGTAGGGAATATCACTGAGTGCTCCTCTGCTGAAGAGTCTAATGAAGTACTCTATAAAATAATCTATTGATGTGCCTCTTGTAATATTGTAGGTAATGTCTTAGGGAATGATTCCCGATGGTCAGAAACATACCATTTTGAGTGGTGGATTGCTTTTCGATAATGGGCAAGCAGGGCTGTTATGCATCCTACAATACAACACTTTTGATTTATATATGAGCTCAGTTTCTCAGCTTATGGCAAAAGCCCAGGTTAAAAATGTCCTAATGAAATGTGAAATGAGGCTGAATGGGATGCGCTGCGAGTCAACAGGTTGTCAAGAGTTACAGCTCATGTAATTCTGTTCTGTTATTTGCAGGCTCGCAATGTTCCAAGTGAACAGTGTCCACTAACCATCTCCATCCCAGTTAGAAAAGAAAAGAAAGAAAGAAAAAAAAAATGCTGTAATGGCACTCACAATATTGCACAAGAGATTCAAGGCTGTCAAGGAATTCTAACTCTTTGTTGTAGGTTGTTTGTCAGCATCCATTCTAGGCAATGCTTCTTTCCAGTCTGCTGGGGTTGCTCCTAAATTCATCAAAAGCTTACAGCAGGAGACAAGGAGTTATTGATCCACTCGAAGATGATGTGGGGATTGAGGAAGCCTCATCAGGAGGTCACTCCACTGCCCCAGCTGAAAAAAAAAATGGCTGGCAGGGAGGATAATGTCTGTTTGGTGAAACACACAAAAAACATGTACTAAAGGTAATAGAACAAGAAAGACGCCTTCAGATGTGTGAGCTGTACAGTTATTTGAATTTTTTTCAAATAAAAAAATAAACAAATTCATCTTACATGAAGAAAAATGTCCAAAAGAGGATAAGACAACTAGTTTCAGCTTTCACAATGAAGACACACGCATACATTTTCAGAACTGCTTGTCCCATACGGGGTCGCGGGGAACCAGAGCCTACCCAGTAACACAGGGCGTAAGGCCGGAGGGGTGGGGGACACACCCAGGATGGGATGCCAGTCTGTCAGAAGGCACCCCAACCAGGATTCGAACCCCAGACCCACTGGAGAGCAGAACTGTGGTCCAACCCACTGCACCACCGCACCCCCCTCTCACAATGAAGAATTTACATTAATTCATTTACCTGACACCTTTCTCCACAGTTCACCCATTAGCTGGGTATTTCTTGTTCTATCAATTCATTCACTCTTTATGAAGAGTTCTACAGTAGGAGATATTCTATCCTTTTTTATTCTAATTGCTGGCATACTTGCTGCCCCAGTTACGGTTAGTTTACATCATTCATTTATTTAAAAAGGTAAAAGTTATACCTACCCTGTTATTAAGGATTAAAAAAAAAAAAAGAAAAAATGAAACACATATGACGGGGGTGCGGTGGTGCAGTGGGTTGGACCTCGTCCTGCTCTCCGGTGGGTCTGGGGTTCGAGTCCCGCTTGGGGTGCCTTGCGATGGACTGGTGTCCCATCCTGGGTGTGTCCCCTCCCCCCTCTGGCCTTACGCCCTGTGTTACCGGGTTAGGCTCCGGTTCCCCGCGACCCCCGTATGGGACAAGCGGTTCTGAAAGTGTGTGTGTGTGTGTGTGTGTGTATCTGAGTTTGTTTAGAAAATTGGTGTGACCTTGTGTTGGACATAGAACAATGATAATATGAATGGTATGATGGATACCAATAACAGTGGGCTGTTACAAGGAAGGCAGGCAGTACAGATGTAGAGAGGGCGAGAGAAACACTGTCCATTAAGCAACTACACACTTTCTGAAACCGCTTGTCTCGAGGTAAACCAGAGCCTAACACAAATCACAAGGGACACACCCAGGATGGGACATAATTCAGCAATTCTAATAGTATTTTAATATTTTCTTCTGTACTATTCTAATACTTTTGTCCCAGTACTTATCTCTGAGTGAAAAAAAATAATAAAACACTTCTGTATGTGACTGGTGTTGAAATATCAGGCAACCGGCCAGCAAGGAAAAAAGCAGTTACGTACAAGCTAAGACTGCAAATCTGAATGAGGAACTTCAAAGCGTGAAAGAGAGGAAAGAAGCTGAATACAGATATGCAGGAGGAAAACAAGAAATATCTTGGAGGAAGACTGTAGATATGTCTAATGGCTGCTGTATGACAGATACTGCAGGTAAAGAGCTACCAGTTCTATGGTGTTCATGTGCTGCTAAGAACCAGGTCTTGTGGGTTAGTAGGAGCGCATTCATATTCAGTGAAATGGAAGATTTCAACTTTGAGTTTCAGCCGTTTTTTTGGATAAAGAAAAAAATATATCCCTGGTAATTTTGGACTGACAGGTCATTTATTACCACAAGGTTCAGTTTCCATGTCTTATTTTCTGTATGCAGCCCCTCAAGCCCATTAGGGCTGGCCTGTACAAACTAGCTCTTAATTACACATCCCTCTCTGACCTGGGCTGTCAGTGGAGCTACTGTGAGTCAGAGGAAGAATTAAAGTGACATGATCTCTTTACAGCTGTGTATTTAACCTACACCACTGCAACTCCTGCCACATGCAACCTGTCACCTAATATAATCCACACAATTCCTGTGCTCTAGCTGGGTCCCCTACTGAGCTATAATAATAGTAATAACCACAAGATGGGATGCAGAACCACAGGTATTAAAACTGCAGTAATGCGGGGTATGAGTTTTTTTCACAATCTATGCCTTATCATACTGCACTTCTTGCATTTCCTGGTTACCCACACGTTGCTATAGAATTTGTGCCTTTTTAACTTATTCTGGGGAGGTTTAGCTTCTTTGCATTTCCACTCTTAGTTTGAAACATTGGGGTTGTCCTTCCAGCAAAGCACTGCGCTGGAAAATTTAATGATCTCTGAGGGTAAGAATGATCATTGTATATATTAAGTATAAAACATAAGTTGAACTGAAAGAAACACCTATGGGCACGCAATTGATAGTATTACTCATTAATCCCTGCAAAAATCCAGGTTTGCCATTTAAATGCAATTGCAGAGAGACATATGGCACATTCACTTGATTGTACCTGGAGCCGTTTCATATGGTTCACTGCAGATGTAGAATGCTCAGTTGCTTTTAGGAAAACGACTTATTGCAGCATAACCCTTTATGAGACTGAAGGACTCTACCGGTTTTGAGCAACACCTCGGACAATGTCTATAACGCAAAAGGTTAAATATCGCACACACACACACACACATTCTCCAAACCTCTTGTCCCATATGGGGTCACGGGGAACCGGAGCCTAACCCGGCAACTCAGGAGGGGGAGGGGACACACCCAGGACAGGGCGCCAGTCCGTCGCAAAGCACCCCAAGTGGGACTTGAACCCCAGACCCACTAGAGAGCAGGACCCAGTCCAACCCACTGCGCCACCGTACCCCCACTAGGTTAAATATCAATTAAAATAAAATGAAACTAAATCAAATTTGTCTGACATTAAACGGCAAAATTGTCTTTTTTTCACTACTTTCAATTTTCATTGTGGGCACACACTTTGAAACTATGCACTCTTGTTAGGACAGCACAGAATTTTCAACAGTTATAATAAATCTCCATTTGAAATGTTTAACAATAGATCATGTAGCTAATGCAGCATCCAGCCAGAATGTCCTGGAAAAGCATGCAAATTTAACCTCCATGCAAAAAAAAATTGCTATTAAAGTGTTTCTAATGACATTAATTCAGATTAATTAGGAATAATCAGTCTGGTCAAGAGTTGTCACTGTAAGCCAAAGATTTTAAAAAACATCCTTTTTGGATATACATTACACATTTCATTATGTCTCGGTCAGCATTTTAACTCCTTAGTGCAAGTCATATCACATTTTTCCCTTGACTTTTAATTTTCGCAGAAATCTGAAAGTGTTTCCTCATGTTTAAACTTCTGAGGTCAAAGTTTTCATTTTCCTCTTGACCAGAGTGACAGGAGTGCAGAGGTGTATTTTTTGACTTCTGGTATTATCACCCAGCTGCTTTCCCATGATGCAACATCTGCTGGAAATGGGACACCAGTGGGACCCACAATAATTATCCTCTTTGATATGACAGAGTGTGTTACTGGCAATCCCGCACATTAAACGGCTGGGAGAGCATCTGGGAAGGCCTGGCAGGTGTGTAGTGACACAGAGTGATTAACTGTTGCCATGGGCAACAGGTAGACGCGTTCTGAGGTCCTCATCAAGGAAAAATTGTGCTCAGTTTCTGAGACTGGCAGGAAGAGTGGCTGCTTTGTAAGACACACACAACAAAAACAGCTGTCTCACAAAAACTCGGCATCCTGTCAGGATACAATGGCCGCACAAACTTGTTTACAGCGGCTGTCAGATTATTTTATACTCCAGCATGATTATGTTCTCAGGAACCTGCCACTTTCTCTGGTAGACTACAGCAGGGTGTGTTTAATCCCCTTGTTATTTGTGATGCAGCTAAGCACCAGCGGTCCTTGACCTCCTGTCTGGTGAACCATGACTGCCATCATTTGCAACAGAAATAAAAAATAGCTGGACTACCCTGTCAAGAGGAAAAAAAAGGAGATGGGACTATTTGTGTTGCCACTTGTATCATCTTAAGACAAAGTGAGGAAAGCAAATGTGTGCTAAAATCAGAAGAGAATTCATTTAAATAAAATTGCAGCTGTGGTTCTCAGACTGTACACTTTGTTAATTTTGCACAGTGTAGATTTAATCAACTGTGGCAGATGTTAAGAAACCTTGTCATTATCTCATTAAAAGATATTGTGTGAGTCTACATACTTTCACTGAATTAAGAAGAAACGGTGACAAGAAATAAAAAGCTATTTGCGGATTACTTGTTCAATGCTTAATACAATCCTAATCCAGTCTATGGATTTAATCCAATTATTTGCATGGTGTACAGTTGTTGGGACATTTTCCTCTTGATTTGGAAATATTTGCCCAAATCCTATGTGTAAATACCAGCCCCTTTTCTAGAACTTGTTCCCTTAAGGCTTTTAAAAATGTCAATAGTTTTTTCTTATTTGCATTATTTGCATATGTTGTAGTCACACATTTGGTGGAATTAATGCTGTTTTTCTTCACCTAGGTGTGTTCAACAGAAGCTACAGTATATCTGCCTCTCCATATTGCAGAAAAACCAACATTGTTAAATTAGCTCTGTAGCTGAAAGCATAAGCAATGAGAAGTCTCTCAGATGAACTTTAGAATTCAGTTGCTGTGCAACAACAGTGATTCAGTAATGTGGAAATTGGTATGACTGGTGAAAGAAATTACCCACCTTACAGTGTCTACTCTTAGATTTGGCCAAAACAAAAGTAAACAGATGCTTTAAATGTGTTTTTTTTTTTTTCAGTTTTAATTTAGTGTGTGTACCAAGATCCATGTTAAATGTTGTTCTATTTAATGTAGTAGAAAGTGTAAATTTTCTAGTAACTGAAAGGTGTAATTTTATTCAAAACTGCAGGCAGATATTTTAAGGTAATATACCCACTAAAATCTTAGCATGCCTGAACAAAACTTTCACAGAATCTACTTTACTCCAGTATGTGTTCATTGGATGGTGACATGTCAGTTGCTTCTGAAATATAAGATCATTCCTGATACATTTATTTTATTTATACATTTATTTTTACATGTGTATATTCTGAGAATGCGAAATTATACAAATTTACTGGAATGGATTTCACCCAAGCCGGGGGCGCGGTGGCGCAGTGGTGCAGTGGGTTGGACCACGGTCCTGCTCTCTGGTGGGTCTGGGGTTCGAATCCCGCTTGGGGTGCCTTGCGACGGACTGGCGTCCCGTCCTGGGTGTGTCCCCTCCCCCTCCGGTCCTACGCCCTGTGTTACCAGGTAGGCTCTGGTTCCCCGTGACCCCGTATGGGACGAGCGGTTCTGAAGGTGTGTGTGTGTGTGATTTCACCCAACTGTTTGGAAAATTTTTAAATATCGGTCTTTCTCCCAGGCGGGTGTGGTGGCGTGGTGGCGTGGCGGCGCTTGGCCGGGTCCCACTCTCTGGCGGGTCTGGGGTTTGAGTCCTGCTTGGGGTGCCTTGCAATGGACTGGCGTCCCATTCTGGGTGCGTCTTCTCCCCCTCCAGCCTTGCGCCCAGTGTTGCTGGGTTAGGCTCCGGTTTGCCGCAACCCTGCTTGCGACAAGCAGTTTCAGCCAATGTGTATGTCTTTCTCCCTATATTTTCTTGTGAAACCACAACCTAAATTCACTCCTTGATGAGGTTATTGCATGTAGGCTGATTATTCTTACTTAAGGAAATGTTAAATTTTACTTTTATGGTGTATGCCATAAGTTCCGTCTATAAATATATGTTTGACTCAAGTCTCTAACCTTTTTCCCTTGCATTGTATTATATGCAAGTGCATTCTCTTGGCGTACTGTTTCTGTCTATGTTTCTGTAACCTAATGCGTTGTTGTTAAACAATTAAAAAAAGTCAACCAGGTATTTAAAACAGAGTTAAAATGTTCAGAAATTGGGGTACTACTGTTAACCTTTTTATTTTGCTGAGATGTTTGTCCAAGGTGACTTTCAGTGGAAGATAATTAACTTAATAGTGATTTACAGACTTATACAACAGGCCTTTTTGTATCAGGGTAAGTACTTTGCTCATGGTCACTTAAACAGCAGTAAGACTGAAACATGGAACATTGACTGTAACCACCATCTTCCCTGTTTGTCTAGTAGGTTCCTGTCTACTGAATGCAGAAGAGCATTTTTTAAAAGAAATTTTGACTGATAAAACAAGCTTGTTGTTGGGGGGAAGATTGGGAGACAATGCTCACTATGTATGTCCAAGCACAGTACATGGCATAAATTTGAGTTTCTATAACCTAAGCATACCGGGAAGCCTATAAAACTGCAAGTTAAGAGTGCAATGATGTGCTGGTGCAGATATGCATATTCCCTCTTTATTACCTTATTGGGGATCTGTTTCATTATGACATTATGGTAATGTACTTTATTCTCTTTAAAGGAATAAAAGTCACAGAGAGTGTCATGGAATCAAAGTGCACCATATATAATAATAATAATAAAACTTACATTAATGAAAAAAGGTTTCTCTACAGAGCCTACAAAAACTACAGTTAATGTTCGACTTGGTATTCTATATCTTACAGAAGTACATTTACATTAGCAAAGATATTGGAGGACGAGGGTTTTTTTTTTTTTTCAGGTGAAAAATGAAATAAGCTGGTTTGCTTGGTATGGTTAACCACAAAACAGACTTCTCATGTGAAAAAAATGCATATTGTTTTAATTTGGAATTTAGAATTATTAAGTTATTGCGTTGATGCACTGCATGGCTTTTCACTTTTTGCGAAGGTTCTATAAGGGAAGGATTCTTTTCCAAGCTGAAAATCTCTCTACCTCTCCTAAGGTAATGCATATATTGTATTTTCTATGAGTTGTACATCACTTTGGAAAAAAGCGCTTGCTAAATGAATAAATGTAAAATGTAAATGTAAAATGTGATTGTGCCCCCTCAAGGACACTGAGGTTACCACAAGGCATACTTTACTGCCATCAGGTAAACAAGCACTGGAGGCTGAACCCACTTTTTAATTGTATGAGCAGTGAAATGTTTTATATAGTACACACACACACACATTTTCTGAACCGCTTGTCCCATACGGGGTCGCCGGGAACCGGAGCCTACCCAGCAACACAGGGCGTAAGGCCGGAGGGGGAGGGGACACACCCAGGACGGGACGCTAGTCCTTCGCAAGGCACCCCAAGCGGGACTCGAACCCCAGACCCACTGGAGAGCAGGACCCGGTCCAACCCACTGCACCACCATACCCCCTTACCTAAAAATATCTTTATAAAAAAATTAAAGTAAGGCCATTTGTTCATGTTATGAAGGACAGACAAATGAACAAACAAATGAAAAGTTGCTGCAAACAGTTTTATATAGTATTTATTAAAAAAAAAAAAGCAAAAAAAAAAAACTATGGGAGAGAAAAATGTAGTTCACACACACACACACACACACACACACATTTTCAGAACCGCCTGTCCCTTACGGGGTCACGGGGAACCGGAGCCTACCCGGCAACACAGGGCGTAAGGCCGGAGGGGGAGGGGACACACCCAGGACGGGACGCCAGTCCGTCACAAGGCACCCCAAGTGGGACTCGAACCCCAGACCCACCGGACAGCAGGACTGCGGTCCAACCCACTGCGCCACCGCACCCCCTAAAAAATGTAATTCACAAAGAGAGAAACAATTCTTATCTGTCAATTTTTCTGCAGTTCATTCCCAAGTGTTTCCACAGATCAGTTGTTCAACTTGTCAATTTAAATGTAATGTGCATTGTGATTTTCATGGTACTGTTTGAGTTCTGGAGTCTCACTGAATTAGTCAAAATGCCATGAAATTCTCAGAGTACGAAGAGCAGAGAAGACTAACCTCTCCTGATGTTATAATAGCATGGTGCAAAGCAGGTGACAGATAGCAAGGCTGTAAAGGACAGGGATATGTCATGTGCTGTTGTAAAATGTAATGGAACTCCATGCATTTTGGAGAAAAAGAGAAAATAGAAGAATTAAAAGTTAAATAGAGGAGGGTGGACTGCTGTGGGCCATGTTCGTTTTCGAGACAATTCAATATGTATGCAGTTCTTTGAATTATTCTCTGAGGAGAACGTTGCATTGGAGTGAAGTATCTCTTAAATTAATAAATGTAAATGTAAATCTAAACACATTGTTTGGGTATTGTAACATTTTAATACATGGATTTGTAGTATTGGGTAAAATACTCTTTTTTTTTTTTCATTGTTTCACAGTTATACTGTAGAATTCCCTTCCAGGAATACATACAGTGTGTTTGTTTTTACCAGTTTGTCATTCTCTTTTTTTGCAAGCAGTATATATCAATATTTCAGTAAAACTATAGGTAAACAATTATTAGGAATAGTTATAAACATGTCAGATAATTTTATGGTGAAATGACAAAGGAAATTTTTTTATTGTTTGTAATACACATGCGCACAACCAGAAAGATACAATTAGGTTCAAAGGTACCTGGACACTGACACAATTTTCATTATTTTGGTTCTCTACACCACTACAATGGATTTGAAATGAAACAGTCAAGATGTGCTTTAACTGTAAACTTTCAACTTTAATATAAGGGTTTTATTAAAGATATTAGGAGTACTAGTAGGAATAACAACCATTTTTATACATAGCTTCCCAATTTTACATAATCGTAAACTAAATTGCCATTTTTAATACTTGGTTGCAAATCCTTTACAGTCAATGACTGCCTGTT